>NC_084997.1:9616475-9751475 GCF_963854185.1 Sardina pilchardus
ACAAAAGAAATATGGTATGAAAGATGTAGGAAAGAGAAAAGAAGAATATACCAGAGTGGTAGCTGGCGTGCTTTGTGTCTGTGCAAAACTGTAGCTAATGCAAGCGGCAGATTAACAATGTTGGTGTGGTGTGCTCTGGTGCGTTTGCTGGGTAGTTGGGTAAGAGGCGGCGGCCGCTCCAGCCTCTGGTTGGTGGTGTGGGTGCTGTGTCTGTAGCCGTGCATATTCCACCCTAATAGAGCCAAACCCAATAGACTGGCTGGCTGAATATTTCATTCTTTGACTAAATATTGCATTAACCCCTGCAAAGGCCTGCCTCCCGGAGCTGATTTACCAACCTTAATTCTGTTCGGAAACACACGCACACGCACACGCACACACACACACACACACACGCACACGCACACGCACACGCACACGCACAAGCACACACACACACACACACACACGTGCATGCACGCACACACACACACACACACACACACACGGAAACAAAGCCTGCACTATACAGATCTACAGATCTCTAGTCTGGATTGTGTTATTGCCGAACATTTGCTGCCAAATTACTGACAAATAAATAACTGCTTTCCGTGGGCCTGCAAAGCCAACTTCCTCTGCGTCTCAGGAGCCGAGTGGCGTCGGACCAGACCTCCACACACACACACACACACACACGTACATACACACACACGCACACACGTGTCCCCCACCCGCCCATAACTGCCCTCAGTTCCCCTCCCTGCATTCCGAGATGCTATCCTACATGACACTGCCTTGCGTAAACAACAGCGGGGCATCTTCAAATAAATTATGTGTCTCTCCTCGGAGACGCCAGCCATACTTCTTTAAAGTTGTCGAACGCCGATAGGATGATTTCGTGGCCCCCTCTCACGAGACACACCGCGGCTAGCAGCTCCAGCACCAGGGCTTTCGTTCTGAAGAGAGAAGGACACACAACAAGGTGAGAGAGAGAGAGAGAGAGAGAGAGAGAGAGAGAGAGGGAGAGAGAGAGAGAGAGAGAGAGGGGATCAGAAAGACAGACACACAATCACAGGCTCAAGCTCAGCTTCAAAGCACCCTCTTTTTCAAGACAAATATTGACATGACTGAAACATGACACACGTCACATTAAAAGGCTCAGTCGCACACACAAGACTGAAGTGGTCTTTTTTCAGGGGAAGCCATCCAAGTGCTTCTGATCCTGGAGGATTATGTGAGAGGTGTATGAAACACGGGGTCTTAATCCTTATGTGTACCCTAGTGTGTGTGTGTGTGTGTGTGTGTGTGTGTGTGTGTGTGTGTCTCAAATGCTTTCCTGAAGGATTTCTGCAGCCAAATCACACGCTACAGAGGAGCCACTGTGTGCCTGACAATTTAAGGCAATTTGGGGAGCTACCGGAGACACACACACACACACACACACACACACAAATCAGGTCGTCCTCTAGCCAGGCTCTGTGCAGCTGCCAGTCTTTATGTGTCTGCCAGCGGCTTCCAAACCTGTCTGGGTGAATAAGTGCTGAACATTGTGAATGCTCCTTATTGGAGGGGCGGTGTGTGTCTGTGTGTGGGTCTGTGTGTGTGTGTGTGTGCATGTGTGTGTGTGTGCATGTCTCTATGTGTACACGCGTGTGTGTGTGCGTGTGTGTGTGTGTGTGTGGTTTAAGGGTTTGAAGGGCAGGTGCGCTGCTGCTTGGCCGATTGCATTAGTTTACTAAGCTGCGGCACTAACAGAGGAAACAAAATAAGAAACACACACATTCACACATATACTCACAGACACACACACACAGTCTCTCTAGTCCCTCTCTGACTCTCAGACACACCCCTTCATACACAGATGCTCAAAACAAATGAACAACACTTACCTTGGGTTCTTATTGTTCAGACTTAGTGCAATTTCATTCACAGCGTGGGGGTGGGACATGACCATATTGAAACCGTACTGCGCAGTGAAAGATGACAGGAGGGGACAGAGATTAGAGTTGACAAACACGAGAGACAGAACCACCTTGCTATTATTAATAATCAAATCCATACAGCCATACGGAATTAAACTCTAAACACTGACAAACGACCTGTCACGCCGGGCCTGGCAGAGGAGAAAATACCATCTGAGTGGTGATGGATGAGCGGCTGGGCTTATTATTATCCATGTACACACACACACACACACCTGGTAGTTCATGATGGCGCGCAGGCACATGATGCACACGTGGACGTCGTCCTTCTTGCAGACCAGCCGCGAGTTCTTCAGCGTCCTCCGGCTTGGCAACGTGTTACTCCTGCGAGGGGACAAAACAAAAAAACGAGAGCTTTCAGTCCGCTCCGACCGCGCGCACGCTCACACATGCCAAACACATATGCCCATTTGCCAAACGAGGCATAATGAGAGGACTTCATTCCCAAACAAAGGCCCGCCGCTTTTGTACGCTCGTTTTTTATGTCTTTTACCGACACCCCCTCCAGCTGTCTGCTATGTCCGTGTCCTGCCCAGACCACTTACTTCCCACACAGACCCCGGCTCCTCCGGTGGCATGCTTAAAGGGCACAATCAGCGCACAGCACTCACAGCCCCATGCCCCCCGTGTACTGTACCACCCAGCACAGCGCCCTGTACATATGCCTCTTCTGTGTCATTAAACTCCATTACTCTCCATATGGACACAGCACCAGTTACACACAAAGGCCTCCGTGCAGGCCTGTGGTCTTTCCACAGGTGCTGGGGGGGAGGTGGGGGAGGTGGAGTGTGTGTGTGGGGGGGGGGGGGGGGGGGTAGCTGGGGTCCGCGGCGGAGGGCCCAGTCCCAGTGTTATTGTTTCAGACCTAAACAACGGAGGTATCACTTTCAACAGCAACAATGGCGCGGCCCTCATCTGTATGCACGGCGGTGCCGCACACAGCTTTGTCAAGACAAAACCCACCCCCATGTAAGAGGTCTTTCTTTCAACTGGGGAGAGGGAGAGAGGAAGAGAGAGAGGAAGAGAGTGAAAGAGAGAGGGCAGGGGTGAGAGGGAGAGAGGGAGAGAGGAGAGGAGGAGTGAGAGAGAGGGGGAGATAGAGCTCTCTGTTCAGACTACAGTGAGTAGGAGGAGACAGCAGACAGTTATTGCTAGAGCTGTCACAAAACACGCGCGAGCAGCATGCTGAAGAGAGAGAGAGAGCCGGAGGGCCGCGAGCGAACACACACACACACACACACACACACACACACACACACACACACACACACACACACACACGTGTATAAAATACAGTTCACTATTCCGTGTAGTCTACTACTCTTACGTCACACACACTCATGCACTGATTCATATGGGCTTGACGGCCTAGGGGCATGGCACACTCTGCAGTCACACAACAAACTCTACTGGTGCTCACTCAATACGGCTCTATAGCAGCAAACACAGAGGACAGAGGGAAAGGATGAGAAAAGAAAAGAGAGAGAGAAGGAGCAGAGCAGAGGCCTAAGAGAGGTGCGCATGAAGGCATGTATCATGAAGGCATTTGGTGTGTGTGTGTGTGTGTGTGTGCGTGTGTGTGTGTCTGGCGCATAACCAACTGCCTGGCACATGCCGTGTACACTCCTCTCACATGACTGTGACAGAACTGGAGCATGGCATCAAGCAACCCTAGCGACCCCCCCCCCCCCCATGAGCTGGGCCTCAGTACCACCACACAGCACAACACAGCACAGCACAGCACAGCACAGCACACTCCTCCTCTAGCAGCACCTCAGTCCGTGTTCAGTGCAGTGCTGTGTCTGTGTCAGTGCCTATCTCTGTGCAGTGCTGAGTCTGTCTCTGTGCAGTGCTACAGTATGTCTGTGTCTGTCTCTGTGCAGTGCTGAGTCTGTGTTTAGTCTCTGTGCAGGTGTGTGGTGTGTCTGTGTCTGTCTCTGTGCAGTGCTGTCCTGTCTCTATGCAGTGCTGTGTCCGTGTCTGTGTTTAGTCTCTGTGCAGTGGTGTGGTGTGTCTGTGTCTGTCTCTGTGCAGTGCTGTCCTGTCTCTATGCAGTGCTGTCCTGTCTCTATGCAGTGCTGCGTCCGTGTCTGTGTTTAGTCAGCGCAGTGCCTGAGTCAGTCTCTGTGCCGTGCTGCGCCCGTGCTTGCTGGTGGTGCGGCTGACTTGGGAGCTGTTGCCTCACCGCGCAGGGAGACGGGACTCTTTACGAGGCCGAGCGCTTGCTCAGCTTCCTGCCACAGGTACAGCGTGGAATGCCAAACCTGCTTTGACAGGTCCCCTTGCCTAATAGGAACTCTCTGACTGAAGCCTCCAGCTATGTCTCTCTCTCTCTATTTTTTACAGTCTATGAAGTTTTTTTTCTGGCTTTTAACAATCAGTTGCATTCTAGTGTCACAACTCCACCACCGCTAAATTTGCCTACTGCTCACTATGAGGGGTGAGAAACACACAGCACAGACTAGGGGAACGCTTCCTACGGGCTCTAGCAAGCATCAGACGTACCCTCGTCCTCGGGAGCACTTTGGGCACTTCGCCGAGCTGGAAGTCCATATGGGGGCAGTGTGAGAGAGACATACAACATGCTCAGTGAAACTGACACGCACTGTAGAACACACACACAGCAAAAACACACAAGCATCATGTGGGGCTGCGCACTGACAGTGCTAAACGCTACGTCTGATGGAGCGAGATGGACACAAGGCAGACAGGACACGAAACAGCGATATGATCTGGACTCTGGACTTCGTCGTGCGGTGCGGGAGACACAAAGCACACACACACACACGTCTGAGAAAATGGCAGCTGTAAGAATAGCCAGGCACTGCGGAATGGATAAGTGAATAAATCAGGATGTTTTGCTGGAGGATGGCTGGTAAACAGCAGTGACATTCAGATGTGTGAGAAGGCAGCAGATGTGGCTCAGATCATATGGGGAGGCGGGAGGCAGATCGTATGGAGAGCAGTTCTGAGAGGAGTCACATAAATATAGCAAACAGGCAGGTGGGCACAGTGGCAAAGCATGCTCACACACACACACACACACACACACACACACACACACACACACACACACACACACACACACACACACACACACACACCTACAGACACACTTACCGACATGGACATACACATACGGACACACTCACTGACATGAACACACACACATACACATACAGACACAGACACACACACATGGACACACAAATGGACACAAAGACATACACACACATGGACATGGACAAGGACACACACACAAACACTGATGGATACACGCACACACACACAAACACATACACGCATACATATGGCCAACCACAAAAACAACATGTGCATGCACGCACACACAGATCCACGTGTCTGAAGCGGGGAAAATTGAATTTCTACAGAAAGCAGGGCAGGCAGCAGCAGCAGCAACTCTTCAGGAGTCCATTTCCTGATACACAGCCTCTAGTGAATGCAGGGGAAGGGACACGGGACCAGGAGAAAGATAAGGGTGTGTGTGTGTGTGTGTGTGTGTGTGTGTGTGTGTGTGTGTGTGAGTGTGTGTGTGTGTGTGCTTGCCCGTGTGCACTGTACATGCATGTGTGTGTGTGTGTGTGTGGGTGGGTGTGAGTGTGTGAGTGTGTGAGTGTGTGAGTGTGTGTGTGTGTGTGCTGGGGGGGATCTGTGGCGCAGTGCTAGATATCATCAGTAGACCTGCCTGCTGCCGAAGACAGGAACACACAGAAGAAAACTGGAGGAGGAATGAAGGAACAGAACAGAAGAGAAAGAGAGACAGTCAGAATGAAAAACACACACACACACACACACACACCCACACACACAATGTGGGCATGTGAGTGATTATGTGTCACACACAATCACTCACATGTCTACAGAAGCATAACACATACAGAGACACGCAAACACACACATTTCCTTTGCACAGCTATTTTTAAACAACTAAACGGTTTAATAAACTCCATAATCCATACCGCATGAAGCCCACGATTAGCCTATTTCAAGTGGGAGGCATTCCGGAACTCTCCTACATGGGCTTTTCTTACATAAAGCTCCTATAACACTCTGGGCTCTATATGCACACACATATATAATTGGCGAGGATTTGTGCGCTAGTGTTGTTTGACCACAAATGTGACCGAAAATCCAGATGTAATGACCGGTGCTTAAAGGCACCAGGAAGTCAAGTCCACTGTGAAGCTAATGACCCTCCGCTAGGTCACGGTGGCGTAGACGAGAGATTATGGGTTCGGCCGCGTATAGAACACTTGCGGCATCATAACCACACAACCCCAAAATCACACTCTGTGTACACAGCTGCAAACTGACCGCATGTTTCAAACAGCAGCTCACCACCAGGTGTGCGTATGTGAGAGGAGTTGCTGTTTACACGAGTAGTCGCGTGTACCATCATGTCAACACTATAGGGCCGTATGGGGGATATCAGAGGAGGCCATCAGGCCATTCTCTCTCCAGTCCTGCAGGGAGAAGGAGCTGCAGATAGGCTGGCTTTAGTGGAGGAGGGGGAATTTCAGCGTCCTCTATGGAGAGGCATGTCTACCATAGTGTCTGGTGCTGGTCATGCTGGTGGAGACGATGCACCACAGGTCCCAGTCTGTGACGCGTCCCTGGTGAGTCAGGGAATCCAGTGGCGTGTATGGGTGAATGGATCTCTCACCCCGGTCACCCATAACCGCCCCGGCTGCCCTCCCCTGGCCGGTCCCCCCCCCCCCACCCCCATCCCCCGGTCCCTGTGCTCTGGGCCCTCATACGTGCCCTAAGCCATTTAAAGACTTAGAGGCCTCATGACTGCACAAAGGGGCTTTTCACAGATCACATGCGGCACAAGCCGAGCCACCCCCCGGGGACCAGCCGCCCACGGGAGAGAGCGCGCTCGCACACGTCCGCTCATGGCACAGACGCCGCCGCTGGACCTCTCGTCTCACTACCCCCCCCTCCCTCCTCACTCTACCCTCACCTCCCCACCATCTACCCCCCCAAATGGTTTACATGAGCTGAAATCAATGGTGATTAGTATGCCAGACGGCCTTCATCAATATAACAGAGCGACCCATCAGATCTGACATTAATCTTCGGGAGAAAGCCCTGTCGTGCCCCCCTGCGATCAATATGACGAGTCTGGCTGTTTATCGCCGACGCTAACTGTAGCTGAGTGGAGTGGTGGGATGAATAGTCCTTTGTGTAGTGGATGATTCGTCTTCATAATGACACTGTTGCCGATCGGATTTCTGTGCTACTACGTGACAGAATCAAAAGCTATTGTCATTGGAGTAGTAATGTATCAGGAAATCTAACAGCATGGAGGATTGGCATTTGTACATTTTAGTCTTTGTGTGTGTGTGTGTGTGTGTGTGTGTGTGTTACCTTAACGTGGTGTGCCTCCCGGCTCTGGATATGGAGCTCCCGCTGATGGGGGAGGGCATGTTGCCCCCGTGCAGGTCCTCGATAGAGCGACTCCAGGCCTTGGCCTTTTCGGCCGGGCCGTCGGGGCCGTTCTCCAGGTTCTCACCGTCGAACCTGCCGGGTCAACGCGGGTCCGAGGGAAGGGAGGAGAATCAGCACACACACACACATAACATCTACAGACATACTGTGTGGGTGTATGCTGTACAGTAAGTGGACACTAACCATTTGTGTACAAATCAAAGTGGACATCAATCATTTGTGTACAAGCACAACAGTGACGAGGGCCACATAATGACATGTATGGGGCGAATTCCCAGTGGGACTCAAGGGCCGGTGCACAAGTCAGTGGCAATACCAGATGGTGGAGGCATTTTACAGCCTTCATGCTACAGTGGTCTTTAGCGGAAAAGGCAGGTTGCTGATGCACCCGTAACAATGTGCACAAAAGGCAAACATTCCTTCACGCAAGCACCTCTTAAAGCGTTGACACACCAATAAAAAAACATGGTTGGCCTGTAAATAACAGTGCGGGCAGGGGGGCGGGGGGAGTCCCAGAGAGAGAGAGAGAGAGACGGAGAGAGAGAGACAGAGAGAGAGAGAGAGAGAGAGACAGAGAGAGAGAGAGGGAGAAAAGATCAGCTCTGGGTCCTGAATGGAAATCTTGTGACTTGAATCATGGCGTCTATGAATAGCAGCGTGTAACATGTAGGTTCCTGGAAATTCCAGCACTAGGAGTGACTCGACATCTCCGACTCCGAGTCGAGCGTGGGGCCACTGCGCCGGACCGGGCAGTGCAGGGCAGGGCAGGGCAGGGCAGGGCAGGGCAGATGCATCACTGATTAGGGGCAGAAAAGGCCCCATTGTGCACGCTGTAAGTGTGGTGTATAGGCGACGGACAGACAGTAACTTACGTGACGGCAAACTGTGCAAACGCCAGATAGTCCACCAGCACGTCCAGCCCTTTATTCTCTTCATTGAGGAACTCTCGCACCCACCTATAAGGGAAGAAAAACACTGTTACTCAACAACACCCTCGGGAAAGAAAAGGCTCATGTCTCTCACTGCATCAGAATACGCCACAACGTTTTGTCGTTTAACAATGTGTTGTCTTTATCTGGACACAGAGATGTGTAAAAAAAGGAATAACACAAGTTGTGTTGTTTTCAAAGGAAGTTGTGTTATTTTCAACACATATTGTGCAACAAATAAAAAAGGGAAACAATCTGGACCTGGACACAGAGATGTGTTAAAAACAACACAAGCAGTGTTGTTTTCAACACATTCGTTTTAAGAGTGTAGTAAAACTCTCCCGATTGAGCATCGCTGAGTTATCAGCGCTTCAAAGACACGGCACGGTTGGCTTCAGAGCCGCGTCGGGGTGGCTGGTAACACTCACAGACATCCCATCATGCACTGGTGAGAATAGCGATGAGCTGGCGCCGCACTTCAAAGGCCCGGCGCAACTCGCGCAACAAAGACCCTGCCGTGCCGAGCCGTGCCGAGCCGTAGGGCGACGCAGCCGGCAGCCGCGCTGATCAAAAAGCCACTCTTCACCTTCCTCAGCAGTGCATATGTAGGCCAGCAAAACAAAACTCGCTTCTGATTGGAGCCCACGATGGAAATAGACTCATCATAAACTTCACCCCTGTCTTTTTTTTTTTCTTTTTGAGGGGGGAAACTACTCCATATTTATCAGGACAGGACAGGAGGGGGAATCAGTCGGAGATCTCGTGTGTTGTGTGTGTGTGTGTGTTCTCTCTACGCGGTGCTCTGGCAGTCCTGTACTCCTGAATGGGAGGCTTTCATCTGCCGGTGATTAGGCTGTGATTACATGAGCGGGGCGAGATTTACATAACGACACACAGGCTTTATGTGCAGGGCCCGGCGGACTAGCCACAGTGTGAAGCGTAAACACAAACACTGATGGGCATGCATACACATAGCAAACCTGGGTGAGGATGCCTAGCTGCTGAGAGTAGGAGGCTGTGGTTCTAAACCGCACTGACGAGAAACGTAGGAGGCTACAGAGACTCCAGCTCTGACTAGACTCAAGTACAGTACCAGACCGTCGGCATACAATTAGCTGGAAGAGTTATGAAGCAGTGGGGCTGTACTTTCGTTGCTGTTATTAATGTCATTTGCCGTGGTCCACTGCTTGGGGCTTCCAAAGATGCTTCCTTATCTAATCTCGCTAATCTAGTTTAGCAACATAAGGCCACTAAAACGAGAGGGAGATAATCCACGTAAACAGCGCCTGGACGCTAATGTTATGCTGAGGATGAAGGTCGTGAGTGTCCATTGCTGGGGCAGTGTCTGGCTGGGCGGTGGGCGGTGGGAGAAGGGCGGGTCGAGCTGATGTACAAGTGTGTGTGTGTGTGTGTGTGTGTGTGTGTGTGTGTGTGTTTGTGTGTTTGTGTGAGGGTTTCGTGCATGAGCCGTGTCAGATGGAGACAGGGTGGAGCGGGGGACATGGCCTTCCTGTTTGTGTGTGTGTGTGTGTGTGTGTGTGTGTGTGTGTGTGTGAAATGAGATGAGGGAAGGAGAGGGGAGGGGGGATGCGGGGGCGTCTGGACGACCTCGCTCGGTGCTGTCAGCTCGGCTGCTTCCCCCTATTCCTCATCCTGCTTCCAGCTCCCAGCGTGCATCAGGGCACGCGGCTCCTCCACCAGCAGCCCTCCGCCCCCCCGCTCGTCATCACATAGGAGCTGGACAGCAGTCAGCGTTGCTAAGGACTTTATTAAATCCAGACGCCCGGGGAAACAAACAGCGGCCGCTTTCTGATGGCAATCTAAACACGCGGGGAGAAACGGTGGCAGCCAGGTAATGAAACTCTAATGAAAATACCTGGGAGTGTCCGTCCACGATAGTCAGGCAACTATTTTGTTGATCATTCAAACCACACTATTTTATTACCTCCGCACAAAAAAACTAATTCCGCCGAACATGAAAGAGACTTGGTTTGCCACCAAGCCTTGAAGGCAGAGCAGATAATAAACCACGCTTGTTGAAAGGGGTGTGTGTGTGTGTGTGTGTGTGTGTTGGATTGGGGGGAGGTGAGAGGGGTAAATTTACTACACTGCAGGAAGAGTTACAGTCAAGCCAGCCACCATCTGCTTTTTGGTACGAGTTGCCACGAAAAAACTGAGGCTACATCATGCAGGCTCTGCCCCATCCTTAGAGAGAGGGAGCGGGAGAGAGAACGCGGAGGAGAGGGGAGTTAAATAAGAGAGGGGTGGTGCCTGGCGAAAAAAACGTCAGCGTCTACGTGCACGTCTACTGTCTGGCTGTCTGGAATGTCAGGCTCTCTTCCAGAAGGAGTAGCTGTGTACGCCTTCTGCCATTCAGAGAGAGAGAGAAGGAAAAACAGTGAGAGTAAGGTAGAGAGAGATGTGGTTAAGGAGGGGGAAGTGGGGCGGAGCGAGAAACAGGAGAAGGGAAGGGGGAAGAGGAAGAGTGTGAGAGAGGGAGGGAGAACCTTAATTACTTACCCTATATGATTGGTGCGTAATGAAATTTCCAGTTCTCTGAGGACTTGGGTCGACTCCTGCACTCGCCTGCGGAATTTCTGTGGACGGAAGAGGAGGGAGGGGTGGGTGAGCTTTCCTCCACGCTGCTACACACACACACACACGTTTCCAACTGCAAATCATGTTTGTGTGTGTGTCACTAGTGACGCTGGGGCAGCCTCACCAAAACAGAGACAGAGAAAGATATGATGAGGATAATGTGATCTATTTTTCGTCGGAAAATAGAAAAATTTCACATCCCATGAGTATCGATGGTTTGTCAAAAGCCAAATCTCTTCTTGGCGCGTGGCTTGAGGTGTGTTGAGATGTCTCAAATCTCAGTTCATCGGCTAATTCTGTTTACACTATTAGTTTACACAGACAGTGTGGGCCACCGCCTCGAATTGGGAAATACTACAGGGTGCGAAGGGAAGGGAAGGAGATGATGTTCACGTAAACAAAGACTCCTAACAACAGAGTTTCCAGACCTGCAGTCACACACAGCCCCTGAGAGAGGGAGGGAGAGAGAGAGAGAGAGAGAGAGAGAGAGAGAGAGAGAGAGAGAGAGAAAGAGAGGGGGGAGAGAGAGAGAGAGAGAGAGGAGGGGGAGAAAGTGAGAAAGAGAGAGAGACAGATGAAGAGAGAGAAAGTGAGAAAGAGAGAGAGAGAGAAAGTGAGAGAGCCAGAGAGGGAGAGAGAGGGCCATCCGTTCCTCGGGGCGTTGCATAATGGAATGGAGCTCGTTAGCATGGCCCTGCGCTTGTGTGTGAGCCCCCTCTGTTTGGAAACACACTGTGGAGCCATTCTTGTCCCGCTCGTCCCGTGTGCTCGTTGCCTTGGTTACAGCTGCTTGGGGAGAGGGGGGTGGGGGGCGCGTGACTGAATTGTATGTCAGGTGAATTGCATGTGGATAAACCCAGGCAACACAAGTGTGGGTGTGTGTATACATGTGTGTGTGTGTGTGTGTGTGTGTGTGTGTGTGTGTGTGTGTGTGTGTCTTAGTGTAGACCCCACTGCTTTCATCTCCTAAAAAAACAGTAAATCCAAACAAAGCCCCTCAGGGTCAAGACGCACACGCACACACACACACACGCACACGCACACGCACACGCACACGCACACGCACACGCACACGCACACGCACACGCACACGCACACATACACACATGTATACACACACGCACACACACATACACACACACACACACACACACACACACACACACATATACACACGCACACACGTATGTACACACACACACACACACACATACACACGTATACACACTAGGGATGCAACGGTTTTCAATAATTTATTGAACCGTTCGGTTTGGCCTGTTCGGTTCAATAGACTCACCTAAACCGCAATATTTCGGTATACGCGACATTAAACTTTTTATTTAATACAAGGTTATTGCGCGCGCGTAGCCTGGGAGCGATAGAGGAGTGCTTAGGACCCGGGGGATGCGTTTTCTCTGACTGTTCAGCTTGCCTCTCGTCAACCTTGCAACAACCAATCAGAATTTTACTGAATTTCCCAAGAGCCAATAAGCGCGTTGAAATGCAAATGAAGGAGTCATGTGAGAAGAAACAAACTTTACCGGCGGCTGCATGATCATGGCAACATTTGAAGTAGCCCACGAACAAGTCAAAAAGACCGTCAGTAAACAAAGCACAGTGTGCATTGCAAGCACTGCTTCACAACGATCACCTAATAAAGGTAACACATCCAACATGTCGGCCCACTTGCGCCTTCATCACCCGGCTGTAACCTTAAGTGGAGCAGCACGGAGAGTTAGTTTGCCACCGAAAACCCAACCATCCATTGCTGCAGCCTTTCGACAACAATATTCCTATAATTCCCAAAGACATAACGAATACGACGGCGTATTAGGGCCACGTATATATACTTTGTAAAGACGCAAATTTGCCACTTTAGAAGGTCGAAAATGTGCCACATTATAAAGTCTGTGTGTAACGGTGTAACCGGTGCCCTGCGTTGATTGCTCGCTAGAGTAGCCTAAGAAAGCGTGACGCCGACACAGCTGAGTGTATTCTCTTTTTGATAGTTTACTGGAAAATATTGTAGGGATGGGAGGTTATAGGAGATGGGGAGGCTGACATGTCATTCCAAACTCGGGTCATTTATTTTCCTGACGTTGTACATGCTAGGCTACGGGCAGCGGGAGGTGTCCACTCGAAAAACAATAAACTGCTAAATCAGTCAATCGCTCGTCCACTCGTCAATCACACAACTCTCTCGCACACACACGCACACACACGCACACACACACACACACACACACACGACAGGAGACACAGGGGAAACAGACACTTTGTGAAGTGGCAAATTTGCCACTCTCTTCTCGGAATATTGCCCCCCCCTGACAACAGGTTGCAATAATGTTCATTTCATTGTTCTAATATTTTTAATGCTGCACTGCACTTTTGTCTATGTTTACATTTTTTACGTTCATAAAAGAGGACAGGGCAGGCACTCCCAAATCAAATATCCATTTGAAACTACACATAATACTACCTCACCAATTATTTTGAGAAGATTTTCAGAATTGTTCACTACTTTTTTGAGGGTGTATAACAGTTAAGTATTTTCTTTAAATGTGTGAAGAACAGTGAGTTTATTAAATAAATAACTACACATTACTTTATGCTGCACTGCACTATGGATAACATTGCCTGTTTATGACAGAAGGCAATGATGGTGTTCTTTTCTTTTAATACATTTTTGTGATTCTGCTTCATCTGTGTCAGGCTATGCATTTAATATTTTCTCTGCAAGTGTAAGTAGAAGCACATTGTTGAAATAGAAAAGGCAAATATAGCCTCCTGTATGCTAGAGGCAAGATAATATTGATATATTGAAACCGAACCGTTACCGTGGCCCAAAAACCGTGATACAAACCGAACCGTGGCAAAACTGTACCGTTGCATCCCTAATACACACACACACACACACACACACACCCTGTTGAGTGGTTGGGCGGTGCGGACCGGACAGGACAGACACTAATAATCAATCAAAGACGCTGTGGTGATGGTCAGGTTCAGAGCACGGCAGTGCTGATGGCACCCAGTGAAATCCTTGCATCACTGAGGGACGGTGACGGAGACCCCACTGTGCACCCTGGCATCAGAGCTCAGCTGTGTGTGTGTGCGTGTGTGTGTGTGTGCGTGTGTGTTTGTGGTTACGGATTTCACAGGAAACAGACGGCGAGAGCAATCAGAGTGTAACCGCCTCATATGACAGATAGAGAGGGGAGAGAGAGAGAAAGAGAGAGAGAGAAAGAGAGAGAAAGAGAAAGAGAAAGAGAAAGAGAGAGAAGAGTGGCTGTTCCTAACGTGGGTGTGTTTGGCACATGTTGGGATGAGAAACAGAGTGTTTTTAATGGGGTGGAGCTCTGGTGTGTGTATGTGTGTGTATCTATGTCTCTCTGTGTGTATGTGTTTGTGTGCGCTTGTGTGTGTGTGTGTTTTGTGCAAACTCCCCCTCACTCCACATTAAGTACTACCAGCTGCAGCAGAGAGAAAGGGAGAAAGGGAAAGAGAGAGGGGGAGAGATAGAGAAGGGGAGAAAGTGAGAGTGAAAGAGAGACAGAGAGAGAAAGACAGAGATAGAGAAGGGGAGAAAGTGAGAGTGAAAGAGAGACAGAGAGAGAAAGACAGAGATAGAGAGAGGGAACGAGGGAAAGAGAGAGGTAGAGAGAGGGAGCAAGAGAAAGAGAGAGAGAGAGGGAGAGGGAGAAAGAGAGAGAGAGAGAGAGACAGAGAGAGAGAGAGAGAGAAAGAAGCACAAGCCCTCCAGAGGGGTCATCCTGGAAACAAATCAATGGTGGAGACATTCTTCTGGACTTTTTGGAAGGGATCCTTTCCTCCTCGGCTGCCTATTGGCTGGCGGCCGGGCCGGGAGGAATGCGCGGCCCAGCGTATGTAAAGCACAGGCAGCGACCTCCACCGCTCTCACCCTCGCCGCCACAAAGTGCCAATTGTTCCCGTCTGAAGAAAAGGGGGCTGAAGCAGGAATGTAAAACCATAACTCTCTCTCTCCCTCTCTAACTCTCCCTCTCCCTCTCCCTATCTCTCTCTCTCTTGTGTTCCTTCTTGGTCCGCCCGTCTCCACGCCCCCGTCTCCCTCGGTTGCCTGTGGGTGCGGACGACAGACCCCAGCGAGGGACACCGGGGCTATTGTTGGAGCACGCTGTACCCTGGAGGCGTGAGGTTTGGACGGGTTCTCACAGGGCCCCCGCTTCTTTTGCGTCGGGCTAACGGTCGGGCCGGGCAAAGCGCGTAACCCTCCTGCTGACCCTGCCAGAGAAAATAAACACACGGACAAGAAGGGGGCTAGTCTTTCACCAACCCCAGCTCCTCACCAACCCCCCCCCCATCCCCCATCCCCCTCAATATAAGGATGAAGAAAAAAAAAAAGACGTGTTTTCCTAAGAACGAGTGTTCAATTTCGGCCCCACCAATACCCATCGCATGACAAAATGTTTTCAATAAACACGGGCGGAGGATCACGCTCTGGTCAATCACACTGCTGGACAAACAGAGGGAGGAGCGGCTCTGGCCTGCAATAAATCCTTCAGCCGTGGCCGTGTTAAGTGTTTACACCCCAGAGAGAGAGAGAGAGAGAGAGAGAGAGAGAGAGAGAGAGAGAGAGGACCTGGCGGCTCTGTGGCTCTGCACCCAGGGCCTCCCCTTAGACAAACCGCCCCTGTCTCCCTCTCCTCCCTCTCTCTCCCTCTTTTTCTCTGTGTCTCACTTTCCCTCTTCCGCCCTCTTCCCTCCTCTAACATCTGACAGTAATGTGCGTGTCTTTTTTTTCCCAACACACACCCCTCTCCCTACTTCCCTTTTTCTCTCCTTTTTGCCTTCTCTCGCTCTTCTCTCTGGTCTTTTGTAGTTTTCTGCTCACACATGGAAGCTCTGCCCCGCGCATCGCTTTCGTCTGCTCTTTCGTTTCGTTTTGTTTTCTGGCTTGTCCATCAAAAGACGAGCGCCCGACTGAGAGCTATTTCCAGAGGTTTCGCCGGCGTCTTCCTCCAGTTGATTTTCTCTCCTCTCTTTTTGTGTTCTTTTTTTCTCTCTCTCACAAGCACCAAAAAACAAGAGGACACTTTCCCCGCATTAAAAATGGATCTGCCGCGAGACGCGAGCTGAATAATGAAACAAACGCTGCTGCTGCGGATCTCTACCGATTACCTCCAGAGGAAGCAGTAGGAGGGCAATGGGGGGGGGGGGGGGGGTACCAATTTCCATCCGTGAGAGAGATGTCACGTCTGCACATCAAACGCTGCCAGGGGCTCCCTGCCTCCCCCCCGCTGCTACCATGTCACTTTTCTGAAACTTTAATCTCCAGTACACATAATTGAATCATCCTGAGCCAATTCTTTCTCTCCCTATCTATAAATAGAGCGTGAAGCTTTTTTGTGAACTTGTTTACCTCGTGACCTGTGTAACCCCACCCCCCCCCCCTCCACACACACACACACACACACTCACACACCAGGCCACCAGGCGATGCTCTTTTTATGGTACCCAGTGGTGGGGATGACCGGTCAGCGCTCTTCCCCTCCTGATGAGACCAGAGCTGACCTTCATTCAGAAGGCCTGCTGCTAATAGCCTCATGTGACCAGGCTGTGGTGTGTGGTGTCTTTTATGTTGGTCGGCGCCGCCCCAGGCCGCGTGCGAGGAGATGGATCAGCCCGCGGGGGGTGACCGGAGCTCGTCTTTGTGCCCTGGAGAGGGGACATCCTGCCCTGACAGCATGTGTGTGATGTGGACACGTGTGATGTGTGTGTGTGTGGGATTGTGTGAATAGAGTCCGTGTGTGTGTGTGTGTGTGCGTGTGTGTGTGTGCGTGTGTGTGTGTGCGTGTGTGCGTGCGACGGAAGGAAGAGCCCACAGGGGCAGAGGAACAATGAGGAGCGCTTACCTTCCTGGTGACGGCCGGGTCCAGATAGCTCTTGAGCTTCTGAATGTACGTGTGCGGGGGATTCTTCACTTGAAACCGCTCCTGAATGAACAGAGAGACACACACACACACACACACACACACACACACACACACAGACACAGAGAATAGCAATGAGAGACAGCATGGGGCGAGGAAACACCACCATCAGATACTGAGCACGTTCCCCCTGCTCCAGCAGCTAATTGCCTGCTATTAAGAAGGTTCATCCAACGTACCATAGCACTAAGTGTTCATTAGCTCTTTTACAAGCCAAATGGCCCGTCTGCATTATTGACCATTACAGCAGTTCTTCCACAGAAAAGAGTAGTCGGCTTAACAGCCCCATCAAATCAAATCCCCTGCAGGCCAAGGGAAAGCGCCTACCACATTACAGGCTGCTCATATCATAGCAGTTGAGCGGCTTGAGGTTGTAAAAGCATTATCAGTCGATCCCGCTACTGCAGAAGTCGATGGGAACGGGTCACTACGACTAGTGCTCTCTCACTGTTGACATTCAAGCCCTCTCTTACAGTAATCAAAATCAAATAGTGTCGTTGAGTCGTCAGTTCCACGTTACTTTCAGAGAGCTCTCAGCCTATGAATGCCAGTGACCCAGAAACTCAAAACTGTAGCGGGTGGCTCTGCCAGCGCAGTTAATGACACAAAGGCTTTCAGAGCTGAAGAGTCTGCAGCTACACAGACATGACTAATGGCTCAAATCCACCCAGCCAAACTCTCAGAGACAACAGCATAGTGCTGGGGTGGGGGGGTGGGGGGTTGTATCGGGAGAAATATAGAACGACAAGAAAATTGGGTAGTAAAATTGAAAGGGCGGGGAATGCTGTGCATTTAGTCCCTAATTTGCGAAACAGAGAGCCTTTGGAGCCTGACAGTGTCTGCGTGTGTGTGTGTGTGTGTGTGTGTGTGTGAGGTCAGGGCTATGTGCTTGGCCTCGGGTGGATTTATCTTGTGAGCACGGCGGGGTCTCGCTCCACTGCCCAGGAAATGAACTGTGGCACTGACCAACTGGGCCGCCTGATTTTAGGTCAGTCTCCACATGTTGCTCCAAATTCACAGGGGAAAAGAGATTATGTGAGACTGAGATTGTGATACTTTGCCAGAAGGAGCTGAACACCCAGACACACACACGCGCGCACGCACACTACACACACACACACATAGTGACGTAACTTTAAGCTTTGGACCTAACGGGGGAACTGTGTGCGCGTGAATGTGCACGCATGTGTGCCGGGGGCTAACGGAACTCTTTAGCTCGGTCCCGCTAGCTATCACTCGCTGTGTGTGTGACAATAACAGGAAAGAGGACGGCTGCAGGAAGACTGGGCCCGTTCCCATGAAAACACAACAAGGGGGCGACTGCAGGGTGGGGGACTCATTAGCTGCACATGACCCTTGCGTGTGTTAACTGCCGATATCAACACTGGTGCAGTGTTAGCGGTGTTAAGAGAGAGCACAGCGGGCCCTAAAGTTGGGTTCATGACCAAGGGCAAGGTGGTGGTAGCCATGGTGGAGACTTGGAGGTGTCAGGGGGAGAAGGGTTAAGTTGGAACTATAGTGGGAGAGGGGGATGAGGGATGGGCTGGAATGTAATATCCTATTGAGAGGGAGATAGAGAGAGAGAGAGGAAGAGAGGATTCCACATAGTTGGCAGAGAGAGGATTTGGAGAGTGGAGAGAATGACGCTGGCAATTAGGATGTGTGAAGCCCTTAGAAAATCCCCCTGCTCCTCAGAGACTGCAAGTGTGTGTGTGTGTGTGTGTGTGTGTGTGTGTGTGTGTGTGCGCGTGTGTGTATGCATGTGTGTGTGTGTTTGCATGTGTGTGACTGTGTGTGTCTATTGTGTATGTTTGCATGCATGTGTGTGTTTGCGTGCGTGTGTTTTCGTGCGTGCGTGCGTGCGTGCGTGTGTGCATGCGTGAGTGCGCGCGTGTGTGTAGGTCTGTGTTCGTTTGCGTATGAGAGAGCAAGAGAGACAGACAAATCTGTTGTCTTTCCAACCCCACCCTGCTGATGCTTTATCTCTTCTGGGGTGGGTTGTCTCTGCATAATGGAATAATGTCCAGGAATTACATGACACTGATTACGTGACATTATTTATATCTTCTCTCATCAGAAATGGATAAACAAGTCCACTGTATCATTTGTTAGTTGAAAAGGGAGAGGTCTCCAGAATTGTCTCTCCAAGTTTAATTAAGGAGCCTATGAGTCCAGTCCAAATGCTATGCCTCAAACAGGACTAACCCAAAAGCCATCGACGCCTGATGCACTAAGAAAGAATTGTTATCATGATCTATTTTATTCTATGACTTCCCAGAGTTTAACAGGCGTAATGTTACTAGTCTAGGCTATAATTTCAGACATATTCATAAGTACTGATACTCACTGGGTTGTTTGATGTGGGGGTGATGACTACATTATTTTGCCATACCTGTCAGCCCTCCCTCCCCAATCCACCTTCACCTATAGCACTGTTTCCATGGATACAAAGAGAATTTCATGGCGGGAGCGATTCGACACAAAAGTCGTCCACTCTCCTCATCCCTCATGTGTGCTCATGTGTGGCCAGACAGAACAGACTAGACAGAAACCAAACACCTCAAACTGCCTGATTAGGCCTTTCAAGTAAAATGGTAAAAAAAAATCATGTAGGCCTGGGAAAAGAGCTTGATATTTCACTCTGGGTTTCTTGAAAGTGATCTGCTCGACAAAGGTGGTGAGGTTAGAAGAGGTGGCTGCTGATGACTTCAACTGAAGGAGAGCCAGATTTACATGAATGAAGCAATACTTAGTCAGTTTAGGCCATGTTTTTGTGCTTGGTAGTAAGATCTGTCTTTTGGTAGAACACCAAAACATAATTCTCATTCTCATTCAATTTACAATGATAAAACGGACTCACATGAAACAAGCAGAGTTATGCGGGGCCAGCAGGGACTACATCAGATAAGCCATAACAAACTAAGATACAGTACATTCCTGCTATGCTGTGGCTAACTATGACAAACTGGCTAATTAACTTTTCTGGCTAGTTGAGAAAGCTACGCTTGGACAAGACCACTGTGATGAAGGCCAGAGTGATTATAAAGAAACACACAGCTGACTACAAGTGTCTCCTTCTTCCCATTTCTATTCATTAGGCTAATATCAAAAAATGTTCAGCAGACAAGTGGGTGAGTCCAACAATGTTGTCATGACTGTGGTGGGCTCGTCCAGATCCGACATCACCTCCTTTGTTGTCTGGAGAGAACAAATGCCACTCACTTGATCACAGATCAGTTCCCATTTCTTCTCGTTGTCGTACTGCCGCAGGAGCCGGGCTTTGTCTGGTGGGAGGTTCATAGAATTCTGCGAGGGGAAGAGATGAAAGCCTCAGATTAGCAGATGAAGTGCAGCTGTCAGCAGAACCACACACAACACAAAAGACCCAAACTTGCAACCCTGCGCTGAGCCGAAAAATATTACATCACTCAACAGACATTTACATATTGGCTTACATCAGTCCAATCACATTCATGAGATATCAAAGCTCGTGGTGTGTGATTCATTATGGATAAGGGAGCAAAAGGAGCTACAGTGTGATAGTTTGAGAGAATATTGAAGCAGCAGAGTGGCACGAGGCATGAGGACGAGGAGAGGAGACGAAAGAAGAGAGAGTTTGCGGAGTTTCCTAATGAAGGCTTATCCTCTCTGGTAACTTCGGGACTGCTGAGATCCATCTCTCTCACAACGAGCCCTGACCCCTCCGTAATGAGCAATATGGAGTGTGTTCACTCAGCGCTGCATGTGTGTGTGTGTGCGTGTGTGTGCACAGTCTGCGCACGTGTGTGTGTGTGTGTGTGCGTGCGCTTAATGAGCAGTATGGAGTGTGTTCACTCAGCGCTGCTGTAATCCTGCAGCCGTCCTCCTCAGTCGGGCCATGCCTGCGCGTGCGTGCGTGTGTGCGTGGGCGTGCGTCGCCCGCCGCTGTCTGTGTCAGAGAGGCTCGCAGCCTTCGAGCGCAAGGACACACAACATCGCCCAACACCAACAGAGACTGGGAAGTGCGTGTTTACTTCCTATCGTACGGGTAAAAATAGGCTCAGGATAAGTCCCTGAATGGATTTCAGATGACTGCATTTTCTCACATGATTCTTAAACGGGCTCGCTCCCCCTCTGCACGGCGCAGCTTCAATGAAAGAATCTGTGCTAAAGTGGCAGTTTGATGTCAGCTATTTGCAGCCGGCAAGTTACTGTATTTGCTCTGATGCAAGTTTCAAAAACCAGATCTGGACACCAATAATGTCGGAATTCACTGCTTTAATTAACATAAACATCCTGGAACACAGCTTCTTGTTATCCGCCATCAAAAGGCGGACTTTTCTCTCACTCCACTTTATTGATCCCATATGGTAATGCCGAGCCTTGAAATATAAGGCTGCTTTGTTACAGAGACTCTGAGGCCAGTTCAGCGCTAATGCATGAAGCCTATCTGGCCATATGTTGGTTAAACTTGAACATGTGAAGAAACAAGGCCTGCTTCCTCTCTCCCCATTACACAGCCCTCACTCCCTCGCTTTTCCCCCTGTTTGCCCTACTTTTTCCACATCTGCTGAGTGCAGCTCCCCCCAAAAAGGACTCCAGTTGTCTCGCTTTGGCCCCTAAAGCCTTTCTAGTGTACCCCACCCTTCTGTGCATTACCAGGAGAGAGAGAAAGAGAGAGAGAGAGAGAGAGAGAGAGAGAAAAGATTGAAACAATTAGAGCTTAATCGCACCACCCACCCAAACACAAGCAGCTTGCAAACCCCTGACATACACACAAACACAGCAAAACTAGTGATAGCTGACGCTCCACAAGCCGCGAGTGCAAGAAAACCACACTGCTGATGTGGTGAGAATGTTTTTTTTTCCCCTCCTCTCCGCTTAAGGAAAGAAAACACGGGGCCCAAAGAGCCGCTCCGCTTCGGCGCACTGTCTCATTTATCAATGTGATTTCAGTCACAAGACTTTTCCTTTGCCGAGTTTTCCAACGTGTGTCTCAATGAGCGAGCGGTGCTGCAGGGGGAGATGAGAACATCCTGCCATGTCGTTTTTTCCAGACGTTGTGCCTGTGCCACCACTGGGCATTAGAGAGATTGAGCTGTCGGGAGAGACTGGCTGGGTGTATTAGCATACAGTGGGGCTGTGAGGACTGAGGAGCTAGACCAGGGGAACAAAATCACTTTGGGCAATTTATCGCCACAATGGACTGGTAACACAGTCAACAATTTCTCAGGGGATGGAAAAAAAAAATTCCAACTTGAAATATTCATCTGACTTTTTAATAGAGTGGACTTTAAAAGGTTAAACAAACAAAAGGAGACAGGCTTTCGAGGTCACACCATGAGTGCTTTTGCCTGTTCCTAGGAGACACAACAAGCTCGTCTTAAAAACAAAACAAATTTGAAACCAAAATGGTGTTGCGTCTATCTCGCCTCTGACGCCTGCACTCGGGAACAGAGGGTCTTGTGAACGGCAGTAATGTGAATCACTGTCAGGTAATCTGACTCACAGTCAGGGTGCCATGGAAACCAAGGGGGGGAATGCTCAGAATGACATTCTGTGTTTGCTGAGAGGCCATGCCTGTAGGATGTCTGGTGGCTGGGTGTGTGTGTGGGGGGGGCACTGGGTGAACAGACCACCACAGCTGATTCAGCAGGCAAGAATCCTTATGGACACACATGATCTGCAGAGGCTGGCCCTCTCCCCTCACGCTCCGCCAGGGAGAGGAAATGACATTAGCATGGAGATGCACCAGCTGCAGGCTCCGGAGGAGATGGAGTCCTGGAGAGATCCATTAGCCTGCACTATCTCTTGCTCTTCTCTTAAAAGGTCACAAACACACAGAGGGAAGGGAGGCCCTCCACTGCACCTAGCAAACTCAGACTCAGATAACAGCACAGCCACTGTCAATCAAATGATGAACATGACGCTGTGAATCAGCCCAGTTCATTTACTGGATGTCACAGTTGAAATACCAGTAAGAGAGGAAAAGGATTAATGAACAGAGGTCCTATTAATTTACAACATTATGTTGGGAGTGGAGCTGAAATGTCGATGTGCTGTTGTATCACCTCTAGGGAACCTGTCCTGGGCAATGAGCTGCCCTCAGCTGGCCAGACTGGGCACTCATGGCTGGTGATCTTCCAACGCAAGCAGAGGTCACTTACATCATCCACCACACCTCCCCCAGCAAAATGAGTCCTGACAGGCACTTAATAACAGGCAGCTACCAGGTTTTCACTTCGACTCACTTATGTGGAGAAGGAGAAGCTGTTTATACAGAGAGGAGAGGAAAAGAGCACTTTCCATTTCACATTCTTCACCCAAAATAATCAAACCAACACTGGGAATGAGAAGGAGTATGACCACAAGTCAAACGATAGCAGGTGAATGAAATATTTGCTCATCTGTTAAGCTACTGTGTCTACGTATCACAGACTGCAGGAATTCACTGATATCCGCAAGTATGAACAAGCCTTATCAAATATCTGAAAGAAAATAGCTGCATTAGCCTACAAGTACTTTCTGTATCGATTTCTCCTGCGATCAGGGATGGACAAAAATACATCAAAATGTATTTTAAAATAAAACCCTAATTTTAAGTATATAAAAATAAACTACAAAATACAGTAGCCAGTAGCCACGTCATGTATCAAAGTAAAATGTTTCAAACTTATGGCACACTGACATATAATACAGAGAATGATCGGACTATATTGACGCCAATGGGCATGGGTGCTTTTTTACTCTCAGGTAAAAAATGTGCTTTGCGTAAAGGTCACACGTCAGACAAAAGTTTATGTTCTCATCTGGCGGCCTCCACTTGAAGTGCTGTGAGATATGAGGGACTGGTCCAAAAGGTACTTGTGTGCTGTCTCAATCCTTTTTCCACTCTATACAATCTCTTTTTTTTTTTTCAAGAATGGAAAATTCTGCCTGAATGAGGTCTCTATAAGTCAGGCAAGGCACTTTTCTTTTGAACTCTTGGCTATAAGTTGAGTGTCTGTTGGATATATGGTGGCCCCCTCCCAAGTGCAGTACAAAATTCAAGATGCAGGCGAGCAGTTTGGTCAAACAGTCATTTGTGAGTGTTTTGTGGCGGTCAGACTTCAATCAAACAAGCCGCCCAGAAATAGGCCCTCCATTGACTAACGACATCATTAACGTTAAACAAACTGTAGCGTTATTGATTTAAAGTCAGAGTGCCATACAAAATGCAGACACCAGGGAGATAGAGAGGAAGACAGAGAGGGAGTGTGAGCGAGCGAGCGAGAGAGAGAGAGAGAGAGAGAGAGAGAGAGAGAGAGAGAGAGAGAGAGAGAGAGACTCGTTGGCCAGTTATTACATGAGTCACCAGCAGCAGGCTTTAAGCCCGACACCCACCTCTTCCCCGGAGGTCCATGGCAAAATGAAATAGCCAGTGGGGAAAAAAAGAAAACAAGCACTGCCACTGCCACATTGACTTTTTTCATTGGTGTAGTATTGAATGCATGATTTACACTATGATTAAGCCGTCCTCCTGAGGCTAGGGCTATGACTACACACACATTCTGGTGCTTGGTGGAGTTTAATCATTTTGCACAGGCCTCATTTGTTCAGCTGCAGTATTTTTGGATCTTGAGACCTTCCCACCGGTCAGGTTTGTCCAGTCACGTAATGTATAATGTTTTATGAAGTTCCGTCAAGGAGCACATGATCTAGGAGCAAACCAAAAACAAGACCCATAGATCATTAAGATGGTAGACTTTGGGGAGTGAATCCAAAGTTCAAAACAGGTGGGCAAACCATTAACATGTTCTGTCAACGTTGTTGTCAATGTTATTTTAGTGTTGATAAGTGGCTACAGGAGCCATCCTATGAAGCCTGTAGCTAGGCAGTAATGCCACAAGGCTACTAGAGAGAGGAGGGGAAACTCAAAAGAAAGGAAAGCCTGAATAGTTCTCTCAGCCTTGTAGAGGAGACACCCCTGATTCTGTCCGGCAGACAAAGATGCTCTTAGCTCCTATCTGACCCCAAGACTACGGCTAGAGAACTTTCCACTGTGTTAATCCAAATCCACACAGGGACTGGAACGGGGACCAATGATGATTCAGGCCCTGCCTTCCAGAATATCAGTTTCGGTAGATGGATGAAAATTTCAATCAGATAGACAACACAGGGGTTGTTTGGATGAAAAGGATGGAAAAAAAATACTGTGTGACTAATAGATCCTTGACAAAAAAGACGAAAAAAGAAGCTAAGCTCTATCAGACTAGCCATAGATTTACAATCATTTTGTGTGTAACTGACTCGCTTGAAAAACAAGATGAGAAAGCTGTGTGTCTGCCGTGCCCTACCCACCCTCAGATCTGCCTCGACTGATGCGGCCCTGGAGAGTCTGGCAACTGAAGGACAGGGGGGCAAAAAAAACGAGAGGAGAGAGTGCTAAGAATGCGCCTCTCACCCCTTCACCGCCCCCGCATCTCAGGATCCAGGATCCAGCCCCACTCTTCTCGGCATGTCATCAGGCACAAACCCCAGGAGCCTAATCCCCCCCCCACTCTCCGCTGAGCCCGGCCTTCAGACAGCGGCGGGGCCAGAGCTATCTGGGGCTGCAGGGCCGACTGATGACATGAGGGGATATGAGCCTGGACGAGCGATGGCAGGCTGGGGCTCTTTGCTCAGCTGTTTCAGACGGGGCGTGGAGGACGTGGGACGGCACTAACTCTGCGCTGTGTTCAACCACCACCGCCGCCGCAGCAGCAGCCACCTCCTCCTGCTGCTCCTCGGTGAGGCCGCTTGCCTTTCTCACGTTACAACGTTTCCTCACCATTTCCTGAGCTGGAGCCTCTGTCTGGCTTTCTTTCTTCAGAGCAGGACCAGCCCAGACGATGGCTTTCCCAGCAACTGTAACGTTACAGCAGCAGGCCAGACAGCACGAGAGTGGGAAAATTCCGCAAGTGAGGGGAAGTGACGAAAACTGGTCCACTACGTCCACTAATTACATACCTTTTGTAATGTGAACGCCAATGTATGTCTCCGTTCTCCATGCTATGCATCACTTGTACACTGTGTTTTTGTCATGAGAGTCTGCATTCTAGTCATACTGATAGAGACGCTTACATTTTTAGACCAGACGCAGACGGATACTCCTGTCATGTCACAACTAGGCAGCATAAGTCACAATGATCTTCAGACAGCAGCACTGCCCAAAGTCTCTGTAGACCCCAGCATAACAGATCAGTCTGTCTCTGTGTCAGACACCTCTTTGCTCTGCTGGGCTGCGGCGGGGAGCGGCCTCTCCCTCGTCCCTTGCTTGGCCTTTTTACCCCGCGTTCCCAGCAGGTGCTGCAGGAGCCCGGAATCAGCCCCTCATTAGCGCAGTGTGGCTCCTTAATCCTTTAAATTCTGCAGGGGCACAGGTGTCCCCCGTCTGTCTCCAGATTAGCCATGTAATCCCAGAGACCACCCCCCTCCCCCCTTAACTCTGCCTCCTCCACAAACAGCCACTGCTGAGTTGTGTTTGTGTGTGTGTGTGTGTGGAGGATGTTTGCACAGAATGTGGACTCAGGGCTCTCAAAACTGCGAACACAATACTCAAGCCCCAGCAACTGGACTGGCATGCTGTGAAAGGCCAAACAGAAGCATATTTAAATAGGACTGCACCAGGGTAGAGTGGCTGCCTTTTTACGCCTGGTGACAGACTGGCCATTTAGATGGAATCTGTAGTGACAGGTGCTCACTCACTATAATCTAATGAGTTGTTGACGGTTGGTTATTCTGCGACCCCAAGTTTCAAGGCGACACTGTGACCTCAGAGGACCGACTCCACATCTATTTTGGGTGGACGAACTGAACTTGGTTGCAGCCACAGGTCTGAAGGTCATTTGGATATTAACTGCTTCCCTCATGTTAGTGTAAATCAGATCTAACCCTAACCCTAACTTGTCATGACCAAAATCGAATGACACTTAATGACAGAAGCGTTCAGTCATTAATGTTTATGACACAGACGGTTGATAAAGCGAGACGATTCATAAGAGAGTAATTTCCTGTATCCTGTCCTGTATTAGGAGTCCAGAAGTAGCTAGGTCCTAATTACAAAGTTATTAGTAATTATTTATGCCATGTTTCATTGGCATCACACACAATGACAATAAAATAGTACATAATTATACTATAGAATATTCAAAAATTATATTCATCTTCTCTTATTGCTCATTCAGAGAAAAGTTTATGTTTGACGTAATGGACACGCCTATTTAGGAATCCGGACCGGAACTACGTGCCATTTCATTCTATTGGCAAATCCCTTTATGATTCATTTTGATAACTACACAATCTTTTTTTATGACTGGTTTACGATGTTTATGACACGTGCATGACAGTGTCATGTCATTCTTATGTAGATACCTTCAAGTGAAGCGTAATCCAATTAAATTCAATTAACACTACTCCTCAGACTTCATATCACTAAAGATGGTTAAAAATGTAAAACATAAACACTATCTGAAATTAGAACAAAAAGCTCAACACAGTCTTTTCACGACTAGAGGTTCATGTCTGACTCTGGATCTTAACAGATACACTAATTTAGACTTAGACTAATGCCTCAGTATTACGCAAGCGAGAGTAGAGGTGAGGAGAGGACAGAGTGTACTCTCTGCACTGGGGGGGAATAGAGTGATTAAGAACCATTAGCCTACTTCATCTACTCCTAGGCTATACATTCAAGACATTTTTAGATCATTTAAACTCAAATTATAATCAAGATGAACAGATTTCTTTTACCTAATCATCATCTATGAGTTGCCGGTAGGTAAACCTATCTTTTTAGGCACAAAATATATAGGCTTACCCCTGCACATAGGCTAAATCATATTATGAGTTAAAAAAGATAACCTTGTCTTCCTGAACTAATCTCCAATGCCAAGAAAATTACCACAGATTACAACATTGTTCGCATGGAATAGGAAAGACGAGCTCTGATGAAGTTCAGCAGCCGTAATGCCAACTCCATAATCCTTTTAGACATTGTAATGGTAATCTGATTTGTTCTATTTTTCACATCACCCTCAGTACAGATTGCAGCCTGGCACCATTCAACCCCCACTTCCCGGTCTCCATGTCTCTTGCTGTCTCTTGCTCTCATACACACATAATCACTATTGTACAATGCAATGTGGTCAAGAGTCTGCTCACTATGTGACACCCTCTTAACCTGAAACAGCCTGATTACTCTTGTTGAATTTTTCCACTGAGCTAATATGTCTGTGTGTCCTCTATTGCCTGAGCTACTCCTTTCTTACTAACCTTGACAACTATTCATGCAAAGGAACATTTAATCACATGCTGACTTATAAACAAAAAACCAAGACAGTTAATCAGAGTTCAACATAAGCAACTGCCAACTGCCCAATGGCCTGAGGGAAGTTAAAGTGTGTCAGGCAAGTTCATTGGCCAGTCAGTGGTCCATTTGAACTTTACACTGCACTTTCACTAGAAGGTGACATCATTTATTACCTCTCTGATTACACTCCATTGGCCTACATTAGAGGGGAAAAGATTGGACTATAATTACTATTGCTCTGATCCTTGACAAGGTGCTGTGCTGAGCAAGTATTCGTTAGCCATGCAATAAAAGCTACCATTTGATGCTGTCTCAATGGTCACAGAGGGAAAACACTCAAATTTATCTTGTCAAGGGTGCAATGTAAATTACTTGCAAAAGCCTAAATAACATTTATCTTTTTTCTGTATCTGTGAAAAGGCTAAGACAACAGCATTATTGATCACTAATTCAAGAGACAGAAATCAGAAGCTGGGCTTCCATTCAACTTTTTCATGTACATTTTGACCATTTAAATACTTAAAGGGATATTCCGCCATTTTTGGAAATACGCTCATTTTCCACCTCCCCTCGAGCAAAACAATCGATATTTACCTTGCTCCCGTTCATCCAGCCATTCTGTGAGTCTGGCGATACAACTTTTAGCTTCAGCCTAGCATAAATCATTGAATCGGATTAGACCATTAGCTTCTCGCCTGCTAGCTTCATGTTTAAAAGTGACTAATTGGTAATTTTCCCATTTAAAACGTGTCTCCTCTCAAGTTAGAAAGTGCAATAAGACCAACTGAAAATGAAACCTGGCATTTTTCTAGGCTGATTTGACATGGAACTACACTCTCATCTGGCGTAATAATCAAGGCAACTTGCAAACTACTGGCACTACTACTGCTTGTTGTCTATGGGGACTATTTTCAGATGCTGCGTACGATATCACTGCGCCTATGGTACGTTTGCATGTTGCCTTGATTATTACGCCAGATGAGAGTGTAGTTCCATGTCAAATCAGCCTAGAAAAACGCCAGGTTTCATTTTCAGTTGGTCTTATTGAGAGGACCACTTGAGAGGAGACACGTTTTAAATGGGAAAATTACCAGAAATCTTAGTCACTTTTAAACATGAAGCTAGCAGGCGAGAAGCTAATGGTCTAATCCGATTCAATGATCTATGCTAGGCTGAAGCTAAAAGTTGTATCGCCAGACTCACAGAATGGCTGGATGAACGGGAGCAAGGTAAATATCGATTGTTTTACTCGAGGGGAGGTGGAAAATGAGCGTATTTCCAAAAATGGCGGAATATCCCTTTAATTCTGACTGGAAACACTTGAAATGTGCATTCAATTTGCCAGAGGGGTGTGGATTAAATCTCAATTTGCATACTGTAAAATGCGGTTGAAGTGGATGGAAACAGTTTATTCACATTTTTTACATTTCTACCTGCATATTTCCTTAACCGCTGCCCTGATGACCTTACAATTTGATCCCACAGCTGTTCGGAACCCTCGGAGGAGGTCCATATTTAATCCACATTAGACAGTTGATGGAAACGCCACACAGATATACATCTCCTTAACTGAATTGTAATGAATGCACATAAAATATGTAATTGAGCTGAGTGGAAACCCAGCAAGTGATGTAGGAACTACTTGTGATATCCAGCGACTCCCTGCACTTATCAGAGCAGACAAATTGACGCTGGTGCAACTCCATCTGTCATGGCTGCCAAGTGATGGAGAGCAGCTTCCACACACCCAGTTCAATCAGTCAATGGGGCCTGTGTTGGGCAGGACTAACACCCCAGTCACAATACTTATGGTTAGAAACAGACCTCTGGCATTACTGAAGGCCCTTCTCTGGGAGTCATTAACTTTCTACACTTCCAGGGGCTTCATTGGCTGGGAGAATTCTTGCCTCTTTCTCCAAAGGACCTGGGTGGCAAGCCAGGAGAGAGAGAGGGGAGGGGGTGAGACTTTGCCATCCCCCCTTCCCCGTCTGCCCCCAACACCCCCCACCCCCCCCCCCCCCCCGACCCCAAACCAACAACAACCGCACACATTTGGGTTTCATTTGAAGCCCGTTTGGGACGTGATAATTCGTGTTGGGCTGTTAAAGTGTGCAGTGATGATTTGTAAAAAGAAACGGTGCACTGACAAAACTTTCATTGCTTCATTGACTGCCGCAATGCATAGCCCAAGACACCCCCCAACGCAACTTTTTTAGTGCCCCTGTATATCACAGCCCTAACGGCGCACTAGGATGAAATGCCATAAAGACAGCAGATGCAATATAACTCAAGGCAGAGGGCTGGGAAATAAAGACAAAGAGTATGCTGGTGTTACTGTGGGCATGGGAATTTCATTATTTTTACACAGGGTCCAAACACAGACTCAAGCACAATCGATAAATCACCTGCAATGACAATGCAATAACAGCATTCAAGGCTTTTCGCTATCGTAAGTGCACCAAAATCTCCCCTTCTTCACAAGACAAAGAAGACATGATTCATGGCAGGATTCCACTAACTTTACTTTCTTTTCCAAGGGACAGAAAGGGTACCTATTTCATTCAGGCTCATGCTTTGTTCTGCAGTCGGCAGACCAACCTAAAACATGACCTTACAGTCTTTTCCTGTTTTAACTGTAAATACTGTGGAGAGCAGGCCACAATAGTGTGTGTGTGTTCACACAGTACAGTATCAGATGGATGCCCCTGAGCACATTTTTACAGTAGTGGTCTGAGGAATCGCCACACTATTGGCTGACTTGCATTCGGTGCTGTCAAAACACACAGCTCGGGTGTGGCGTTGGCACCAGCACTAACGGCCTGCTCCGTGCCAACGGCCCGGGGAGCCAGATTACTGATAAAAGGCCCACGACCCATTAACCCTGCAAGGCAGTCGCTCTGATGTGGCTGGCACGGTGCTCAGCGGGGCCATCCAGGAAGCAGGTGGGAGGAGTGCTGTGTGATGGGGGAGGGGGGCGGGGCCAGGCTCTGGTCAGTGAACTGGACCTCATCCACACACCTGCCAATACAATCCAGCTAACCTCAAACCTGAAAAAAACGCATGGTCCCCTTTCTAGAAATTTCTAGAAAGTAGGAATTATAATGCAGACATTCGGGGCTGCACCATAACATGTTTGCTACGATCACAATTGGCAATAAATGACTAAACCACTGGGAATGAGACTTAACGGGCTACAGTATAATGTTAATGTCACTGACCACGCCCAGTTCCAGTAAGGCACAAGATGTCCTGTGTAGGGGGAAATCTAGGCACTGCCGGACAAAAATATTTCCATAACATGATGGTTTCCAATTAAATGAAAGGGTCACTTTCCCTGTGGGATTCCAGCCAACCACACTGCATCATGTATGAAGGGAGGAGCACTTCTAAGCATGTAAAGAACAGATTGTGGCATTGTTGTAGCCTTTGCAGAGCTGTCACTGGGGCCTACATCAAACCGGAGAGCACACTAGAACACACAGGGACCTCCCATGCTCGCTGCAGATGTTGCTTTTGGCAAGAGGGTGCCCAACAAAACCCCTCCTTTTTCAACCCGGCCAGCTTCAAAAGGGAGCACACACATCTCGGGAGACGGCAGCGCGGTTTTGCATTGGTCATGACAGGGAAGAAAAAGAAAACATACACACACACTCACGCACGCGCGCGCACACACACACACACATGCGCGCACATACACACACACACACGTCTTACCCTCGCACGCAGATGCACACTCACACACTCTGACTCGCTGGGCCTTGTCCAAAAAGCCTGAGTGTTCCAGCACCAGGGCAAGCAGTAAGTGCATACACAGACACAATACCCCCACTCCTACCCCCCCACACCCCCTCGCCCCCCACAATGTAAGAGTCCATTAGAGGGGCAGCAGACAGCAGACTCAGTCACTGTCTCGCTATGGAGTGAAGTCAGCAGCCTGACGGGCAAACTGAAAAGAAAAACAGGCTACTAACACATAGGCTACGGATTAACCCATATTAGTGTCTTGACTGCCATTGGTACAGTGAATTAAGTCATTACTTAACACTTTTTTTTGCTGCCAAAACAATCAGCCAACAAAAGTGTTTTTTCCAGCCAGTCTGAGCCCTTAACCCAGGAACTGCTTTGTGTCCTGGCTACCTTAAGGGTGATTCAAATGGTATTAGGTATTAGGACTGTTTTCCTCACCGACATTTCTCATTTCATAAAAACCCAAGATGAAGTAAAGGAGAGATGAGCCCCTGACTGCCCGTCAGAAAGAAGGTGATTTTCAAAAGCCTTTTTGCTTGCATTGAGACCCGTGAAATAAAAAATAATATGACACTTAATAATAATGATACCATACTATTGCAATATTGCAATACTGCAATATTGAATCCTAGTGAAAATTAACCTATAGTTTAATCGCTTTTTTAGGAACATGTCGTTGGTAGTATAAGGTTTGTTGTATTCAAAATGTCAATGGAGCAGCTGGGACGTCTATCCTTTCAATATCACATTAAAAAAACACCCACACTTTTTAAAGCAACAGAGCCATGGCCGCAAGACTCATTCCCCCCCCCCCCCTTCTTAACAGCTGTCACCTTGGCCGGAGCCTTGCACTGAACCTTCCCATCATGCATCTCACTACAATGGGGCAAAGTGCCCAAGAGTGACTCTCCTCCTGAACGGCTAGCCTCTTCTGCCAGTGCTGCTGCTGCTTAAACAGACTGCACACTGACTATGGAGGCATAAAGAAGAGTAGGGCCAGCCAGGCCGTGTGTGACCTCACCCCACACCTGTTCCACACAGCACACCAGGCACAGCGCTGAGGCAGACAATGGAGTCAAGACAGACGCGCAGACACAAACAATGGCTGCTCGTGACATAATATGACACACACACAGTTTGCTGTCTTGGGTGAATATTGACCTCATAAAGTGAGGTCACATCAGCCGCGGCTGAGCATAAGCTACACAGTGGCCTGTAAAATACACAAGGGTGTCTCTATCTTATCTCTATCACCATATTTACTGCTGTTGACAGTGGTATAAACTACAGCGGGATATCTGGATTATTTCAGCTTCGCTTACTGTACGTCCTCTCAAAAAGGCAGGCTGAAGATTGTACAGGGTATGTCAGGTCATTGAGTACAACTGTACAACCTCATCTTCATTTTCACCGTGTGCTGATAATTACTTAATTATTTGGGACCCAGGCTGATTTGGCAAATAAATCAAGGGAGTGGATCCCCTCAGTGAGTATACTGTACAGAGGAGCAGCTGAATCTGACTCCGAGAGTCTCTTGATTCAAAAGTCTTTTGATTCCGACATCAGAGGGTGATTATGCTAACGAGTGATGCAAGGAGACCTGGCGTCTCCGCGCAGCCTCATCCATCAGGGGCCGTGTCAGGGCGTGCATGTGGAGCCCATGCGGTCTTCGAGCAGCAGCGCAGATCAGCTACAAATCAGAGCTGTATCAGTGTCCACCTCCGCCAGGCAGAGCCAGGGCCATAAAAGACAAACACAAGCCACCAGAAAAAAAGTTCCAGCGAGCACCGGAGCGCGCGGCCAAGAGTCTGGTTCCCACACGACAAGGCTGACACGCGGCCAGACGGCCGGCGGGCCTCGAGGCACTGACGCAGAGCCTTAGAAAGAGAGGAGCGGAGGGGGGAGGGGGAAAGAAATCCGCTTTTCATACAGGCAACCACAGCCTGTGCTCCTCCTGACAAGAGCGCTGAGCCCAGAGCGCTGGCGCAGCTCGCCAACAGTCTCGGCCCTTGCAGCTCCGCTCCCCGCCCGCCTAGACTGAGCTGCAGAAAACGCAGCTCTTAACTACGGCTAATTGGCCGGAGAGGCCTCCTGGAGTTTTGGGGGAGTTTGCTGCTGCGTCACCAGTCGCCTTTCAATCAACCCTCTCCAGTAAGACGCCGCTACTACAACCCCCCCCACCCCCAACCGCCCCTCGGCTACGGGAAGCCGCCTCTCGGCTCGGCTCGGCGTGACGGCCCTGGCCCCGGCCAGGGGCAGGGCGCTGGATGCCGGCAGGTCTGGGTTCAGTGCCAGGCTCTTGGGCCGTGCCTGGAATACAGAGCGCCTCTGTTCTCTGGCGCTAGGCGCACGGGACTCCAGCCGTGGCCGAGCCAAACGCTTCGCCCCTGAGAATGGGCATTGTTCACTTGTTTAATGAAGAGTCCGCGTGAAAATGCGAGGAATGCACTGTCTCCTAATCCCATCTTGCTAAGGGGGCTTCCAGATACTTGACTTACTTTCGGTTGAGCATGGCTGGTCCGCTGCTACTTCTGTGGGCACTGTTGCCACCGCGTAACCTTCCGACAGTTCCACGAAGAAGGCAACCCTATCATTAATGGCGTAGTAATTGCAAGATTGCTGTTGCCGTTAATGCCCTACTCTCCTTTAACAATCCTTAAAAGCTGACTAATTACATAAAGAATAACATATAAACCCCCCGAGCTAAAGCATGGCAGGCTGTCTGAGGGTGCCTTCAGAGAAAATGTGCAATAGATAAAAGTTAAGACATTAATGGGTTCCAGCACAGCGTCTCAAAACTCTACCAATAAACTACTGTCACGTTTTAACCCATATAGGGCATGTCAGAACCAGGGGAAAAGTATGTTTTAATTAGCAGTGTTCTGTTTTCTGATTTAAATCATCCTCTATTCTAAAGGGCTCAGTCAAAACAACACATAGCCAATAATCTGGCGATGACAATGGTTTCTCACCTCCAATTAAAACAATACATTTTTACAAATGTGTCAACAAAGCAAAGCACCACACACGACTCTGTAGAGAATAAACAATAGACCGAACTCTGGTGGTATTCCCTCACACCAATGGTGTGTTCCCTTTGCCTCTCTCATCCCTCACACATTAGAGATTGTCTCGAGAGGGACAAAACAGGGTTTATGCTTGAAACAGACCACAATTAACTGCAACAGAGTGAAGCCACAGACACGTAACGTGTGAGCAGTGCCTGTGAGTGACACGTAGCTTATGTACAGTAGCTGTGTGACTGACACAACTGCAGTGACTCACAATGCTACACTGCACACCACTTTGTCACTAACAATTAGCACTCTTCTTCTCCTCAACATTGGCCATTACTGTACGTGAGATCTTACACTTATTGAGAGTAAATTTGTATCGGGTGGGGGGTGGGGCTGGTGGGTGGATGCATGTGGTGGGGGGTCTGTCATGCCTAGATTTCACAAGAACAGGAGATTTATTTAGAACAAAGAGTTCTCAGAAGGGGGAAATAAGTTATGGGGGAAAAAATAGCATGTATCTAAAAGGAAAATCAGCACAAGCATTAATTCAGAGCATCTGGTGAACAAAAGCATGACGGCTTGAGCCAATCCTATCAAGCTGTGGCGGTGGAGGAGTTCTCACTGTGTGGCAAACCTCTTCCAGAAGTCATCTATCCCCTCCAATCATAGGTAGGGAGGGCGTCACGTTACAAATTGAATAACAAAGATTATCAAGCCACCCTTAAATATATATTTTAGAATCATGTTCGAATTAATGCATTTTCCTAATAGCTTCCACAATGCCTTTCAGGACTGTTGCCAAAATACACTCAAAAGATTAAACCATTTTCTGGTTGTGGGAGTGTCTTTTCAAAGTTGAATATAGAAAGGTAACCAAAATATGGCACCCTTGCTAAAGCTTTGATCGTAGACATAAGTCGGCTAATAACATGCTATCCCTATATTTAGACAGATGTTCCGTGCCCACAATGTCAACAGTGTATGGGCTGAACAATTTCAAAGTAGAGCCACAAGAGACAGTGCAAAACACACACACAGTTTCACACACACACACACACACACACACACACACACACACACACACACACACACACACACACGTACATGCACACAAAAAAAAAGATGGCCCTTTGGCTGCCTTTAAACAAAGCAGCTTAGATGTAATCTGGGCTGACTATTGAGAACTCCAGCTATAACAAAAGCTAAGCCACCAGCTCCCATATGGCATTCAAGTGAGCCCCAATAACTGCCTCATAAACTTTCCTGCTCTGCTGCCGAGGCAGGGCATTCAGCAGAGGCAGAGCCTTGGCTAAATTAAGAGAGCCATCATTGTGTTCAAGACTGTGAACACACTGTTTCCATGAAAAGTGCATGGCTAGCTGAGGGAAAAGCTACCGCATTTTTCCTGGGGGGTGTCATCTTCCGGTACTCCTGAGCTACCCACAGCACGTGACTCACACCTCATACAACACCAAATAAGATTTTACAGTCTTTTGGACAATGATTCATAAACAAGTAAGACAGAGGCTAAATGACTCAAGAGAGGTGTGGAAAAAATATTAGTAATATAGCCCTAAAATGTTAAAAGATAACCCTAGGCTATGTGTTCCTCCACCTGACTTTGACTGTATTAGTGCAGCCTCACTGAATAAGTTAGAACATGTAATGTACAACAGGCCATACCTGTTTTCATAAATTATATATTTACAGCATTTGTAACATTGCAAAACATTTTTTTTAAAAAGTGAGGTGAATCGTTTACAGCACAACTCTGTAAGTGACATAAACACTGAGAGGTCCTAAACAGTTGACATTCTTGATTTAGGACACTCTTACTCAAGCCCCTGGTGTAACTCATCTCATCCAGTCTCAACTCCTTGAGGAGACAACGGTCATGCCGCTGCTGCTATGGCAACCACGCTAGCGCTTTGAGACATGCCCCTGCCTGAAAGACACAGTGAAATGCCAAACATTGCAAACCATTTCCCTCCTGGGAATTAACACTGAGGTGACTATATTCACACAAGCACATTCCAAGACACTTAAACCACTCAATGCCAATAACAATAACAGTCTGCCTTCCAGCTTGAGAACAACAGTGGCGGTAGGCTATATTATGCAAGACTGAGCCAGAAAAAATGGAGGTGATGAGGCAGTCAAATATTCAAAACCCCATGCAAGTGTAACGTGACGTTTGTGAGTGACATGGTTCCACCCCTGATTCATAGCTCACATTGCGGAAAAACACAGACCAAATGAAAGGCATAGCCTATCCCCCAGTTCTATGTTTATGAACTCTCAGGCCAGACATGTGACGGAGACAAAGGACCTTTGCATTACTTTCAGTTTTCATGGTCAAGGACCAAGGTTTTGTGAGAGAAAATATATGTTGCTCTCCTCTTGGCTGAGTCGTAAGCATCACAATTATGTCTGGTTTAAATATCAGCTGCAACTCCAGGGATCCTCGCATTCCTCAGTCGTGGAGCTGCGCTGAATGTGTCGGGAATAAGAGCCATTTGGTTCTTTTTAGGGGGGTCTGACACTCCACAAACAAGCCAGGAGCATGCTGTGACCTTTCCAATCTCTTGAAAATAATTGTCAAAGATTTCTTTCAGCATTTTAACTAGTGTGTCGACATGGACGTCACACACACTGTACATAATTAAATGTTGACAACAAGGCAGATCCTGAAGGGGAACGACAACAAGTTGGACAATTCACAATAAGGAGTTTGGAGATGCCTTCAGTGCAGTTTGACTATACTTATAGTGACATTTAGCCTACCCTAAAACATCATAATGCGTTTGGCATTCTCTCCCCACTTTACACTGACATATAAATTAAGAAGTGCAACTTTCTGGAAAGTAGCCTCCTTTGACATTCTTTTAGGGCACTGTAGACTGTAGAGTTAGACACAGGCGTGTCTTTTATAGTTACTTTCTTCTGGTGTGATTAAAATGCATGGTCATTTGTGGCTGTGGTTCCTGCCCCTGGACATGGATTAAGTGAGCGAATTCAGCCTCTACGGCTTTTCTCCTCTCCTCCTGTCTTCTTTTTATAGCCTGTAAAAATAATCAGTCACAGGCAAAAGGTCTGACGCCAAGTCACACACAACTACGGCTCTGAATAACATGCCGTACTCTCAGTAGAGTTCAAGCAGCGCTTAAAGGGCTTAGCACTAGCCTCTTCTCTTACGGGCAGGCTAATTATTCAATCATAGCACCGGAGTGACAGGTCGCGCACATCACACTCACACCCTGAGTCACACTCTTGCCTATGCAATTAATAGCTGGGCAGCCAGCTGCCACGGATGACATGCATCAGGGCTTAAACAGCAGTAAATAACATTAAGTGCCGCGATTAAAACACTAAACACTGCTAATGCCATGAGGAGAGCTGCCTGCCAAAGGAGTAAGGACATGACGAGCCAAGCTTGAGTTGCCCGACATGCCAGTCGGGCACTGTGAGATATGGGCTCAGAGTCCGGACGGAGTCGCTCTCTCAACCAGCCATCCATCACTCCACCTTAGAGGGATTTAGCCTGAGATGGGAGCCGGGAGATGTGAAGCTGCTATCCCAGACGAGCAGGAGATTAAAAGCATGTCTTACTGTCTTCATGGGCCCTGATGATGCCGATGAAGTTGCCTCAGTGGGCGCTGACCACTGAGCTCTGAAGTTCATTCTCTTCTAAGTATGGTGATGGGCTTAGCATTCTCTGTTGACTATCATTTGTGTGGTCTGTTTCTCCATATTATAGGAATCATGGTGGTGTCTGGGACTAAAACATCATAGAGTACACAGGTGTGCTTTGACTAAACAACAAAAAAAGCAGCCTTCTGTTCTCCACAGAGACCACAAGCAACAGGTGATCCTAGAAACAGACAGGATTAGGTAGGTTTTCTAATGCCATGCACTCAAGCGTGCACATCTTGCATCAGCATAAAGCAGTGGTCTGGCCTCTCTCTCTCACTCTCTATCTTTCTCTCGCTCGCTCTCACTCTCTCTATCTCTCTCCCTCTGTCTCTAAGAGAGAAGGATTCATCTGCCTGGGACACACAGCAATTATACCCCAACAAGAACACTGTGACACGCATTAGTGACTCCCACGAAAAACTCGCTCCATTAGGTAATAAAGGGAGCATGGGGTTCCAGCCTGCTTTATCAGCAAACAAAACCACTGCTTCAGGTTATGGATGAATAACTCACAACAAAGCAAATTTCATTTCCTTTCCAACTGCTTCAACTTTTCTGTCCCTTTCCTCAAGTCACTGTTGTGTGACAGCCTGCAATGTAGGTTGTTTGCTTTCCTTTCTTAAGATGAAAATATACCTCACACAATCCATATTTAATGAAAACAAACTAATGCAACCCATTAATTGAGTTTTGTCTTTTTGTCCTTTTGCCTGTGGTACATTTCTTGTTCAAATGAAAAATGTTAAATCTTAGTTACCATCTAACACCTAAGGTATAAGTTACTAATTGACATTTCATGCTGAGCCTGGCTGAGAGATCTGTTGCATTCTAAGCCTGGCAACCTGAAGTATTTCCTGGGAGTCAGCCATGGGCCCATGCTCAAAAGAGTGTAAGCTGCCCGGCTAAGGCCCTAATGTGGAGTCAGTGCCTGAGTTTAGTGGAGCATTAGATTCAACCACCCTAATGTCTGACCCACATTCAAACGCCCTCATAAAATCGTGTCCAGCTGAAGGATGCCGACTCTTTTTAATGTCTTCTGCCAAAGTCTGTTTGCCCACCAGCTCAAATAGAACTGCTCTCAAGTCTGCAGAATGTTCATCATAACACATTCTTCACATTCATCTGGCATACACAGGTGCAACCCCACGTTCAAGGAGACATCTCATTACAGAAGCCTTTGAATTTTGAAATGCAGCTGTAAATCAAACAGTGCTCTGACAGAAATCTGGTGTGACAAGATTTCTGGATAGCAGCAACTGAAAAGTAGCTAAGAACTGAATGTATCGCTGCCAGAATCAATTAACAAAAGCATAATGTTATTGGGCATATCAATTAGGCAACAATTAGGCTTAGGGTGACCATGCAAACAGGTGTTTGGAATAGTCCAAGACTAGGCTAGCGTTACTGTTTGTGGCAAAAAAAAAAAAAAAAAAAAAACATCTCAATATCTAGGCTATGGCCACTTAATATTAGCCTATGTCTTAAACATTCAGTATGACTGATAACAGGAAGAAGGCAAGTTAATATGAATGAAACGATAACCGAAGTCATATAAAATGTTTATAAAATAGGCCTATTTGTCATCAGTGAATTGATGTGTTAATTCATTAGATAGTAGCATTGGGCTTGTTCGACTGATCTTTTGAGATAGGGTTTACAATTTGGCTAGCTAGCCTTTAGCAAGCTTGAGTAGCTTTTTTATTCTAAAAGGATTAACATACTTCAAAAAACGAATTAACGTTACACACACCAAAAGACTATCAATAGGTTATCAATATTGTCTATGTAGACTTAGGCCTACGAGAGGTAGAGCGTTGTTGGTAAGTGCGTGACATTAATTAACATCAACCAACAATATCACACAAATAACTGTCAAATATGTAACTTAGTTGCAAGGGTAATAAATTAGCTAAGGTTAGCCTTCTACATTGATAAGTTGCATAATAACGTTCTTAGGCTGACGTACTAACAGAGAAGTCATATTTCACTGCCTTTCTTTTGGCACACGACTAAAAACTCTAAAGAAAATGTACACAGAAAATCAATGTGTCTTGAAACAAGGTAACGGAAAACTGAAAACTCAAAGAAACGCAGTTTGCTAGCTAACTTACAACGATGTTAGAACCATAAGCAGCGTGAATGAGTTGGCTCACTAGTTCTGAGACCAGCCCCAAACAGATGTGCGGATCGAAAAGAGAGGCATGGGTCGAACAAAGAATAGGACACAATTTCAGAGACATTAAACATACATTAAAGTTGTGTTTTACCCACCAAAACGACAGCAAATCGTTCCTCTAATTCACCTGGCTCCGGCATGGGCAGTTTTAAAGGCATGTTATGCCTGAAGTCAGTTTGTTGGTCCATACTCCCTGCGTTCCCCATGTTTCAAGGTGGTGTGAACACTTCAGTCGCCTTCTCTTCTCGACCTCCACTTCAAAAATCACGGAGAATAAAACAAAAAATGTATCCGATATTGTAAGGAGAAGTCCCTAATTCTCCAGCTTTATCCCAGTCTGATTACTTCACACCGACACACACTTGGCGCAAGCAGTAAAAGGCGACTTAACCAAAGACAAGAGTTTTCCTCAAGCATTATAACGTTCGGGGGGAATTCGGCAGCAACTTAAGCAACCGCGCAATGAAATCAAAAAACGTGTCTTATCCGTATCTTGCACAATTTCTGCACCACTCCCAGTTAGCTGTTATGGTGACGATGCGCATGATTCAGGCTAAGCGGTCCCCCGTCTGTGTTGCTGCCTGTTAATCCTTCCAATGCTGACCAACAGATACAGTTAAGGATCCACACTGCACCGCACACTACACTGAATCACAGTTCTACACAATAAGCCTTTTCAGATTGGCCTCCCACTTGGGCGTGCCAAAAAGCCGTAGTTAAGGGAGACGATGTTTTGTTCGGGTTGCATTATGGTACTTGAAGTCTCTCCCTGACATAGCCTAATACTTTTTGTGAAAACTTTTTTTCGTCATTGTTATGATTTGTCAGCTTAACGCCCCTAAGAAAACTTTGACGCCGGCCGTTACTAAACCGATAGGCCATTTGTGGGAGCAAACTTCCGGGAATAGTTCAAACGAAATTTTACAGGAGCCCAGAAAAAATCACCCAGATTTGTCACCATAACGCGAGAACCAGGGTACAATTCTCCCTATTTAGTAGACACTCTCAGAAAACTGTCTGGGCAGATGCAAGCTTAGGATCCAGGACAAACAGGGCGGGGTCTGAACTTGAGTGGATGATATCATTGGGACTTTTGTGAGAGACGCTCCAGATGTTGAGGGATTTTTAAAGGACAGCATCAACAGGGCGGCAGCTCGAGCAAGGTCACTTGACTCCACAGCACAGATGCAGTGAGGCACAGACCAGAATGCAATTTAAAAGCACAAATCCTCTTAAGTAAGATTTCCACTTAAATTGTTTGGCTACTTTTGAATGTTGCCTAATGAAGTAGCCAAGCCTATTTTCAATTGTGCCACACAGTTCGATTTTAAAAATGCAATAGGCTACAACAGAATTGCATAGGCCTACATGTAGATCTAATGTGTGTGTTACTGTATAGGGCCTACACTGCCATATAGCCTCGGTTGCCTAGGTACACTTACTATTATACTGACGGATAATCTGTATGATTTATAGGCTATGCTGCTTGAAAGTTTTTTAACCATTAGTAAAAAAAATAGAATAAACAAACAAAAAAACATTGTCAAGTCTGATTAAGTGACTGTAGGAGGAACCGAGAGTGCGCACGCACGCACACACACACACACACACACACACACAAACGATTGCTGAGAGTTGAGCGATAAGTGGTCAGCAGGGAGTCTGGGTGGGGCCGGCATGGCCCTGGTGGGCAGTGGGATCACAGACAGACGGAGCTCAGCTGGCAGGGGAGGCCAGCGAGGGGCTCAGGTGTCCCCCAGACAGACCGTCTGATGGGGAGTGGGGGCTCTCCACTGAGGGGACATACAGGATGTTTGGACACTTTATCCCCAACCTTTCTTTTGTGGCTGTACTTGACATAATGTAAGCCTATATTGTATTAGCGAAACCCCTTTTTTTGATTGTTGTTATGGTATTGTTACAGAGCAGTGGGCTGTGTATTTTTATAAATCTATTATAGAGCCCTTATAACGCCGCAATGTTAATGTGCTCCCAAAAGTAGCGCTATTAATGGGGCTGTAAGAAAACCAGCCAGAGGATGTGAACCGGTAGCACTCTGGCAGCAGTTGGTCTAATTATAAGGCTAACTAGACCCCAAAGTGATATAAAGTTGCTTAGCAGATAAAAAGTAGATGGTTGATAGTAACATCATCTGATCTGAGTCCTCCCACATGTTTGGTCGCTCACCAAGCTGTGGTTCAAAAGCATGCAACAGCTGTAGGCCGCAGCTTCATATGGTTTCCTCTCAGTGGGAGGAGACCATAAGAAGGTGCAGAGGGAGACACCCCACAGCTGTCAGATATCAACCAGGCTTCAGATCTCCTGAGGGTTTTGGAGTGAACTACAAGGAAATGTAAAATGCCAAATCCGTGCCAAAAGTAATGGCCAAACAATGCAATCCCTGTGTCGGGGTGTCTCACGGGGGACGCCGCTCCAGCAGATGTTGCTAAATTTGACTGCGAGGCAGCCAAAGAGGAGTAGTGTTCTTCAGGGCCCGCGGTGCACAAGCATGGGTGTGGAGGCCGAAATGACGCACAGAGAGAACATTGTAATCCAGACGACGACGAGTGTTGCCAGACCCCACAGTCATGCCCCCTCTTTATAATACAATCAATAGACCAGACCCTGGTCTGTCTGCAGAGTCATACAAGGGCAGCAGGCTCTCAGCCTTTTCTGTGTCGGAACAGGAAATAAACTAATACATTTTATCAAGTACAGCAGAAATCTAACAAAAGCATGGTGAACGCATGTATGCAATAGTTGAAGTTCAATTCAGAATTTTGGACAGGATGCTGACGCCATTCATGGTGACTGTGCTGGAGAGTCACACAGCAGAATGCAACACAGACACCTAGTGGTTATGTTTAGTATTGCAAGCACTACATTCTTTGTACTTCTAAAACCACATTTTCCTCATATTGGTATTATATCAGAAGAAAGAGACCTCTGTCTACACCTAGTTATTTTCCGCTGTTAAAGTCCACAACCCACTCATAGAAAGAAAACAATGTACTTTTGTGATAAAATTTATTCTATAACAGTGAGTAACTACAACTGCAGAGTTCTCATTACAAGATAATCTGAACTTTGTCAAACTGGTACATTTTATAAAAATTAGAGAAATATAATCTACATAGTCTAATATAAAACATGGATCTAACTGCACCATTTGGTAAGAGTAGTGAAACTGGAAAAGTAGTGAAAACTGGTAAGTGCCTAAGAAAACGACTCCAAACCAATGCACAAATAATAACACTGAATAATTGTGCTTAAGCTGCTCTAAAGGAAAACCTCTTAAAAGGAGTGGCAGACCTGCCACATGTCCAATACTTCAGTGTTGACAACACAACACACAACACACACTTGTGATTAAGGCTTGTTTGGTTGGGAGAACACTCAATGAAAAGTCACAGAAAACCTTTAAATAATTGGTTAAACATACCAGCTGGAATGTGGATAATTTCATGGTTAAGTTATAAATACTGATATCTGATATCTGTTTGTTACTGTTGAGTAAATGAAGAGAAATTAAAAGAAAAAAGCGAACCGAAAAACCAACCGAAAAATAGAGAAAGAATTGAAAGTGCACAAAACGTCACAAGAGTGATCAAAGCCCATCTTCAATAAATCCACAGTCTTTTCCCAGAGAGTGAGTGCCTTACCAAAAGCAACTAGTAAACAAAGTGTTAAATGAGGCAAGGTCTTCCGCGTCTTTCTTGTAAATCTTGTACCGATTATTCCTCCTCTTCTTCCTCCTCCTCCTCCTCCTCTTCAACCCCTCCTCCTCCCATGACTTCCACTATGAGTTCGGCCGTGCATGTCGCCTCCCCCAGGTTGTTCACAGCCTTGCAGGTGTACTTGGCGTCGTCGTTGCCAGACACGTCGGAGATGACCAGGCTGCAGTTGCCGTCCTCTTCGTAGTCGATCTGGTGGTGCCGTGTCTCTTTGATGGGCTGCTCGTCCTTGTACCACACCACCTCGGGGTCCGGGAAACCTATAGTGAGGGGAAGGACAGCCACCAATTGGTCATGCTTTGTTGTGCAAACAGGATGTTGACTGTATTACAGATGCAACACAGATCAAAACAGATTAAACTTGTTTGCCCCTAATCAGAGTTAATCTGTGACCCACATCTGTGAGGGAATAGGATTAGCCTGCATGACAAGAGGTGTTCTCACACTGGAGGTGCTCCATTGCGTTGATATGCCTATCTGGATCCAGACAGAATATTTCCAGAATATTCTTAATTGGCTTGATGTAAACTCATGGTATTATATATGTTGCTATTCGGTATGGACACCTTACGGACTTATCATTGATAAACTGCTTAAAACAAGGCACCTTCATTAACCCACCAGAGAGTCCCATCTGAGCCTTACCCTCAATTTTGCATTCGAAACGGGCAGCGCTGCCTTCAACCACCTCCACGTCCTTAATGACAGAGCCAAAGCTGGGCTTCACAGGCGTCCTGTCCTCAGCCTCTACGGCTTCCAAGAACTGGTTATCCTCTGTACAAAAGTAGAAAGCACAAACCACTAAGAAACTGCACTATTTCAAAATATTTCACTCAAAAATGAGAGCTTGGGTTGGAAGTTGGTGTACTGGAGGGTTTCTGTTCTGTTTTAGGATGCACATCCCAAAAGTGCATTAACAGCGGGGTGCTGAGAGAATTCTGGGTGACATTAACTAAAACAACTGGCCCAAGCTGGGATGACATGACTGCTTCATGTATTTACAAAAGAGTGAACTTTGTTGATATGCCACCTTCTGTGGTAGATCCCTTCTTGGCATGGAGGCCAGCCATCATTGCCATGTTGGACAGTCTGCCAATGGCCCGCAATGCATGTCCCGTTTTCTGCCAAGGAAATGACAACATGGTCAAATGACTTCAGTGGTACAAATAAAGCAATCCTAATCCTAAGAATATGTTTTAACATGCATTTTACTGCATGACTGACATTCACTGGAATTTTCCATAGCAGTTCAGTTTCAGTTTGAATGAAAGTTAGGAAATTCTACAGAATTCTCTTTTAGCTAGAAGCAGATGATACACATTTCCTGTTGCATAAAGTGCCATATATTTCACTAGAAACACACTTCACACTAAAAACTATGGAAAGTCAAATGTCTAAATGTTAAGTAGCAGCCAGTGGGCATCCGCCCATAACATTTTTTTGTCACATTCAGCAATCTCCTCAGATCCACTAGCTACCCATTCCTTCAGTACACTGTAAAAAAGGGTCTCTGTAAGCAGCCCATGCTCCAAAAACTGGAAACAAACAAAGTGGGGCAGAACAACAAAAGGGAAAAACTCTATACTGAATACTGAAGGGAGGGGTGAGCTACCTCTGGTGTATTTTGTTTGGTCCTTGGTTAAAATATGATTAAAGTTGTTTTGGACAAACGTGTCTGCTAATAATTTTAATCATCACTGCAATCACTGACTGCACCTTTCAGTCTCTTTCTAGGGTGCACAGCAAGTAATCGTGCATTTTGAATAGACACAGAAAGCAGACCTTCAGAAATGTCTATTTTAAGCAGAACCATCTATTTATTTTATCCATTTCAACAGCTGGATTCCCAGACGGTCAGAGTGCTCAGTTCAATTTTACCTCTGAAACCCTCACCCCACCATTAATCATGCAGCAGATCCCTGCACTCAGCACAGATGCCCATGAGCCTGATCCCTTCTCAGGGAGACTTTCCAGTTACCTGCCATTTTCTCCTCAAGAGGTACTTTTTCATCCTCTCTTTGGAGAGTGCCTTGGCCTCCATAGTTTTGGTGTCCTGTTTCATCCATGGGTGTTCTAGGCACTGATCGCACGTCAGACGGGCACTGCAAGAACCCACAAGTCATACGAGAGGTGGTGTGTGAGAGAGAACATATTGCAAACAGAGATTAGTGTGTGTGTGTGGGGGGGGGGGGGGGGGTATGAATTAACATCAGGAAGCTATTAGCCAGCTACTGTGGCAGTGAATCAAAGATCTCCCTGACACGTAAGCTATCCAAACACAAAACACTCGTAACGCTGATCAAAGCCATAGACACAGTGTGGGGAGGGTCAGCAGTGATGGTCCTACCTCTTGTCCTTCTTCAGGAGCTGGGTGATGAAGTCCTTAGCAGAGTCTGAGATCTCATCGAAGGCCTCATCTTCAAAATCCCAGGTAGCTGAGGTAACATTAGCCAGCGTCTCACCGTCATTATCGCCCATGAATGGAGACAGCCCACTAACCCTGAGAGAAAGAGAGCAAAAAGAGGGAGAGAGAAAGAAAAAGTCAATGACGGGTGTAGTAGAATTCAACATGCACAATCTGAGGTTAGTGTATTGTAGCAAATGTTAGAGCATGGTCTTGCATTTGGCCTAACAGAAAAAGTTTGATAGTATTGCATCTGTTTGGATGTCAGGAAAGACGTTTAGCTTAATATATGTATGGTACGGAAACACAGACATGGATCATTATTGTTAGATCTATCAGCAACAATTCCTAATGCAAACATAACCAGATAATGCATGAAGCATTCACATGAATTAAACATTAAGCCATTAGTGATATCAAAGGTGATAATAGAGTAGCAATAAAGTAGCCAAGTGCGGAATACAGGTGGTGTTCATATCTTTCCATTTGAAAGGAACAAGACAAATGAGGCCTGATTAACACAACAAAGTACACAACTTAAGGACTGATGTGTTAATTAGGCCTAAGCACTAGGCCTAATCACAGTGTTTGTGTATAGTGGTCATAATGCCTTACAGAACACACCACATTTACTGAATTTTCTCATATACAACCTCGGATGAAAATAAGAAAAAACATCTATTTGCAGATCTCCAAAAAGGCTACAATAGGTGATGTAATTAAATGTGTAATGTTTTGAAAGTCAGTAGCATTTGTAAGTAAATAGTATTTATTCTGTTTGGTTAGAGGCTTTTAAAGTATGTTTAAATTTGATTCTAGACTGTGTTTATCACGGACGCCGTGTTCAAAAAAAGAAAATCCGATGGAGGATCTCCAGACCAGAGTGAACTCAGTAACCTTTACGGGAAGCCAGTGCCTCGCTACAATACTCCACCCTGGATGGAAGATCATGGAATAGCACTACATGGACGAACAGGCAAGTAAGACAAGCGAGGGCATATCTCTCAGACAGCAATGTCCTCCTGCAACATACCGCACTGCAATGCCATCCCTCTGGCACAAACAGGTGCCAACAGCATCCCTTATTTCCTGTAGGGCCGTTTCGTTCTACACTTGGGGCCTCTTGGTTAAGAGTTCTAGGGGCTGGCTGGCTGGATGGGGCCACGGGCTCCCACAAATCAGTGGCTGATGGAGACGATAGCGGCTCAGTGCAAACACCGGAAAGCAGAGTTATGTGGACAGAGCCGGGGCGAAGTGGGGAGCCGAGGGGGAGCCGCGGCGCTCAGATGGGGCCCCCTGTGCGCGGTGTGTGGGGCGAGAGGAGAAGAGAGGCTCGGTGTGCCGTCGGATCCGTTTACGGAGCCTATAAGCGTTCCTCTGAAGTTCCCGCCGGGGCTGCAGTGTACATAAACTTGGGCTTGGAGCGGGCCCCAGGACCACCTGGTAGCAGACGGTATGGCCCAGGATGAAACCAGAGCCACCTGGTGTTCAAAGCTCCCCCTTCTCCTCCCCATGTGGCTGCCGTGCTACCATGATTAAGTGGATGTGTGAGCATTGACATAGGGAGATATATTTCGGAGGGCTTTGTTTGTTTCAAGTGAGACCATGAAAAAAAAGCCACCCTCTGTATTTATTCGTCATTGATTGTGCCTGTATGTTCTCTTTTTTTTAATGGAAATCAAAGGCTTGAGACTGAACAGGAAAAGGCAGAGGGACGATTACACAAATTCCTTCTCTGGCCATCCATGACCAGTGTACGCTTGAAAGAACAAAGACAGCACGCTGTGGAGAAGCAAAGGTGAACATCTCCTTTCATCTCCATGGGCAGCCCACTCTTGAATTTCCCCTTGGGGATCAATAAAGTATCTATCTATCTATCTATCTATCTATCTATCTACAGTATCTATCTACAGCATCTATCTCATACTTACAGGATGTAGCAGATGACCCCTATGCTCCACATGTCTGTGGCGTAGCCAATGGGCTCATAGTTGATCACCTCAGGAGCCACAAACTCGGGGGTTCCAAACAGCACTTTGACCTTCCCCGCATTTCCTGTAGCACATCACAAAACGTACGTAAAGATGAATGCTGCAATGTCATTCTACAAGTTGTTATGCTGTTCTATGTTGTTGCTTTGGTAACACTGTACCTACAGTCATGCCAATAAAACAATATTGAATTGTATTTAATTGATAAAGAATGCTTCAGAAGATTTCTGCAAGCAAGTCTACAATGCTGAGACATGAATATTTATAAAGAAACCATCAATGTCCACATTGTGTGTATCAAGCATCATAGCCAACGTTTAAGCTGCAATACACCTGCAATGGAAATATGTTGGAAAAATGATGGACAAAAGCTTCACAAAGAGCAAGTTGAAGTCAAGTTACCTAGTCTACGGGCCAGGCCGAAGTCAATGAGCTTAATCTTGCTGCCCGTCTTGTTGACACACATGATGTTCTCTGGCTTGAGGTCAAGGTGGACGATCTCCTGCTTGTGGATGAAGTTGACGCCGGCCACAATCTGCAGCATGTACTTGATCACCTCCCTCTCGGACAGCTCAAAGTCCTCGTCGATGATTCGCTCAAACAGCTCGCCCCCCGAAATCCTGCGAGCCATATTAGCATTCAGTTATGTATGCTAATATTAGCATTCGGTTATGGCCACAAATCAGAGCTGTTTACAGTTTGCCATTTACAATTGCTCATGCTGAAGGTTAGCCAAGGAAGGCTAGACTTGTGAACGAGGTCAAGCTCTTGTGTCAAGAAAGTTAAGTGTCCTGTTTTTCTTCACTTGGAGGCAAACAGAAGAGAAGCCACTATTTTTAACTTTGTCTGCATATTTCACATACTTGAGGAAAAAAATACTCTCTGCTTTCCTCTGCCATATTTAAATCAACAGTTTTCCATTCAGAGACCCGAGTGTCTAAGCATGGAATGCTGGGTTAGTGACAGTGCCAGAAGTATACTGGGCACCGAGCAAGTCTGCTATGAGAGGTATTTATGATTTCACAAGATATGGCATTCAAAGTCGTGCGCAGTCTGCTGCAAACCTGAGTGACACTGAGATGACAAAACAATTGTCACTTCAATAAAAGAGGTCCAAGAAGAGGCCATTTTGGAGGTTAGAACACATGAACTCTCAAGGTGAAAAGGGCACTCACATTTCTAAAACCATGACGATGTTTGCCTCGCACTCAAATGCATCGACTAGCTGGACCAGCTTGGGGTGGTGAAGGTCATTCATGATGGCGATCTCAGCCCTCACCTCTTTCTTCTCTTTTTCTGAATACGCTTTGATGAACTTTCCAGCCCACACTTTCTTAGTGGCCTTCTCAATGAGTTTAAATACCGTTCCAAATTTCCCCCTTAAAAAGTGAAGCAACATAACATTTCAGCTGACACATAAGTAAAGTGAAAAGTTAAATGACTGTTTCTTCTGAAATGCAAACAAATTATTGTTAGGATTATCGCCATCCTGAAAGACATTATATATTTAGGCTAATTAAAGATATGTATGAACTTAGAACACATTTTAGAGAGGCACTTGATTGAGAATAAATATATGTGGGCTTTCTGACTTTGAAAAGCACTTTAAGCGCAAAGCAACATGGATACTTACGCTCCTAGCCTATCTTCTACATTGTAGAGGTCTTTGACATTCACATCAGTGTTGATGGACACAGTTTTATAGTCCGGCACCTTTTCATTTTCTGAAAGAATCATGCCACAACATATTTAGTAAACACAATGTTTATCATATATAAACAAAAACAAATTCATATCTGAAGTAGGTACATACCATCATCAGAGACTTCAGGCTCCTCCTCTGGCTCTATTTATTGGAAAAACAAAACAAAACACTGTTACACATAACTCCTTAGAAAAGAAGTAAGCTTTTTTTTTTGTCTATAGTCAAAGTAGCTCCAGCAGATCTGAAGAGACTGTTCCCAAATTGTCCACAAGGGGGAGCTCACCCTCTTCTTCCACTCCCACAGTAACCGCAATAGATTCTGCACTTGGCTCCCCGGTTCCATAGATGTTGATGGCCCGCACGCGGAACTTGTACTCCCTGTCTGCTGTGAGGTTCTGGACGTAGTAGTAGGTGTTGGTGCAGGACGCCAGGTCCTTCCACTTCTTGGTCACAGAATCCCAGACCTCAAGGTTGTAGGACTGGACCGCGCTGCCACCATCGTAGGACGGGCCGCGCCACTGCAGGGTGAGGGTGGTCTTGGCAATTTCCGAGATGGTGGGGACACGAGCAGGGGGGTCAGGTTTGTCTGAGAATCACAAAAAGACGTAGTAGTTAGGAGTTAATAGAGATCCCAATCCACCTTGTGCTTTGAACATTTTGCCTGTCTCACACAAGAAAATAAAAAATTCCATAGTAGACATAGCAGCTAACTTTATAAAACCAGGAGTTGCTTGTGAACATGTCAGAAGTCTCCATAGAGACAAACATGTTTTTCTTCCGACACCTGGAACAACACAATGAGTTTATGTATGGGGGACATACACGGCTCCCTCTGCCTCACAAATGTCAGGTCCCCTGTGGTACCACTGCGCAGCTGTTGTGGTGGAGAGGACAGGCCTACGTAACAACGGATCTGACCGCTGCTCAGCCCCGCTGCCTATAATGCTTCCTTCAAAGCACAATAAATGCGAGCAGGTAGACTGTCCACTTCCCTAGAGAGCGTAATCTGTGCTGGTGGACAGTCTGATTGTTTCAGTGGAATCACCTTCGGCCTTGCAAATCACTGCTTGCCTGCTAGGCACCAAGCATATGAAGGCTCATAAGTCAGACAGACAGGACACATTTCACTGCAGAAAGGGGAGGAGAACATTCTACTCAAATGCACAAATATAACTAACACGCAATGAAGTGGCTGCACTGCAAAGAGACCATGTTGAGCCAGGGTCTCGTGGTCTCTTTGAAGTGTTAATAGTGCTCTTGGAGGGAAGGAGGCACATCATAAACAGGCCATTTATGGGGACTGGCATAATAATGGATGGTGCAGCTCCAGAAATCCCCGATACTGGGCCGGGGCCTATACTTCACAAGCGTCACAGGAGTGGGAATGGCTTCCCCCTTATCTGGTCGGAGGCTCACATCTCTGCACTGTTGACCGATGGCTTATGGAAAAGTGGAGCACCTCCAGAGAAGTGGCTCTCCATGTTTAACTCATGTCAGTGGCTGGCTGTGAGACAGTGGGAACGGCGAGGTGGAAAATGCATCCACTCAAAGCCACACTTGTCTCTCTCTCACTCTCGCTTACCACGTCCGCCCCCCCCCCCTCCCTCTGCCCCCCTTCATCATAACTCTACGCCGCTCAGTGAAACATAAGTTTCAAAACACACAGTTTCCACTCCTTTCTGGAGGTCTGGGGGTGAGCTGCAGACGGGAACCCAGAACCTTAAAAGGCCACAGGAGATTTGAGTGTGTGTGTGCATGCGTGCGTGTGTGTGTGTGTGAGTGAGAGAGAGAGAGAGAGAGAGAGAGAGAGAGAGAGAGAGAGAGAGAGAGAGCCCTGTTGAGAGTAGGATCCAGAGAAACCTCTGAGCACCTAGTGTGCCACATTCCTCCAGCCAACAGCACAGGAATACCCTGAGGCTGGATTAGCGTCGAGAAGGACCCTGCCGCCTGGCACGCAACGCAGCCCACGGTCACTCAGGAAGAATGATGTGATTTCGGACCACCCTCAAGTGCCATCCGCATACTAATCTCCTCTGGTGTTTATAAACTATTAATAGCAATACATAAAGAACTTCACACAAACACTCGTACTGGTGAAGCTTTTCATACTCGCATGAGTGAGGTCTTTCAAGGAGGACTATACATATTCAAAAATAATGCTTCTGGCTCATTTTCCCACATGCACATCACAGTTTCCACCATCCTCCATTAGCTTTCTTTGTTCTGCTCCCCTAAGTTGCATATTGCCTGTTGTATGTCGTTATATTAAAGCAGGACAGGAAACGCCTCTAGTAATAAACCATTACTTACCAACAATAGTGAGGTTGAGCGCAGCCTGTCTCATGCCATAGTTGTTTCTGACCTCCACAGTGTAGCACCCACAGTCCTCGTCCTGACTCTCGGGGATGTAGAGTTTACTGGACGTCTCGGTGGTCTCGATGACCGTCTTGCCGATCTGGATCTGGGGAGGAGAACATGTTCCACCTTATGGACGAAGAAAACGAGACGAACGTCCAGCGTGTCCAGAAGCACGAGATATGAGCCGCCTGAGCTCTTGGAAGAGGCGAAGCACGAGGGAAACCTAATGCCAACGACCAATAATTCAAGCACAACAAATAGTGCGGCCGTAGTTTGTTATTGTGTTTACAAAAGGCGAAATTGCCTCAGTAAATCTGGGCCTCCTGCCTTGTGGAGGATACGGCCACAAAAACCTGTTGACGGAAAGGGAATGTTTGTTTTCCAGACGTTGGCAGAGCACATGGACAGGCCTAAGATAGGTGTGTGTGCGTGTGTTGGGGAGGGGGGGGGGGTGTTTCTGGAGCTCAATCGCTCGCTCTTACCGGCTTGCGGAACTTGAGCCAGGTGCAGGTAATGGGCTGAGCTCCAAGGAACTTGCAGAGAATCTCCACCGGCTGGCCGGCCAAGATCTTCATGTCGTCAGGGAACTCCTGGATCTGAGGGGGGCCTGAACAGAGACAGCACCAAAGAGTGAGACGAGTCCAACGCCACACACACACACACACACACACACACACACACACGACTCTCCTAACATCTCAGGCCATCACTCAAACAGGTACTGAAATCTCAGACTCCCCATCTCTCCACTGATGGCTCCCCCAGTCACTTCAAGCTGAACCTGGCAGGTCTGTGGTCATCCAGGCCTAAACTGACACCAGCACACAGCAGCAGCCATTTAAATCTCTACAAAAGCAAACACCACATGGCTGCCCGAGCTGCTGTGGATGCGTGAGCCCTGATGGACAACCTATGGAAGACCACTCAGGGGTCACTTCACTTGGATGGCATGTGGGGGGTCTGTAGATGTCTATGGAGTCCCATGCACAGTGAGTAATGTGACAAGCTACATACTGTACCTATGGCCACAGCTACATGTGCATCTCACAAATCAAACTTGGACGCTGCAGACTGAGTCGAGTGTTACCTTGTTTAGAGGATGATTTTGAGGGGGGCTTCTTTATTCTGGCTTCGTCTGGAGGAGAGGAAACATCACACATTTACTTCATGGGAGCACAGCGGAGGCTAAAACAACAGTCTGTTACACAGAGGAATACGCTATTAACAAAACAACAAAACAGATGATTATTATTGATACTGATTATTATTATTGTATACTGATTTATTATTGATACGCTCGCAAGATAAATGATTTGTGTGACATTTTTTGGCAAGCCTCAACATAATTGTCTGTCAGATCATCATGGGAAAACACAAAGCATTTCTACCTACTCAGCACCCTTTAGCTGGAGCACTCCACAAATGGAAAATGCCTATGGAGCCCTTATGCGTTTGTTTGGTCGGGTGAGAGGGTCTCTGTGAGGCTGGTGGAGTAGATGGGAAAGCAAGTATAAACTCCCGTGTGCTTGATAAGTGAGCCGGGGGAAGGGGAGGGGAGGGGAGCGGAGGGAGCAGCTCCAGTATGGATGTCCTGGGAGAGGGCCGGCCGGTGTGTGCTTATGGTCTCCAGTATTTGCCTTTTTTGGTCATACTAAAAATAGGCCCCAAAGTATCCAGGAAATCGCCCCCTGGCACTATTTGTTTCAAATTTGATTGCTGTCAAGAAACAACGTGCCGGGCAAAACTGCTTAATGCAAAAGGCTGAGCTGTTGCAGCGAGGAGGATATTTAATCTGAACCAATTAAACTTTAAGCCCGGGACGACTCTGTCATCAGTCATGCCAAACGCCCCCCCCGTCCCCCCACTGCTCGCACCCCCTCGCACCCCCCTCCCCTCTTTCTGCCTCAGAGACCATCGTGCTCTCTCTCTGTGGAAATAAAAACATCCTTTTTCCAACACAAAACTATTTCAGCGCTCGACTCAAGCCCACATGCAGGACTCGGTGGTTCGAACAGAACACACAACACAACACTGCTGAGTCTGATTTAGTGCAGCTCCATGTCAAAACTCAACAACAAATTAACTTAGCCGTGCAGACGGCAATAAAACTCAAACACATTGTGTCATTTGAAAAGAAAATACACACATGCAATATGCATGGCAGTAACATCTGTCTAGAGAGCTACGGCCAACTCAGCAATTTGGTTCTGATTAAAAAATAGTACATTCGGTGGCTATAACATAGTTAGTACCGTGTTGATCATATTTTGAGATTACTATAGTTTGAGATTGTGGATCACTTTCCATCCCATTCAGGCCTCTCTGAAGCCTTTGTGTGAAGTGAACACACAGGCTAGAGCCACAGAGAAGACAAAAAGAGATATGGAGTCATAGAGAGGACAAAAAGCCTCAACCAGACTGGCCCTTGATCCTAGAGGAAGATCCATTAAATCATACATTGCACTGTCGTGGCCTGGAGTGCTCCAACAACTATAAGACATTGTAGTCTTTTTCATGTCTCTCAGAAGAATGCGTTAGAACTGTGAACAATGGAATGATAATAACGAAAGAACGGTCAAAGGACACAGAGGGAAAAGAGTGATGGAGAGGGAGTGAGAGAGAGAGAGTGAGAGAAGGAGAGAGACTTTTGCGAGAGGACATCTACAGCTGCCGCAGCAGGGAGCACATAGGTAGCAAATCATCTGGCCCCGGGGAGACGATGCGTTTGTCCAAGGAGAGTGCGGAGTGAGGCAGCAGCAAGCGTCCGGCCGGCGCTATAAAAATGATACAGTGCTCGGCACGTTCTTCTGCAGTGACGTCTGCCTGCGCCTCATCAATCTCCCGTTTTTGATTTCAAAAAGATACAGCTGAACTCAGTGCCACGGGCCCGCCGGGGTCTTTTTGACATTGGGCAATAAAAAGTTTCCAAGATGTCCTCCTATATAGCGGTTGTGCAAACACACAACTTTATCAGGGCCTGACCACAGGCGAGCTTTCGAGAATTAAGGACAGATGTGGGATAACATGCAAGTCAGCACATTTTTCTGTTGCTAACAATCCTGAGAGATGCTAACCTTACTAATACCGTGACCCAGGCACATGCATTCATGTATACATCATGTATTCAAATCCTGAACGTTCAACGTAAGCTAAAGCCATTAACCAGGTGAAGAGGGTGCCATTGTGAAGAGGGGCCATTTGTCCTCCAGGAAGTGAACGGTGGCAAAATCCCCCTGAGGCGTTCTCTGGTCTGCGCATGCCAGTAGAAGCCCCTCGCCGTCTCCCGTGCTGGAGCTGAGGGGCTTATGGGCTTACGGACGCGGTGATTCTGGAGCAGTGCCCCCAGGGTGCGGTCAGTCAGCTGTGCTCTGCCTGCCGGGCCCCACGACTCCTCTCAAGCATTACTGGAGCTGTCAAAAATGTGTCCGGCCAGAACCGACACTTGCACCCAACGCCACGCCACCCTTTAGCCCTCCAAAAGCCCTTGCTCACCACACCTACATCCAATTTTAGAGGAGACCCGACCTCCTATTCCAATGTTTAGTCTGTGTCTGTGTGGGACCACCACACTGCAAATGGCTGATCACAACAGCTTCATGTGCTAAGAGCTACTGCACACTAAAGTAGTCACATTTTTATGTCTGCAAACTCTCAAGGCAATCTCTTAAGTAATTTGATGCTGTCATTCAAATTGATGGGCCTTCCATAATAAGGGCCAACAATGTGCTTGGAGATGAGGGGCCTGTTTTAAATGGTTTGGACACGCTTTGTCTGCGTTTGGGGCTGAGGGGACCTGGACTCCTGCAGAACGATGTTGAGTTGAGTAGGGGTCTGGAGCCTCACTGGGAGGGGGTATGAGGGAGGAGGACTCCAGGGTAGGTGTGGGTTCAGCGTCGGTCATGCACCAAGATGGGCTGAGTAGACTCTGAACCCTGGACGAATCCCTGGTTCCTGACAGGGCCTCCGGGTAAAAACTAAACAAATTCGGTCGGGGTTAGTGTTTTCCAGCAGGGATAAAGGAACTGCTTGTTTGTGTTGCATTACTGTAAGTATTTCACACGTTTCTCATGCTTGTCGTTTCTCCACAGAACTATTGGGGGGAAACTGTTTGGATATCCACTTAGAATTTGTAATTGGATTTTGTGAAAGATTTCAAAATGGCCCGAAATGTAAGACCTATTTTCTGAACCGAGACACTTGCTGAAATTGAAGGCACATTTATTGCAAACCACAACAGAGACTCCAAGCATTATTCAAAAATTCTGGCTTGGCTCGCCATCGACTGTTTATTCCCCCTTGTGTGAAACATTCAGTATAAATTGAATTTGCTGTAAATGCATTAAGGCACATCAAGCTGCTTAATAACCATAAATATGAGGTTTTGACAAAGGCCACGATGACCTGATCAGTTGCGTGCGTAGCCATACATAGCCTGCAGGGGCAAAAACAAATGGGCCAAGTTTTTGACTAAGATGTATTTGCTGTAAGTCCATCCTGTTGTGATGTTCAATGTGCATGACTAATCAAGTCTGTTTCTCATGTCAATCCTGGACCTGCTGCATTTGGTAAATACCCCCCCCCCCCCCCCCTCCATCCCCTTAAGGTCCGGTTGGAAAAGGCTCGTTTGGATCAGGCACACATTCCAGCTGGACGAGAGCATAACCGAAAGCTGGCAGGTTTTCTGCTGAAGTCCCGAGTATTGAGGGGAAAAAACACAAGAGGCCAGCCTGCTCAATGAGCTGGCCCAGGACGCACGCCTTACAAGGAAGTCTGAGGAGAGGAGGGGTAGTGAGCAGAGCAGGGTAGCCATGCAGAAGGGCTTCCTCTCTTCTCCTCTCATCTCTCTCTACCTATCCCTCTCTTTTCTCTCTCTCTCTCTCTCTCATTCTCTCTCTGTCTCTGTCTTCCAAACATACCTCTACTGAGTGTCCAGTACAGTAAAACACCACTTAGTCTGTTCTTTCAAACATTTAAGTAGACAAAAGCGCTGGTGGGTATAAACTGTGAAAGCCAGAGGAAGGGTAAACAAAACATGCTCTTTAGCCTTGCGTGGGGCTCTTAAGCGAAGCTAAATCAGCTCCCCCAAAAAGGACAGGGCCGGGTTTGCTACAGGCATCCCAACATAAATGTACCCAACGCTAAATCTCACATAAAAGGAATGCAGCAGGAAATAAGACATAACTCATGAATATTTTCCTCTAGCACGGGAAGATTACTGTGATCTGAGAGGCAAACACCTCTTTTGCCCTAACCCCCAAAAAGGAGCATAAATTTCGCTGGGGCTCCTTGTAAGGAGCTGCAAAACGCGGCTTTGCAGATAAAGTTTCAGGGCTGCAGTGTTGACACGGACACCAGTGTGAACCCTACGCTTCTTCAGAGCGCACACATGATACACCCTCCGCGTGCAGCCGCACCGCAAGCCGTCGGCCGCTGCGGATGGCTCGGCCAGACTTAATGAGCGCGTCTCAGGTCAGAACAATATTTTCCTTCTTGTTTGCGTGCTATAAAGAGCCGCTCACACAGAGGCCGGGTGGCGGCAGTGGGAAAGGCTCCGAGATCCCACGGCACTCCTTTTTGGGACATGAGGAAGCGCATATTTTGGAAAACTCACTCTCTGTGGTAGGGGCGGAGGGCTTCTTGGTCTTCTTGTCAGCTGGTGAGGCATTTTTGTTCGAGGGATCTGGAGCAGAGAAAGACAACAGAGGGAGATACACGTGAGATATCTGGCAAAGTCATTCTCCTTTGCCAAGAGCACGTTTACACACTGCAAATACAATTACAAAAGCACTAAGCTATTTCATGCACTGCGCATGCATTTAATCACAACATATTAGCACAGTCGCTACTATAAATCTCTCTAATATACTGCATGTAATTCCCCAGTACAATGGCCTGCAGTGACAGCATGATGGCTAACAGGCCTGGCAAGTGACACCTATATACTGTGTGAGATATACAATAAGGGCTACTTCATGGGTTACAGTGTCACTATATTTCTTCTTAATCCAGCATTGAACTACGGGTCGTAGCCATATATTTTTGGCTCATAACCAATGCTACTGCAACACCATTAATGTCAGTTTAGCTTTTACATGACCCAGTCCTACAGGGCCTGGAGCCTTGTCTCTTCCAACTGCTCCTGCCATGAATCTACCCTGGAAATGAGCTCTGGTCCCTAATGGGAAATGGGCTCTGTTATGGCTTAGGATCTGATAGGCATTCATACCATAATACAGAAACATTGTGTATATTTCAATAATCCAGTTTGTGCATAAATACCATTGTGAAATACCAAAATGAGGTCACTGTCTTTTGCACTCCACTGAACTATTTGGTTCTTTCAAGACATTTTGACAGCTTTCTTGAGCTGCAGTTTGTTTCCTCATGAATAATAATCTCCGTTCCCTGTTTCACAGCACCAGCAGCACCAGCCCTGCTTGTGTGTGTGAGCAGCAGGCCTGGGCAGGACGACGTGCTTGGCTCAGGGACGGGTAATTGTACGGCGGAGTGTAATTGCAGGAAGTTCCTGGCCGCGGGCGTCTCTGGGGGGAGGACAGATGCACTCACTCACCGTCCACCAGCACCATGCAGGAGCACTCCGCCTTCCCGCCCGCGTTCTCCGCCTGGCATGTGTACTGGCCCTCGTCCTCCGGCAGGGCCTTGTTAATGGTCAGGGAACAGCGTCCTCCTGCACACACACACACACACACACACACACACACACGCGCACGCACACACACACACACACATACACACACACACACATGCTACAAAATGAGAAGCAACCCTTCCCTCTGCAGACAAGTTTACTTAGGTTCCGGGGGGACAACTGTTGGGGCTTTGGCAGGGCGAGATGCTAACGGTATGTTTATGGGAAGAGAGAGGAGTGTTTACAGATGCTACAGTTACACACAACTATGCATGGAACGAACGGCAGAAACTGAAAGTGGACGACAGAAATACAAAAGCAGAGACACAACACCACTTGGGAGGCGGCACTGCACTCACCATTGTGTAATACATCTTATGACACTTCTCCAGTGATGGGAGCCAAGATTTTCCTTCACTTAGTTTGCTTTGTTTGGACACTCAACGGCTTGTTTCTCACGGAACTCATGTTCAAGCTTATGTATACTCACAAAGAAACACTATACGCTATAAATATGCTGTACATTGCATAAGATACAACGGTATGCCAGAGAGGAAGCAGTATACAGTATATAATGTGAAAGCATCCTTCCCTGGCCGCCAGCACTGCTGCCCTCTGATCCTCTGTTTAATTATCTCTGGACTCTCAGCGGCCACTATGTACAAACTATTATCTCAGATGACCAGAATGTCATAACAAAGGCAAGCAGTGCTCTATGAGGGCCCCCCTAAGCTGGCCCACCCGTCAACACATGATCCAGGGCTGCCCCAGCTAGATAGCTGTGGATGCCTGTGTGGACCTGGCAGAGGTCCCCAGGAGAGCCCAACCAGGGAATCCTCCAGCTATTCTTAACCCTTCCTATTTATACTACAGCAATAACAGGCTGTAAATATGATATAGCGCTCGCTTTTATGGGGGAAAACCATTACTTTGTGGAGAGGACAGAAGCTATAAACTGGCCATAATGACAAGGCATCTTCATGGGTTGGGAGATCTGTTGGGAGATGTGCCACCACTGTCAGACGCCACTAAGTAATGGTAGAGAGGTCGCTAGATCTTCAGGACTGAGGAACTTAGAAGGCAGCTAAACTCTATGGAGCAAAAAGAGTAGCTCTGGCATCAGGTCAACAAAACAATGCTGTAGCAGATATGATGTGTGGATTCTGGATGTGCCATTCTGCTTCCATACCTTCTTAGATGGTCATCATTCGAAAATTGCTGCAAATGCAATTGACACAAATGTATGAAAACCGTGGCACTCACCCTCGTTGGCCAGAACAATGAATTTGGACGCCTTGATGGCTTTCCCCTCCAGAGTCCAAGTGATGGTGGCTGCAGGGATGCTGCTGACCTGGCACTCCAGACGCAGCCGCTGGCCGTCCAGCACGGTCAGGTCGCTGAGCTTCTTGGTGAACACGGGCGCCTTGGCCATAATCCCTTCTGCTGCGTCCAAGCAGTTGGACGCTGGGCTCTCACCGTTCTTCTCGACGCCGGTCGGCTTCTTTCCCAGGACCCCTTTGTCCAGGGGCTTGGGGGGAGCAGCAGGCGGGGCCTTCTTGCCCAGCACTGACCTGAAGTCAACCTGCTGCGGGGCCTTGCCCTTGCGCTCGTCCTCCGACAGGGTCTTGGGCTGAACCTGTCCTTTCAGGTTGCCCCGGAAGTCCATTTGTTCCGCAGTGATCTCCTTCAGGTCCTCCTCGGACACGCTCTTGGTGGTGACCTTGCGGCCCAGCACCGTGCGGAAGTCCAGCTGCCGCGGTTCCAGCTGGCGGATCTCGTCCTCGAGGTGCTCCCGGGTCTCCACGCGCCGCTTCAGGTGTCCCTGCGTGCTGCTGCTGCCGCCGCTGGCCTCCTCCTCCTGCTCCTGCTGCTCCTGCTGCTCCTGCTGCTCCTGCTGCTGCTGCTGTGCTGCTCTGGTGCTGCGGCTACTGCTGTGTCCCTCACTCGCACCTCCTCCTCCTCCTCCCCGGGCTTGCAATGTCCTGTCCACTCCTCCCACAGGCCCACCACCCTCTCTGCATCGGCACCCACCGGAAGAGGAGGAAAGGAAAGGAGAGGAAAGAGGAGGAGGGTGGGGGGTGGGGGGGTTGCAGAGAGAAGGGAATAGAAACAAAACAAAACAGGAGGCGGTTAGAAAGACCTGAGTGGACCGGCCGGCACACACACACACACACACACACACACACACACACACACACACACACACACACACACACACACACACAGAGACCTAACTAGAGATGGAGAGGGGAAAGCACAGTTCAATTCAAAGGCACTGTTACATCACAGATGACTTCAGTAACCATATAAGGCAATTTGGTCTAAGTGGGGGCCCCAAGCTCCTTTTCCCCTTTAGAACAATGGCACAGCTGGAGGAGGTAGTGTCAACAATTTATTTGGTTATATTAGTAGGATTAGTCTGACTTAGAGCCAGGATCGGGGGGCAGGAGGTGCAGTAAAAATAACCCCCAGCTCAGGCACTCTTCGCCGGAGCACCTACTCTCTCTGAGACTCTCCTGGGGAGCTCCCCTCGGTGACCAGCAGGCTGGCCACACAACTGCAGTCTCCCACTTTATTCCTGCAAGAAAACAGATTGAGAAAACCAGATTGGTCAGAAAACATGTCAGGCGTTTTTTCACTCAATATTCTGCTTTTTTTTTTTTAGCTTTAGACACATTGTAGACAATTGACATGACTGATTGTCTGATGCTGTTTTAGAAAATCTTCAAAAGGTGACCAATGCACAATGAAATGATTCTTGTGTAATCAGTGTATTCTTACTTCAGGTAGATCTCATAGTCCCCGGCATGATGAAGCCTGACTTTCCTGATGAGCAAGGACACCACGTCCTCCTTCTGCAGAATGTCAAAGTCCGCCCCTACTGACACCTCCTGGCCAGCCTTCCTCCAGACGTACTCAGGGAAGGGGTCCCCCGCAATGGCACAGGACAGCAGGATGTGCTGACCGAGGCTGGCTGTCATGGACTTGGGCTTGGTGATGAACCAGGGCTGGACGCCGTCCTGAGGCTCTGCAGCACCCACACGACACAGACACACAACAGGCTATGAGCAAGTCTGAGACAAGAAACCGACCATCATTAAGAGAGCTCAATAATCACAGAGGCTTTCTGGCCCCAGCCCATCACAGCACCTCAATAAACAGACACGGTATCTGCAGATCATCAGCATAAATGCATTAGGGCAGTTAGCTGAAGGAACTGGACGGAGGAGAATGGACATGTGTACCTTGCACAGTGAGAGAAGCCTCGGAGCGCGCCTCTCCCACCTCGTTCCACACCTCACAGGTGTATTTGCCCGTGTCTTCGGGGAACACCTCCTGGATGAAGAGAGTGCACTCTCCCCCCTTCCGCTCGAAATGGAAGTCCTCGGACTCCTGGATTTCCTTGCCATTGTGAAGCCATACCACCTCTGGTGTAGGGTTGCCTAGGAAACGGTATAGTTGAGGGGCATTCGATTAGTTAAAGCATTCACTGTCAGTCATGATAAGAAGGGTGATTTATTTTACATGTACATATGACAAAAGTCAAGCTACTATTGAGGCAGACATCAACACCTAGAGTTGTATTAAAGCTATCAAAGACTATTTTACTATGTGAACTGACATTTTAGGGTCCCAAGGAAATTAAGAGACCAAGGAACAGATGTGACATCTCCCACTGACATACACACACACACACACACACACACACACACACACACACACACACACACACACACACACACACACACACACACACACACACACAGGAAGTCTGGGAGATTATATAATAATCTGAGAGGAATCATGCCCTCAGGTCACCCACTGGGAGGAAACGAGAGCACACAGTGAGAGCGCTCCGCAGCATCTCATCTCCAGAGGCCTCGGAGGAAATACCACTCAGCAAAGCAAACAGACTCTTCATAACAAAAGCCACAGGTCTTAGCGTCCCACTTTAGGAGACGGCGCTCGGTGACAGTTAGCATCAGATGCTATGCGGAGAAAAGGGGACCGCTTACCTGCCACCTCCACGGACATGATCACCTGGCTGCCGTCCATCACCTTCAGGTCCTTCAGGCCTCTCAGGAACACCGGAGCGGATGGTCTACTCGGGTCAACCGCTTTAGTAGCCTTCGTCCTTTTGACACTTGGCTTCTCTGAAATTGAACAAATGGTCGAGTCAACTTGCGGTAAAGACAAAATAACTCACTTAGTTAGAACACTGTGGGCTGAGGTCAGACTGACTGATGCAGAAGTGAAGTGGAAACCCGAGGCTTCCATTTCTTCCACTGTGTCCTTCTTCCTGTCGCAGTGATTATTGTTATTATCATAACCATCAACATTAATTACTGAAATGTCACAAGAAGTACACAGAGTGGAGCGGGTAAATGGGGTGTGATTTATTTCTGGTACATCAGATACAGGAATATACAGTGTACACATATCCTCCCTGAGGGCACTTCCCCAGAGACCGCCGCTATCAGATGGGAAAGACTCAGACGTTTCCAACATCAAAACATCAGCTGGCCACCATCTCATATGGGGAAACTAATGCATTCACCATGCCACGGGACTACAGTGGGTCAACTCCATCTTCTCTCTCTCTCTCTCTCGCTCTCTCTCTCTTTCTCTTTTCTCTCTCATGCTTCCTCCCCTCCAGGATAGTGTGCCATCGAACAGTTACAGAAGATTTAGTTTACTTTCTCTGGCAACCCACTCCCAGAGCACGTCCAAGGCATAAACAAGTGTCCAGGAGAGGACACATAACATGCCGTAATGTCATAAGCAGCCCTGCGCGTTATTGTCCCTGGGAAAACACACCGCGTAATACCATCCTCGGAGCGGTGTTCTGGTGAGGCGTATGGACAGTGTCTCGGCGGCTATTAAGACATTACAGCAGTCAGGCTGCCCAAGTGTGACCTGATGCAGTGGGCCATAAACAGCTTTATACATTCGCCGGGCCAGAAATCATTCCGAGAGGGCCAAATCACATTAAAGCTGCACCTAGTGACCCCTAGCCGACTGTCGTTTTGATTTCGCAGAGGCTTAATTGTTAATGACACCGAATGGGCTCTTGCGCCAACGACTTTTGGCCTGTTTATGCTGGAGAAGACAACGCAAAATATTTTTGGGAGTTCAGAGTTTGGATCCGCAACCTACATATTTCCTTTGAATGCGACCTCAGCATGAGTTCTTTCAATCAGACCCAACGACAACAGTGAAAAGGGTATGTTTTCAGCATTGTGTGACACGCATAACCTCAGTGTGCAAGTGCTAGGGCAATCTTCTCCAAGGCAGGGCTCCATACCTTTGAAGGGGAAAAGGTGGCACTCTTTCCAAGTTTACTGAGTCATAGAAGCGTGGAATCAAATTAATCGACTCAGGATGAAACTGAATATAAACTCACAGTCGAGTTCATTCTGAAACAGAAACACATCCCCAGATCTTCCCCGAGGTATCATAACTGTTAAGATGATACCAGAAAACAGGAGATGGAAACCAGAGGCAAAAAAAAACTGTAATGAATACATTTCTCATCCCTGGCATTCTTGAAAGCTTTCATGATTACTTTTTTTTATCCAGGCTAAAAAAAGGAGGCTATTTCTTCACAGTGGAAACCACCATTGTGCGTGTGTGTTTGTGTGTGTGTGTCTGTGTGTGTGTGTGTGTGTGTGTGTGTGTGTGAGCAAGACAGAGAGAGAGAGAGAGAGAGAGAGAGAGAGAGAGAGAAAGAAAGAGAGAGAGAGAAAGAGAGAGAGAGAGAGAGCGAGAGACTTCTCCGGTTTGAGCTCTCCATGTATGGTACACCGTTCTGTGCCACTGCTCCAGGTTTCCCCCCGCACACAGGACCCTTTGGGACAGGGCTGGGGGGCTGCCATAAACTCTGGCCCATCGTCTGTATACATTGCCCAAATGCCACGGAGGGGGGTGAAGGGGATGGGGGGTGGAGGGGATGGGACATCGAGCACCTCCAGCTCGCTCCCATCTCCGCTGCTTGGACAGCTGAGCTCCAATGTGCTCCCCTCCTCTCACTCACTTTCAGCAGAGTTTACTCTGTACAGGCATGGCCATTATGATCACGCACCCATGCTTCCACTTCAAGACCACACTCTGAGTTAAAGTCATGAAAACATGCTATAAAATAGAAGACACAACAGTGAGTTTTTCACTTTAAATGTTTGTGTCTTTATTTGTTATGTACTGTACACGTGTTCTCTTCTCTGTCTCTTGTATATAGGACAGCCTGTAGAGTGCACACTCGCTTGGTGGTCGTGTCGCGTGTGTGGGAAACTGATGGTATTTCACATTTTTTTACCCACTCAGAGCTGAACCTCTGCACGACAGACGAGATGCACGCAGGAATGCAGAAAGCAGATGTTTCCTTTAATGCTACAGTACATTTAAGCCTGAAATAACCAGCCTCTGGAAAAAAAGAGAGCTGGCATTCACTTATCAAAGAGATTAAACAGAAAGACGGGTTGACCAAAATGGAGACATCTTTTACTTTTTTTAAAAATGGTCCACTAGAGATTTCCTGAGACAATAATCCCTGATTCTTTCACATGAGCAATGGGAAGATGCCGTTTGGCCAAGAAGGTAGCTGACAGTCCCTTAAAAATAGGCATAGAGAGAGATGGATGAGCATTTGATATGAAAACATGCTGGGGATGTTCAAGTCCTCTGGTCCTCCCCTTCTATTTGGACATTTTTATGGCAGTGGGATAATTTTAGCAACACAGAGGGGGGGACTATTTTTCCATGTCTTAAAATAGGCAGAAAGGTACAGCAGAGAAAGTGCTCAGCGTGCTGTGGACTCCAAAAGCTAACAAATGTGACACGACCCAAACCCCAGAGCTGCTCACTGCATCCATTTGCAGAAGCAGAACACAAATGCAGAATGCAGGGAGGTCTCTTTAAAAAACAACAACCTGACGGGGCAGAACGGAGTTCCTGACCGCTGGAACGGATGGGACCTTAGAGTGAGAGAAGTCTGTGCACACAGCAAGAAGAGAGGAAAAGAAAAAAGAGGAGAGGAAAAGAGAAGAAAGGAGAGGAAAAGAGAAGAAATGATAGGAAAAGAGAAGAGAGGAGAGGAAAAGAGAGGAGAGGAGAGGAGAGTAGAGTGTATGAACAGCGGCACACCTTTGACCACCACGATGGCGGAGCACTCAGCTCGCCCGTGATCGTTCTCAGCCACACACGAGTAGGAGCCGGCGTCGTCTGGCCGTGCCCCCTGCACCGTGAGCTGAGCCTGGCCCCTCTCGAACGCCGTCTGGGCATGCTGGCACGGCTTATCTGGAACCAGAGACCAAAGGGGAGACCATATCACACTTTATCACAGCAACACAAGTGATGCTTAGGAATACATGTTGGAGTGATAAGATGCAAAGGATATGAATGTGCCTGCATTGGCAATGGAAGAAACAAATAAAAATACATTCTGAGATCTGAGTATATCAAGATGGTGAAAGAGGGCTCCAAACAGTTTAATCCCATAAATCATAGCGAGGAATATAAAGTACATGTATATGCAAATGAATCTCAACTATCATCATCAATAATGTGCTGACAGGCTATTATAGAGATAATGTTTGGACCTTGATATCCAGTGATCCTCAGCCACTATCTGCTGAAGCCAATGGCCTCTGTGAGGTCATCCAACCCAAGAAGGGCATATTCAGATCCATGTAAACTTTTTTTTTGTTTAGGAGCTCATAGAGATTTCATAATCATGCAGCTCTGCACAACGATGTCTGCTTTTCAGGCCAAGCGCTCGCCAAGTCTGGCTGGGTGTTAGATTTCACAAGGGAGCAATGCACAATATTCCTTTATATGGGTTCCTGGGGCTTGCATTTGGGCTTGACGTTGTGATAGCTCACACACTGCTGCTTCCAGCAGTAAAGAGTTTCAACAGCCCGGTGCCTCTATCCCAGACGTGCAGGGTCATGGGATCCATTCCTGTTTTCGTACAGTAGTACACATTAAAAACACTCTCGTTCCACTGCTTGTGGCCAACAGATCGCATCAGGGCCTTTTCAGACATCTGGGCTTCCTGTACACCGCAACACAAAGGTATAAAACATGTTGTGGAAACTGTGAGTAATCCTTTACCTAGAAGGACCCCTTTCTCTTGTGTTCTCTGATAGAGAATTGATAGGAGGCTGAAGAATGTTTGGAGCGCTTTCAGCTTGATATTGTCAACATGTTGCTATTATAGTCCATCGGCTGTATGAGAACCATATGACTGCATACTACACATGAGAAAGATAAGCTGGCGTTGCTCACTTTCTAAGGCATATTTAAGCACTTTGAATGTGCAGTCCTTCAACATCTAATTTGGCTTTTACTGGCTGCAGTGTTTTGTGTCAACCTAACGAGCAGACATATTTAGTGACAAAGCGTTGCTGGGAATGGACGCGTCATCTCAGAACTGCCAAGTGGAAAAGTTTTTTTCCATTTAGGTCATTATATTGGCCAATTTGTGGTCAGTAAGTAACACATTTTGTCACAGTGTTTAACAGCAAACCAGTATCTATGAGGTGCTATGTAGAGTCTGAAGTCTGAAGGGGAAAAAAACAAAGTTGTGCAAATTCATCCTCTTAAATCCAAACCAAATCTTCTCGAATCTCCTATAATATGAAACCAACATCATTAATCAAACCTTCCAATTTCTCCTCAAAAAGCCAGTCACTCCATCATTCAACTTAATCTCTAAGATCCATGCTGTCATTCAAAACCAAGGGCAGGCTACTTCCTCAAACAAACACTTCAGTGAGCTGCAGAGAAAGACAAAAAGGTCAATATTTTGTTTGAGTAGCAAGTGTCTTTGTGTCTGGTTTCGTAGAGAGGAAAGGCAATAGCTGACATCCAGTCCACTGCACACAGAGCTTTCTAGCTGAACCGGCCTCTGCCTCTCAGAATAGGCATATCTCAGTCATCCCTCCACCCTGTAAACTTGTTTTTGTAGTTGTCATAAAATATAGGGAGCGTTTACGAGAGCTTATTTTAGAATAGGAAGTCTACCAATGCCCCCTGCTGGCAAGGACAGCCACCACACTACAGGGCGTCTTGGGAGACAGCTCTTGAGGCAAGGAAGGGGCAGGATTAGAGGCAGAACATTGCCTCCAAGAACTCAATCAGAGATCAGAGCAAATCAAAGTTTTAATCTTAGGTGGCGAACCTGGGGTGCTTTTAAGGTAAATGTAAGGGACAGTAATTATACAAAAACGCCTGTACTGCCCCCACCATAAATGACCCCTTCTACCCTACGTCCAGAGGAGAAAAAAAGCCTAGGTGGTGAGTAGTACACACATGCTCTCATACACACCGCCTGTCGCTCTCCTCTGTCACACACAACACTCCCCCTCACTCATTCAGCCTCTCACCGTCCAGCAGCCAGGTGACCGTGGGCACGGGTCTCCCCTCCACGGAGCACAGCAGGGTGAAGTCCTGACCGGCGGTCACAGAGCTGCCCTTTAGCAGGCTGCTGAACACGGGCGCTTTGCCCTCTGGACGTTGACCTGTGGACACCACAACACTGCTCTGAACACACTCTCGCCTGGACATCAGCGGTGACTTCAGTGTGTCGTTATGGTCTGAGTGGTCACTACCTGGTCCTGGCAGAGTGAAATAACAATGCAAAACAATGCACACCGACTGTCTTGGAGTCATTGGATCTGCAGTGAGGCTAATTGGCCAGCAGATGGCCCAGTTTCGTCAGGCTTAGTGTGGATACAGATGATGTAGACTGCCAAAAGCATGTTATCTCATGGGCAACCTACTGTACGATTACGGTGAGAACACGATAACATGGAGTGAGCATTAGCTCACTGGAGTGCTTACAACTAGAGCTTGGTATGTTGATGTTGAAATAAAGCAACAAAAAATGATGCATTACTCAGTGTCTTGGGTGTAAAAATAGCTGTTTTTCTGCGATGCCAGAGATTAGATGCTTCAGGGCTCAGAGACGACATACACCATGACCTGGCCAGGCTGATTATAAAAATACATGTTGATTATCCTTGTACTGAAATATTGAGCACACACACACATACACACACATACACACACACACACACACACACACACACACACACACATGTGCAGCGTACACACACATGGGCACATCGCTATTAGCTGTGTCCAGATTAATGGGCAGCGTCACTGAGACAGGGGGGTTCTCACTCTTCACGTGGAGCGTCCAGGTGGCGGTCACCTTCCCGCGGCCGTTGGTGGCGGTGCAGCCGTACTGGCCGGCGTCGCTCCTCTGCGCCCGGTCGACGCAGAGCAGGTGCACGTCCCCCTCCTGCTGCAGGCTGAGTCCGGCCCGAGGCCTGGCGGGGTGGCCATCCTTCAGCCAGCTCACAGTGGGCAGTGGGGAGCCAGACACTGCCAAAGACCACAGTGAGCTCATTAAGGGCTTATGGTAAAAGTCATTAAGGGGGGGCAGTGGACCAAAATAGTCAAAGTTAAGTATGCGACACCCACACTAATGAGGTACAAAACATCTTAGACAAACATTAGGCACCGCTAGCCTGTCTAAAAATCCTTTTAGAGATGGGTTATGTAATGGGACAACAAATTGTGGGCCTATAATAAAGTTTGGTAGGCTGGGAGTTGGATTTCGCCCTGCAGCTCAGTCTGGACACCTGCACATCTATCTCTCCTGCTTCCTGTCCACGTTTGCAGGGTCCAACCACAAGCTGGTTTATCCACCAGGTGCACCCGGAATGCTGGTCTGATTGGTTGAAGTACAATCCAAGCGTACAGAGTCATTTGAACTATGCCCATTGATCACGCCTCTTGTGCAGTTGAAATAAAGTGCAGACTCCCCAGACAAATGTTCAATCTTAAAAGAGATGATAGCCAAACTAAAAGTTTGGCACACTTTTAGAATATGTAGGTTTCTTTACAAATACAATAGGTTTACCTTGCTAGCAAAAATATACTACATATCTAACTTAGTACTGTTCTAAGAGAACACATAGCCACACCAAGAATGGATGCATTTAGCATATACAGTATGTCTGAAGTCCAGTTAAGCAGTCCAGGCAGCTGTTATGAATGTATCAGAATCAATCAGGGTCTTAAAACGTTAACTTACAAAGACACATTCACCAGCTGATTCTAGTTACCTTGGCACTTGAACAGGACTTTGGTACCCTCCAGGGCATCTTGGCTCTGAGGCTGGAGCTCAAATCTGGGAGCCGCTCCCACCGGTGAGTCTGCTGCCCGGGTCTCTCTGCCCAGCCTGAGGACCTCTCGACTGGACTCCGAGGGGGACGAGGCCCCAGACGCTCGGCCAGCGCTGGAGAGCTCCCCTGCACCCCTCCCCACCATCCCCAGCTCTCTGGACGCCTGTGCGCCCGCCCCGACCCCCACTGGCTGCTGGGGCCTGACGGAGCCGGAGCTGGAGGTGGAGGTGGAGCTGGGGCTGGACATAGGGCTGGCCGTGGAGGCCTTCAGCCGAGACTCTGCCCTCCTGGTGCTCTCTTCTCTGGACTCTGCGTGTGTTGTTGTTGTTGTTGTTGTTGTTGTTGTTGCTGCTTTAGGGGACGTGGCTGTGTTTCTCCGGCTCTCCGTCCTTGTCTCCTTGACCTCTTTGGTGACTGTGACAGTACTAGTGACCTTGCGCTCCGACACCTCTGGCTGAGCTCTGCTGGACTGCTGGTCACTCGGTAGAAGGCCATTGCTGGTGCGGCTGCCCGATGGGGTCTCGGCCACCTTTGGGGCCGGGCTGACTTCAGGAGCCGGCCGAGTTCTGCACGAGTGGAAACAATTCAGGAGGGCTGTTATGCTACCAGCTCAGTGTATATTCACAAAACATTCCACCATGTTTTCTCAAGGCCTACCTAAGGTATGTATTGGCTGTATCACATAAACGGACTTACGTGCTTGACTCTGTACCTGAACCTGTAATGAAAAACAAACCCATTTTACAAAGGTATGCCTAGCATGCGAGATAAGAGGTTCTACTCCACTGCGCTCACATTGGAAGGCAAGACATAAACGCTAGGGTTGGGGAGGGTGCGAGGGCTCATATTTTATTATCCTTAGATCAACTGTGTTTGGTTCAGGGCAGGATTGAGCGAATGATAAAGAGCTTAGCTGTCAGCTCCGAGGCAGCTCATGTAACAGTGCGTTCTCTACCTTGAACGTTCAGTTCGGCCGAAGCCATGGCCTTGCCGGCGCTGTTGGAGACGGAGCAGGTGTACGTCCCCGCGTCCTCTGCGCAGGCGTCGCGGATCTCCAGGAAGTGGATTCCGGACCTCTCGAACATGCCGTAGCGGCCGGAGGCCTGGAGCTCCTCATCTCCCTGTGGGGGAGCAGAGACAGTGAGACACGGATGCAGGGGGATGCACTCTCTCTTTAACCCTAACCCCTGACCCTAATTCCAACCTTAACCCCTAACCCTGTCTGTCTGTCTGTCTGTCTGTCTGTCTATCTATTTCCTCCCCCTTGACAGTTCCTCACCCCTCTCTGTTTTTCTTGCTCTCTTTTACTGTCTCTCTCTCTCTCTCTCTCTCTCTATCTCTCTCTCTCTCTCTATCTCTCTTGCTCTCTCACCTTGAGCCACACCACCTGTGGTTGGGGACGCCCGGTGATCTTGGCCGAGAACTTGCCCGTCTGTCCCACCCGCAGGAACAGGCGTGAGGGCTTGGTCACAAACTTGGGGGGGCTTTCCCCCCAGATGCTGGGCCGGCTCTCCACGGCAGGGACACCGAAACGACCCCTGGGATCATGGGAAAGAATTCGGTCAGACGTCCCAGCGTCCCAGTCTCTCGTCCCCCCGGCGTGTTTTAATAGCCACTAACTACCCTTTTCATAACAGACAAACACTACGAGACTGCAGCGTGTGGTTAACAACTTAGCCTTCGGTATGCAGTTTATACAACAATGAGGAAATAAAAACAAGAACGCATAACAAGCAAAATGATGAGGAAAATTAGCTATCAAAACTCTGCATGAATCATTGAGAACCCTCTGTTTTCCCATTACGACTGACATTCAAATAGACCAAAGCTGGCTTTTAGGAAGATGTCCCAGAATGCTTACCCTGTTGTTCTACTGCTTGCCGGAAGGCCATATTTCTTTGCTGCGTTACCTGAGGTATAATAGAAAACACCTTTATTCCAGCACTGACATGTTTTCGTGATTACTTCAGTAGTTTTTACCCCAACCATGGTTCATAACCAAATGTCTGTGTGGCTACTTGTTGTGGGATGTATGCTGTGCACCATATGCTTCTGTTTATGTTTAGTAAGTTTGAGGTGCTTAAGTAGCTGTTTACGGCCTCGTAAATCGGCGCAGATGTTAGCTATACGTGGATGTTTACCATGAGTTCTCAAGGTAAACACCATGCCAGGCTTCTGTCATGCTTAATGTAATGCAACTATCCAGAGCGTCCTCGGTGCACACGGTAAGGTGAAGCTGTGGCACCCTGCGTGCTCAGGAATGGCAAACCTACAGGGAGGCCCAATTCCTGATGCCGCTAACAGGAAGGATAGTTTTTTCCCACCCGTCCTCAAATGTGGGCAGTGGAAATGTTGGCTTTCCAACTATGCCCTTGGTTGCCGTAATGAGTTCCGTGTGAAAGTCAGTAAAAGTCTTTTCAAAAGCTGCTGTCGTGCAAATGCCAAACTTCAAATGAGGACAAGTTATTAAACTCCCCATTCGATGACAACGACAAACCCACAGTCAAAAATGCATAGCAATAATCTCATTAAAGGCTATGAACTTGAGCAAACCTCACACGATTTGCATGACTCTACATAAGTTGCGAGCTTCCCCAGTTTGATCCTCACTGACTTTAACTGTGCTGTTAGAGGCTATTTAAACCCTTCCTGTGGCTTTTTTAAAAGAGGTCGGCCCAATCCTCTCATCTGGAGGCCTCATGTTTGAAACTAGGACAGCTCTTCTCGTCCATGTGGGTCCGGTCCGGTGCGATTAACCATCTGGACTGCCCCAGGTCATGTAACGGTGGCGACGGGTTACCTTCCACGATGATCTCGACGGTCACCTGGCGGCTGCCGGCGCTGTTCGCAGCCTCGCACGTGTAGCGTCCGGCGTCGTCCTCCTGGACGTTCTGCACCACCAGGCTGAAGGTGCCGCGGCTGCTCTGCTCCATGGAGAGGCGCTCGCCCGCCACTACAGCCTGCCCATTCCTGTACCAGCACACCTGAGGCTCGGGGTTCCCTCGCACCTACACACACAGGTGCACACACACACACACACACACACACACACACACACACACACACAAACACACACACACACAGACATTTTATTTGACTCATTTTGTATCTCCTCATGTGCGTGATCACATACACCACATACACAAATCCAGATGTGTATGAACAACACCTCACCAACACCTCAACTCCACACAGGTGTACACACACAAACAAGTCCTGGCAGCATAATCATGTGTTTGGACATCTTTAGACACATTCAGAAATATATTCTTACACACACACACACACACACATAAATAAATACACATAAAAAAAGATCAAAAGACATTTTCGCAAGTGCTTTATCTGTAGTGGTTCCTGGAAAGCTTCCCACCTGCACACACACATCTACAACAATCTTGGCTGTGCTCCTCTATCTCTATGCAGCTCAATCTTTTTGTTTGCTTACTCTCTCAGACACACTTTAACCCTAACTCTCTCTCTCTCTGCCCCTCTCCCTCTCTCTCACTCTCTCTCTCTCTCTCTCTCTCTCTCTCTCTCTCTCTCTCTCTCTCTCTCTCACACACACACACACACACACACACACACACACACACACACACACACACTGAAAAACACCCTCTCACACACACGCACTAATTGCAGCACTTGATTTGCGAGATGGGGGGAGTACTTTTTAATGAAGGAACAATTACTCATCTCATTATCTCCGCCGCGTCTCTACAGGAACCCAGTGGGTGTGTGAAAGCGACTGAATCCCTCGCCCATAATTAAAGCAGCGCCCGCGAGAGCCCCGCTTTTTGGCCAAACATAATTAGCGCTCAGAATAATCTGACACTGCAAACAATGCCCAATTTGCCCGTGCACAAAGTGATAAGCTGTTCTTCGCTCGCTGGCACGCTGCTGATTGATGCGTGGCTGTGTGTGCGCGGCGCTGACACAAAGATACTTCCCCGTTCATTTCCCTGCCATGAAGAAAAAAAACCCATTTCCTACATATAAACAACGCTCTCTTTTCTCTATGAGGCTAATAAGCGCTGGTCGTTCTGTCAAGCGCTAATTTCCACCCTCTCTGGGTGCACTTTCATGTGTGTTCAGAGAGTCCTCCTACTCACTTTCCCTCAGTAAAAAGAGCTGTCCCTGTGCCAGGCGCTGTGCCCACGGATCCCCACCCTTTGCGGAGTGAGGACTCCATTCTGGCTCGCTCGCTCTGGCCCGCTCGCTCTGGTCAGTAAGTTTACAGGAAAAATAAACCAACCAACAGACCTACGAGTCTCGGCCCAAATGGGCCGTGATGAACACCTTCATCATGTTCCTGTGATGGCTGTCACACTCGGCGTCCCGGTGGAGACAAGACCTCGCGTCCCCCCCCCCCCCCCCCCCCCCCCCCCCCCAATTCTCCACAGTTCTCCACGGTTCTAGGTCACTACCCTAATCTCACCATGCGCGGGTTGTTTCCTCTGAAGTCTCTGAAGCATTACAAATCTGCAAGCAGAGGCCATAGCTAATAAGGACGCCATATGGGCAATCTCTTTCTCTCCTCTTCTCTCCTCTTTCCACTGGTGTCATGCCAACCCTTCTTTCCTTGACCCCCCGACATCCACCCCCCACCCCCCACCCCCCTGCGCCCCTCCCTTGTTAGTTCAACATTGTATTTCGGAAGACAACCATGGTAAACCCAAACGAGCAGAAACACTCAAGAGTTCTCACACTGGGACCCAATTCAGCATGCGCACGTAGACAACTTGCTTTTTAAACTAACAGCCAAACAACCGACCAGGGGGAAATTGCTAACCACTGCAGCTGCTACGAATTTTGGATTGGAAATACAAATTAATACGGCTCGACAGTTCATAGACAATAGATTGATACCATATGGATCGCAAATTCCAAGGCAAAAAAAAAGAGAGAGAGAAAGAGAGAGAGAGAGAGAGAGAGAGAGAGAGAGAGAGGCAGACACAACCTAAAGTATGGCTTTATATCAGTTAAATCACATTCCAGCTTGTCAAACTGTCCTCTCTCAGTCTCAATCAAAAGAATTACCTTTGATATACAGCAGTACAGCAGCAGGTCCTCCACTGGATATGCCCAAAAATAGCAATATTAGCTCTAAAGTTTTTTATTAAATCAAACAGACACTGGCATTTCCTCTGAAAACAGTGCCACTGGACTCACTCGTCTCCCACAGACCTTACAGGCGAGGCTTCGCCTTCTCCTAGCAGCTTGTGGTCAAGCGCTCCACCTCAAAAATCCGGAGCGACTAAGTTCAAATGCTGACTGGATGAAAAACACAGGGTTGTTTATGCTCAGAGTCCCCTTCTTTTCACGAAGCAGAAAACAGATGCAAAACAAAAGCAGTGGATTTTTTCGGCATGTTTCTGTGTTGGTGTGCGTGTGTTGTTTTAAACCCCAGAGGAGAGGAGAGAACAGATGCAATACAATGGTGGCGACTGGACACTTGCAGAAGGAGGAGGGCGGCCGACCCACCCAGGGCGAGACGAGCCAGCCAGCTCCGAACCCAAACCCAGGCCCGGCGCAGACACAAAAACAGCAAAGCCACACACAGCAAGAATGCATACCTCCGGTCTCAGACATGACAATCAACATTCCCAACCCAGCACTATCACTGGAGAGCATTACAGCCTCCTAGGAGAGAGCGAGGAAAAAACTGTTTAATCCCTCTAAACAAATACAAACAGTCTTTCTGTCAACATCCACAAACAAACACAACATGTTTTGTCTTTTGACATCAGCTCCATCGATACAGCCTTTACAACTCCCAAACTCAAACCGGTCGGGCTATTAGACCGTGACACAGCAGTCATAATGTGCAGCCTCTGGGCAGCGCCGCGACTGCTTTAAATAGATGTTTACGGCGAGGGAATGTTTCATGAGGTTGAATGGTTTGGGGTGCTCGCGCGCACAGTTCTGCAGGTCCGGGCTGCAGCGGGGAAGCGGCGGTACCCGAGCGAGAACGGCGGAGAATGACATCTGGGGAGGATTACTGCTGAACTGGGTCTCCTCTGACAAGGGTTCTTTGGGAGTAATTACCTGTTGCGTAGACCGGCGAACACAACATGGCCAAATATCCCTACCTGCGCTCGCACACATAAATCATGACTCCTCTCTGATCTCCTCAACTGGGTTTAGAGTTGAGGGCCTCCAGCCCGTGATGGCAGTCTTTTATGTCAGGGCCATGGCAGAATGATTTACAGGGCGAGGCAAGGCAACAGGGAGGATTTCAGCAAGTGTAAGAAGTCCTGTACAGTGTCTGCCTGTTCACCACTGGGCCTTACAGATGTCACATATACCCACATACCCACATGGATCCCCATATCTGGGGATCATCCGAGCCAGCTCGTCCTCCAAGCAGACATTCCATTGTCATAGGAATGACTCTATGAAATTCCCCTGTCTGTGATGACCACGGAATCACTTTTTCCTGGCTTCACTGACCCCCATCAAACCATACTGCCAAAAGCTCTGCAAACAGAGACACCTGGAACATCCCAATCCCTGGATGATGGTCACCTACTGCAGTGTGTCGAGGCATCGGTCACCTAAAACACTCACACACACACACACACACACGCATACAGTTGGCCATTTTGGGTAATTGATCCTATTAAGCAATTATAGCGGTGGAGGAAGGCAATACTGGATGAAACATGGCCCGTCCAGAGCAGATGACAGGACCGTGCGGCGTGAGCGGTGGCCAAGGAGGAGCGGAGGACACACGAGGAGCAAGCTCTCCACATCTGCTTCCAATAACCTCCCCCCTCCAGCCTCCAGCAGGCCTCCCGTCCACTACAGCATACCTTTCACAGGGCTCGCATGCAGACCTCCCTACCTCCCTCTCCCTCACACACACACACACACACACACACACACACATATACTGCTCCTCCTATATTTTCCTACCGGTGTGCAATTATGTAATACGTCACTCCAGAGAGAGGGATTTCTTCCTCTGGCAGGCCCATGTAAAGGTTGCATGAGACAGACAGGCAGGCAGACAGAGAGGAGGCTGGTGTGCAGGGGAACGGAGGGATGATGGGTGGAGGGAGGAGGCGGTGGGGGGGAGGTGGAGGGCAAGAGAGAGAGAGAGAGGGGAGGTGTGGAGGAGGCGAGCAACGCCTCCACGCTGCAGGCATTCCTCATCCTCAAAGGACCGTCGTCTACCCATTGAGAGGCTGGCCGTGGAGCGTGACAACAACAGTGCCAGGAAAGGGCTGCGCCCAGTTAGGGCCGCGGCACTTCTGATGGAGATCTGCAGCAGACTCGAGCCCGGCTGACTGAAGCGACGAGTGAAGCCTCCGAGAGAGGCCGACTCCTCCGGCTCACATTAACCGCGGCAGCTGAAATCTTAGAGGGGCCTCGCTGTCTTGCATGTGTGCATTTCAACAGTTGCAGAGCAGAGAGAGAGAGTTTGTCTTTCAAAAAGCCACCAACGTTTTTTCCCACACCTCTTGTGTGCTCCTCAGTCTTTTGAAGAAGCCCAAGTTCATGGCTTCTGCTGAGACTCATTTTAGCTTCTTTAGCCTGACACAACAATCCGGGCTACCAGAAGAGAGGAGAAGAAAAAAAACACAGCCGGCTCCATTATTCTTCCCAGCAAAGAGCAGAGACTAACAATTATAGTCCTAACTCTGTCCAGAGCCTTTGGAAAGGAGGGAAATGATTGCTAAAGAAGCCTCTACGCTTTGGTCCAAACCATCTGACGCTTTACTTGCAACTGCATTTCAACCTCCCCGGGGTTGAGACTAACATCTGTATCCCACAAAGACTCGCGGAGACGATTCTCCGGAGGGACACGCCGATGGAATCTCTGTCTTCCCCTGCCCATGGCTGCCTGCGCTGCACTCCTAACACCACGAGCCTCTCATTTACAAGAGGCTAAAGGTTTCGCTCGTAGAAAAGTACATGTCCAAAACGATTTTCCAAGCGGGTGTAATGAGGACGGTGCTTTTCAAAAGACCGAAACAAGGAACAAAATAAAAAAAATAAAAAAATCTCTGTGGTCCAGCAAAAGAGCTCAGATGTTTGTTTCTCGTTAGCGTCAACATTGTATGTGCTAACCTCAAGTAAACCAGGGCCAGAGTGTTAGTGTTGAGAGGCTGGTGCCGGGTATATGCTGAATGGAGGGAGTGATGCTTCCTGTCGTGTTAGAGCACAGAGGGAGATACTTACTGACACCAGGGCTTCCTCTGGGAGCAGAGGGAGCTGCAGTGCCCTGCTGGAGCTCTACTTCTCCGGTTTCTCTGTTTCATAAATCACACGGGGCATGTGGGGGGTCCCCAGGGCCTCTTATTGGATTTAGGTGCCTTCAAGTTCTCACATCTGATGTGCTACCTGAGGATATTAGTAACACAGACTGCAGGCTGCCATTAAATCTTGTTGCCACAGTTCTGGTTGTACTTTCTCAGCATAGAAAAAAAATCCATAATCCAAGGTTGAGGTTTACATAACCCGAAATCTGAAATCAGGGTGTTTTTTTTCCGTCCATTGATAATGTGGAATCAGTGAAATGGAACTGAGGCTGAAGCAGCGGTCTCCTCAAGAAGGTCTAAAAAAAGAAAGGAGGGAAAAAAAACAGTGGGGCCAAGAAAAAGAAAAGGGAAAAAAATGAGGTACAGCAGGAAGCTAAAAAGTCACAAGGCAAAGGCATTTTAATCCCTATCAGGGAGCATTCCACCGATCAGTCTCTCAGCACTGCCGGCTCAGGCAGCGTGCAGTGGGATGCTGTTTGCCATCTCATCCTCCTCCAGCGGATCTCTCAGCCATGCCAAGCGCTCCCCGCTAAATCACTTCAGGCCTCAGTAAATCCACATTGAAAACAGAGCGAGAACGATGCATATTTGCAAGTCCCTTACCATTTTTTAAAACAGTTTACCTTCGGGGAGACGGGGTGTTGGCCTAGCCAGTGATGCAAACGAGACGGGGTGTATGTGTTTGAGAGTTAAAGCCAGCTTAGTCCAAGACAACAGAGCATAATAGAAGTGAGGAAAACCTAAAGCAAAGGATCTGTAGTCAATGTTATTTTTGGGCCAGCCTGAGGCTGAAGAATGTCAAGTGAAGAACGGATACAGATGGCTAGGTTCTAAACTTGCAAATGATACTAGATTTATCCATTCTTCTAACGTGCCAAAAAATGGGGGCTCAACAGTCTGTCTGGAGGACAAACATCCAAGTTTCCATTTTCCAGGAAAGGCTTAATGATTTAATTGGCTTCACAGCAGAGGTAGTGCTTGTGTGCAGTGTGATTTTTTTTCGTACAAATGCTGTGTGATTTACATTCAGCTAAAAGGGAGTGGAGTCAGAGCATATGGAGTATTTTTTTGCCTCATAGCAAGACTCAGTTTGGTGTGAATGAATGTCTGTAGCAACAGCTGAAAAATGGACAGAACTGCTTTAAATGTCTTTAAAAACAGCAACGCAAGTGATTAATTAAGTATCTTTCTTACTTCAAAGTGCACACACTCATCCATGTTCCCAAAAACAACTGCTCTGCTGATTTTTCTAACAAGTCTTTGTCTTTATTGGCCGGCCGCTTGCATACCAGTTCTATTACATAAGAAAAACAGTGTGCCTGCTTTGTGTGCTTGGTCCAGCCAATTTCATTACAGTGGAGGAACCTGTTGAGGTAGGTGCAATCCCTTGCATTAGCGCCAGTCCTGTTGGAGGATATTCTGTCACACACGTCTAGGAAGCAGTATGTGTAGATTCCTGCACTTAACAGGGCATTGAGGTTCATGATAGGTGTTAAACATGGTCTGTCAACCTTGACAAAGCCTCTTCAAAAGTCCTTAGCCTCTGTCACTAGCTGCCTTGTAAGGACATGCGCTGTGAATACTGTGGTTCCATGTCTGGTTCTCAATGGATCCTGACAGAGAGCGTCTGCAATAAAGACAAAGCCAGTCTGGTCCCCCTTCCTTACTCAACGTTCAAGATCTTTCTCTCTCTCTCTCTCTCTCTCTCTCTCTCTGTCTGCCTGCCTCTGTGTGTGTCTTTCTCGCTCCCTCCCTCTCTCTCTCTCTCTCTCCAACAATTTCCCTGGCTCCAGACTTCAGCGGCAGGTCTAACAGCAGCATTTATTATTTCAATTTCCTCTGTGCTACCCACTGTGTATCAGTAGGATACCACAAGGCCCAGCCCGCAGCCAGCTTAGTCCGAATCTCACGGCTAGATGAACCCAAACTTTGAAGCGGTAATATTGTGGAGGAGATATACGGCTAAAAAAATGGGGGAGAAAAGACATGATGTCATAAAAATGGACCTCATGTTGTTTGCTCCAAGGGTTAGGAGGGCTTTCGAATTTCTCTCAATTTTTTTTTTTATAGCTCCTGTCTGAAATGAGCACAGAGGGAATACAATAGTGACATTTTATGCTGTGGAAACTGTTTTTCTGTGGAAGCTCTACCAAACTGTTTGTACATCCAAGCAAGCTGTAAAAATCGTATCATTATGATGATATTATTCCGAACGAAAAACTTATTTTTGCATTTCCTGCTAACGAGAGGCAAAACACATAAATGGGGCCTCGGGGACAATTACAGACGAGGTGAACCTGAGTTGACATGGGGGGGGGGGGCATGGGGGCTGCTTATCCGAGCAGCTTGTTTAAATCACTGCACTTTCCCAATCACACAGAGCTAAAAGACTCAATGACCCCCCCCCCCCCCCCCCATCCAAACCCTATTGCTAACATGCAGGTAAGGCAAAACATAAACTGAAGACTCATTCCTGCATCAGTGTGTGTGACACAGAAGACAGCATCAAAGTATTCCAGGTAGAGATACTGATTAACGATTCGGAGAACTGGTTTCTGTCTGAGTGATTACTTGTGACCACCCTAGAGACGTGGTCAGTGTAGCTTCTTGAATTGCTTTGTGGAATTTCCACAGCATCCATCCATCTTCCGCTAAGCGGCGCCGCGCGAGCACATGCTGTCAAGAGCTCGATGGCTGGAGATGATGAGATGGCAAGTCAGCAGAGATGTGCTGTGCGCTAGGAGCAGTCTGACAACAGGCTACGCTAGGAGAGGCTCACAGCTGCATGTCAGGGCCCCCGTCAGCTGTCCTCCCCGCCTGCTGATGGGAGAGCCGGGTCACTCGGGGGGCTCAGACAGGACTCGACTTCATCACCTCCACTCACTTGTGCAGTCAAATGTGGGACGCGCACACACACACACACACACACACACACACACACACACACACACACACAACGACACACACACACACACACACACACACAAAACGACATACACACACAGCACAATAACACACACACACGTGTACGCGCACACATGTGCATCAGCTCACAGCTGTGTTTGGCAGCTCCGCCACGATCCCGTCAGCACTCAGCCCTCACTCCCAAAACATATAGCCCCCATTGCATTCCTTGACGGAATCCTGGGATATTTTCCTGAGAGGTGAAGCCGTCCCGCCCCGTCACAAAGAGGAACTGTTAAGAGACAAAAGCAAAAACATCTCCTCTTACCTTTCCGTCCAGCCGCGCGGTGCCCCCCGGGCTGACGCGGGCGTTGCGGGGCGGCAGGGTGAAGGCTGGCGGGTCGCTGCTGGGGGAGGATCTCCCCAGACTCATACTGGTCTTGGAGATTCGGGTCGTTGTCACCAGCTGCACGTCCCCCATCTTTCTGCTAGCCAAGTCAGAGAGAGAGAGGAGAGAGGGGAGGGGGGAGGGAGGGGGAGGGGGTACAGTTTTAGTCTCTCTTGTTTGGACAGGGCCCACCAGAAACCCCTGCCTCTCTGACTGAACACAGGTGCGTTTTCATAAATTACAAGTCATACATCAGGACATTTAGAGAAGCATTTCCTGCAGATCAACGTTTTTATTTCCAAACCTAAATTCTTCTCTACAAGACGGTAGGAATTTGACCTAATACACGAGTTGTGTCTAATATAAACGAATAAATAATGTCTTGGTGCACTTGATGTAGACTCCGCGTCTCCCATAGTTCAGTGCAAGAGGGCTCATCAGGTCTCCGATCTTTTGCAATAACCCTCTCCGTTGTCTAGCATATTAACTTGTAAGGCATACCCCCTCATCACCAGACCAGGCTTTCCTCTGGATAATTGGATGCTTTACATTAAAGCTCTGCGAAACAGAGAGTCTAGGAACTCACTGAAGCAATTTCACCTCAGCAGAGCATATGAGATGGCATGTTGTCTGTATATTGGGCTAAGAAGTCATGACCCCGACTGGTAAGCTGGCCATCTTAATGGGCTTACGTGCTCTAATCCTCTACTCCTTGTTATTGACCATGTTTGGGCTGATTCGCCACAATAAGTATGTGCATATACATGTATGTTATAAATTATATATGTCAATGTATTTTGTATGAGCAGTGGGCATTTTTTATGATGGGCCTTTTCTGCAGGAAAAAAAATATTTGAACTGGATGAACTGTATCTTTGACTTAACACCTGGAACGCTCACCACTGAGATATTGCCATATATGTTGAATTCCTTTCTGCCTTTCAATATTATGCAGTGCCCTTCTGAGATACTGAATAATAGTACATGAACCCTACACAGCCCCATCTTTTGCTTCATCCCTGGCATCTCTTTTGATAGCAATGTTACGAAAGTTTGATGTGTTACTGTAACATAAAATCTACAAATGTATTGTCTTGACAGGAAAATATTATTTCTATGTGTTATTTCTTTTCAGGTAAACAATATGTATATTTCAGTTTGCCACCCTACTTGCATGCATGGACTGAGACGTGACCTCCACACTCCATGCGAGTACAGCAGTATGGTGAGTGTGCCGTCTTAGAGTCCATGCCACCAGTGTAAACACGGGCCCCAAGACCACCTCCCGACCTTGTGCTCCCCACACCTTCCCCAAATCCCCCGCAGACACCCCTGCTAGCAGTCGAAATGTACAAAAACATGCCTGTTTCCGCTGTCTGAGGCCAAGGTAGGATGTGTGGGTTGTGTGTGTGTGTGTGTGTGTGGGGGGGGGGAGGTGCAGTAGCCTAGTTACTTTTCCAGTCAACCCGCCCCCCCCCCCCACCCCGTGTGCCAACAACAGTTTTCACACTTCCCCGCGGCCCTAACCCCCATCCTGCAGCACTTCCAGCACTCCGTCTCCATTAGGCTGCGGCCTGAGCTGCGCCTGGAGCCGCTAGCGTCGATCTGCCTGGCGTCTCACTCAGCAGCATCTAAACGAAAGATTAAACAGTGCCACCGTAATCAGCCGGCCATTCAGCACCGCGCAACACGCCGCTCACATCTGCAGTCTGGACTCCATGTGCGTGGCGAGGAAACGGCCTGTTTCCCATTGGAGGAGGCTGATTGTGTAAATACAGCTGTGTGTTTGATGTCACCTCCCCGCACACGCTCCCTCATCAGTGGTGTAGGGAAGGAGCAGCGCTCACAAACAGTGACTTCACACACCTTGTTTTCCTCACTTCCTGTCTATAGACCTGACCAATGACCATACTCAGATAACACCCGAATCAATGTCATTCACCCAACATGGGACCTGAGGGCATATAATGTAATCCACGTCATCCACTCTAAAGAGAAGTCTGTGAAGACAATGTGGAAGAACATGCTACATTTACAGTACACACCAAAATTAACGGCACAAGATTTTAGCTAATAACAGCTCACACTAAACTATTCCTACTACTGCAACCCCATACAATTGCACATAAGGGACATGATATTTTACTGTAATATTGTAGGCCTATACATTTACTGACCAATGTCCAAAGCTGCACCCGATGGCTGCCTGTCTGGTCCTGGTGAGACTGGGCTAAATCTCTCCTCTCTGTTGTCTCATTTGAGGCCTTATCTGTTCTGACTGCTTCATTGTGCAGCCTGTTTGCACGTCTTGTCTCATTTGACCAGAGCTTGTTAAGAGAGGCAGCTGAACAGGAGAGGAAAGCAGTGTAAATATGCCGGTGTTCCCCTGATACTCATGTTTTGTGTTGGGCTGCAGCAGAGGGCAGCCAGGACTGCATGCCTGCTTCTGGTTAGTGTTCAGGAAGCTTGATGTTCTTTGGAAGATCCGCCACTGGTTGCCCTAGGGCGTATGTTTGTGTGTGTGCGTGTGTGTGTGTGTGTGTGTGTGTGTGTGTGTGTGTGTGTGTGTGTGTGGGCGTGTGTACATGTGTGAGAGCACTTTATTCTACTGCCTCCATACAGACAAGAAAAAAAATTGTAGAAAGACCAGATCACACAGTGAAACCATAGGCGCCCACCAACACGACGCTCTCAGCAGACCTACCTTTAAAAAAGCGCAAACACAGCTTTCTCTAATCAAAACAATCTGATTTGCCCCTTCATCTTATTAAACGAAACCAGAAACCCTCCATTCAGCTTAGTCTGGGTTCAGTTTTAGACAAGAGAGACAGAGGGAGAGAGAGAGACTGTGATCATCCCAGCCATCTCGCAGACCTATTTAAGTTTCATAGACCATTGGGAAATATTACAAAGAGCTCTCAGTACCGATATAATCTGATGCACCACATATTCCAGCTCATCCTGGAACATTTAAACTAGGCAACTATCTGGAGGGAGAGAAAAGGGTTTAAAAGTATATGATGTTATTTACTCTCACAAAAGATGGCCAACCTCTGCGGACTGGACTCAAGGAGGAAAGGATGCTGTGAAAGGCATCAAGGACACATGGAGAGTATTAGGAATAAAATGCTCCTTTTAATTTACGAGCCGCTCTAAGCTTTCAAATCAAAGGATTCGTGAGCAGGTCAGGTACAAGGGAAAAAATGTAAACATTCAGCAGACATTTCCCGCTGAGTTGGAGCAGACAAGATGCTTTGAACAAAGCTTTGCCACTCCTTCAAGTAAATCTCACTCTGACCAGTTTCTCTAAGAGTTGTGCGTGGGTGCCATGGTTTATCACAGAACCTGTCTGTAATGTAAAATATTGGTCTTAAGAGTGCTCAAAATACAGTAACAGTCAGATGTGGCCCTGTGGATGCTGTGAACAGTTTTTCATGACAAAGGACTGGCAGGAGGATATTCAAGCTATCCTATCACTATCTTATACATGCCTAAAACAAAACGCTACAAATAGAGGGTAACTTGATAATGGTACAGAATCTCAGCTCTTCCACATGTGGCTTTGACACTCTGCCTGCCTACCAATTTCTTCAAAACCGTTTTTCACCTTATAGCGGCAGATGTCCTTCACATTGCAAATATCATGCCTCAATACAGACTCATGTAAAACATCAGTCCTAGTGCTATGGACCTTAGTGCAGCATTTGACACTGTTAATCACACTATTATACTACACAGACTATTGGATTTACAGGCACAGTTATCAACTGGCTCAAATCATATCTACAAGAAACAACAACGTCCTTGATATGTGGTGTTCCCCAGGGGTCGATCTTGGGGCCACTATTATTCAACCTCTAAACATGGTGAAGCAGCTTTTAGTTGCTATGCAGCTCAGCTCTGGGACCAACTTTCAATGACATCAAAACGGATCGCAACTGTAGCCAGTTTTAAATTTAGACTTAAGACCAAAATCTTTTCAGCTGCCTTCTGCTAACTACACTGAGCATCAAATTCTGAATCTGCCTTTTATCTTTTTAAACCATTCTTTATTCTTAAATGATGCTACCTTGTGCAATCTTTTTTTATTATGATCTTTACCTTTTAAACTATTCTTTGACTATTGCCCTTCTATACTTTTATTTGCTAGTACTGTTAGCTTTTGCTAATGTAAAGCACATTGAAAGACATCTGTGTATGAAACATTCTGTACATTCTGTAAATAAGCTTGACTTGACTTGACCAAAGGGAGAAAAAAGTCAAACTATCTCTATATGAATATGAGTACCACGTAGCTTTATCTGTGAAACTACCTCGCAGGAAAAAGCCTATTGGTGATGTAAGATTCTTTTGCTCACCTTTGTGAAGGCCTGTCCCCATTCAGAGAAACCCAGATGTGGGCTCCACCATTAAGTAGATCAGTTCTGTGTACACGTTTCTGTTGTTCAAATGAATTCATTGTCTTTAGCTGGAACTATCGGCTGAGCAACACACTGCTTTGTTCACGTCTTCTGAAAGCGCAGTGATAACACGAAAAGACTGCTTGTTAATCAGTTGACACTGCACAGGGTATACTAGGGGGCTCTGGTGTTTGTTTGGTCAACTCTGTGTGGAGTGGCCTTGAGTCAACAGGGCCCAGTTAACAGACGGGGACATGAATGATGTCACCCTGTTAAACAAAAGACACTTTCTTCTGGGCCAAAGAAAGCAGACTGATCACCTGCTGATGTTGGCAATAATGGACCATTACAAAATAACATGTTTTGTTCTGCAGTAACTATAACACAGGACATAAATATATTTTGTGTGAATATCTGTAATGAATCAGTAGGTAAACCTAATAATCCTGAAATCACATAATCACAGAAAATGGACAAATATATCCATTCTCATACATGAGACTGAAAGTGTTTATGTGCCCATTAAACTACAGATTGAAATATTAGTCTAATAGACATCAAATATTTATCCTCTGCGTTTTTATCACTGATGTCCCATAGGGTAGGAAGAGGTTCTGCTGCGTGCTGTGCACACATGCTTTCTTTGGAAGATGCTAGTTTTGGGACAACGTTTGAGGAATGCAAATCTGGAGAGTAGAGAGTAGCCGGTGATGACTTGTTAACTCTAGTGTCTAGAAAGCCCCATCTCCACAGCACCTGTTTCAGCAAACATCCACAGGCTTCCACGGCCCTGAGGTCATTCACCTCCATTTCAGTCCATTAATGAGAGATGAAGCTCAGTGAAACTCAGGTGACTGTCATGCCTCGTCTCAGGTCATTAAACTGCAGCGAGGGTGATCAGAATCTAAAAACATAAACAGAAGGCTTGCCCAGAATGCATCACACCCTTGGCCTAAACCTGGCTTGAACTTGTTTGATTGTTGAGGCATTAATGCTGACATACCAGGCTTTGGAATTCATCAGGATTCGCAGTCAGAGAGATGACCAAACAAAATAATTTCCTATGTAAATTATTGACATCAAGCAAACAGAGACTCATACGTAGAAAAAAAAACGCTAAATATTTTCTTCTTAAGCATCTAATTGCTGACAAACACCGAATCCACTTTGTCTTACAGAGGGCTACCCAGTGTCATGCTGTACGAAAGGCTCAAAAAGAACATGATGGTGTGGCCAGGAAGAAAAGTGGAAAAACATTCTAACTGGTTGGGTTAGGTACCCTCAGATATTGTTCTCCAAACTTATCCCCATGACAACAGCATCCATAAGCCACCTCCATGATTAATCGGGTCACACATTCGGAACAAATCCATTTTAGTGGAAAACTACCAATAAAATACCAACATGGTCAAATCTAATCTCCGCAGACGGCATGGTCTCTTTATCTCCGGCCTCTCATACCAGACTGGTGAGCGCTTAAGCATAAACACCAGAGGTGACTGATGAGATTTGCGAAACGAAATGACGGCAACAAGCCTTTCCAAAAAGAACATTTGTTTGTGCAGCCACCCTGAACGTGTAATATGCCTCAGCTGCACAAACAAGGGTGAAAGATAGTGGCCACACGTCTGGGGAGAAACAAATGATGCCGCAGAAGACCACGCGGCGGAGACTACTGGGGGTTACTGGTACAGATAATAAGACAGTGGCAATGTCATCAACCCTCCTGGGCAGTGGCACATAGTATCCACCGTCCAAATGAGCTATTTTGGCTGATGCCTTCATTTGTGTCCATCAGCTTGACTCTAGTTTACTCCAATGTTGCTGTTCCTCTGTAAATTCATCAGCATAGGTGGAGGACCTCTTCAATCATTTGCTGGGCCAAAAGAAAGGCATACCTCTTGGCACATATTCTGCTGTTGTGTTTTACTCTTTCACCCTCAGCTGTTCAGCCGGAATCCCTGAGAATCACACTAGGTGACCTCACCTTCGCTGCTAGTGAATGTGCGAGCACACAGGTTCTTTGTGCCTTGTTCTCAGCTTTGGGGGACAGGAGAGTAGAGGAGTGGAGGGCTTTGACCTTGTTCAGGGCCATTTTAAGCTCCAGATTCCGTCAAAAGTAACAGAGTGCCAAAGCACAGCTGGAGAGAGAGAGTGCTCTGTCAGTTTAGTTAGTGTCTGAAAACCTGCAGCTCCCTCCAGTCACCTTGTTGCCTTGTTGTTACTGGCCACGTCTGAACATCAATGTTCTTATGGTTTAAAGCTATTACACATGGGGAAGAGGGGGGTGGGGGGGTATTTCCAGGAAACAGATCTCTGAATATCATAGTTGGGTTTTAACTGTGCATAGTTGTGCTGCAGTGCACTATATCGTTTTTGACCATCAATACCAGTGTCTGCAATCTGATAATTAATTAGTCTAGATATAATTTTCAAAAGCCTGTGTGGTTTCCATTAACTGAGCTGCATTCTTCACAGAGCGCTTAAACCTCTTCCTGTCCAGGGAATAGCATGGCTCACCACTGCACTTGGATAAAACATGATGAAAAGGACCCAGCCCTCTTGAGATCCTTTTAGAACACCCATAATTCTGCTATACAAGGAAATTAAATACTCAGGAGCAGAACATCAGAGAAGCTATAGAGAGTTAATAACTGGTGGGAAATTCCTAGACACTAAAAGAGAAACCATTTCTGGCATTGAACCTGATGTTGTTACACTGTATTCCTTTTAACTATATTTAACTGTTCACTGAAAGTACTGTGTGTGTGTGTGTGTGTGTGTGTGTGTGTGTGTGTGTGTGTGTGTGTGTGTGTGTGTGTGTGTGTGTGTGTGTGTGTGTGATCAAATGTAGTTCTATGCATGCTGCCTGCTCCAATTTAAACTGAACTACAGAAACACTTCCAGTAGGCTACATGCAACCTTGACAGAGTTTTCAACATCCGAAGTGCGATGATTATTTTGCACTCAACACATGCCTTTCAAATATGAAGTTACTAAGTAGGCTACTTTTGCTTACTTTAATTACCACCGAATGAAAATGCATACTGAACCCATAATATTAAAAACTGTGATAATGTAAGTATATGTATGTCTACATATATCCTTCGAACATCAACACGCATTCAACTTTAATTTTTAATTCAACCTTAAATACATATATCTTCTCATTTTGGGAGGGCTATTTATCCTAAATAGACGTATTAAAGTCACAAACATCATGTCTTACCGTAACGGCTGCCAAGTGTTTGACTCAAGAAATCGCTACTCGAGTACTGTCTTGAAAATCGTGTGACTCTGAGATGAGTGATCAGTCCTCTGTTTCATAGACACACCAAGACACCGCAAGAATACTGGAGAGGTCCCGTCCTGACCCTGTCTGTATTATTGGGGTATTACAGTATGTGTTTTTCCTTGTTGGTATCAAACTTATTGGCAGGCGTCCTGACAACATAAGCCCAGCGTCCTCCTTCCATTGGTCGTAAGATGAAGAAAGTGGGAGGGGGAGGTCTGAAATATAGTGCAGACCTAAAATGTGATGCCTAGTTCTCTGTTTCTAACTTTTTTTTCACAGTAGGATATTGTTTGTCTGTTAAATTGCGGCTGACTTGTCTGGCGAATATTTTTAAAACAGTCGTTTGGTTCACATGTAGTAGCGTACATTTAATGAATATGAGATTAATTGTTTTTCTTGGAGGGGAGTAAAGAAAGCTTCAAAGCTCTCCCAAAAGAGTCTGCCAATATTTCAGTTGAAACGCGCGTATACTGTAGGTTATGCGTTCCTACGCGCGCCTGCATTTCCTCTCCAATAGTGATGTTTGGTTTTAAATTAAGTAAACATGAGAAACACATTGATAACAGTATACCGCAACACATGTCCAATGAGTTTTTCCCCGGTCTTCTTAATGCAACCAGAATCCGAGCGTGAAAGCAACTTCACTTCCATCCAAAGTCAACTCCCCCCCCCCTTCTGTTTTCTTCCTCCAACATGCGCGAAGGCTTGAAATGCACGTATGGAACGTCACCTGTGCCAATCAAAACATTTCGGAACAACAACACACATAACGTGTACAGATAAGACGGTGTGAAAACTTATTCTGGCCAAATATCTGTTGATAGTGAAAGAAATATTACGGTGAGAAATATATGTTCAAGTGTAGCAAGAACACAGCTGAGCTGCTGACTGCTTTAGCATGTGGAATCGCCATTTTGACAGTATGGGATTCCAGTTAAGAGCTGAATGGTGAAAACACCTGCCAAGTCTCCTGGCTGTCACTGTACAGCGCAATGCTTTTGTGGCCTTACAGCTCGTTTATCGCAACCTGTCAACACTAAACGATGGCAGAACTATTTAGAATTGACGCTGGAGGGAGAGGGGGAAGACGGCAAAATACCCATGATGTGTCTCATGGATGAAGAAAAAAAATAGTGTCAAGGGCAACTCTAATGAAAGTTAGAATGTGAGTGAATGAAGGATGTGACCATGTCTGCGAGGATGTGAGGCTATCGATGTGACCATCATCTGTCGCGTAACCCAATATTCATCAGTTCGCCGGTCACAGAGTAAAATAGCCGTTCAGGTTAAAACGTCTTCAGACATAAATTACTTTTAGCAAGCTGCCATTGATTCATTTAGTAGTAGTGTACTTTCTCTGCATGAAAGGCTGGACAGAAAATGAAATGAAGTACAAGACGTTGAGTGGATCAAATGCAAAATCTTCGCTACGCCTATGAAAGAGGTAACTGTGAGTGTGTGTTCTGGCTCTGATATAGTTTGGAGATATGTAATAGTAAACCATATCCTATTTTTATCACTGCGCCCTCTGGCGGCATTTGCTTATTACTGTCTGTGAAGAAGAGTAGTCTACAGCAGGGTGTATTTCTCAGACTTTCAACAACATGATTCACATAATATTTGAAAACCACACAGTCATAGACATTTATCTGATGCTGTAAATGTACAACTAATATATTAGTATTGAGAAAACCTGTGTATTCTATAAGGATGTTGATGTGGAGATGTATTTCGTGCAGCAGTGTTGGAAGCATAGTTCTTACTGTAAGCAGTTAGGGGGGCATGCATGCCCCATGGCTTCCTTCATTCAGTACACTCAAATGTTTGAGCAGTGGAATCAGATCAAGTGCAGTCCACCGGAAAGGTAAAAGTAAACATTTTCTGGGAGTGCTGCCTCAAACGAAACAGTAGACAAAACAATCATAAGGTTTGTCTGAAAATGAGAAGCAGCCCCTACTTCTACCTCAGCCAACAAACTCACTGAGTCAGCTACCCAACAGGGCATCTTTTGAAATGTATGCAAGTCAGCTGATAACCTACAGTAGCCTACTGTAAAATCAACACAGAACAGGAGTTACAGTTTTAGCTGATGGGCTCCCTTCCCTTCAGCATAGGATGTATGGTGTTTGAACTTGTACTGCTGGAACATGAGTAATAACATTTACATTTCAGTGTCATAATAAAGTTTAATATTGTGTTTACAGAACGGGCAATACAAACACATAACTGAAAGCAAATAACTGGACAGAACTAAATCATGTTTTATATTTGAAAAAAGATAGGCCTATATAAACAAAAAACATATAAAACAAAAACCTGACCAACTATTTACTGTACATAAAAAAAACATAGAAAATAGTCTTTTACCAACGGTCTGATTTTAGTCCTCAGCTACCCTGGCCTGAGGCTGACCCACAGTGGACATGAGGGGATGAGAGAGAGGGTGACTCCAGGCGCCGCTGGTCTTCCTATCGCTGGTGGTGTAATCGTTCTCTTCCTGGCAATGCTCAGCTGTATCTGTGTAATTGGGGAGGGCTCTCCCTCTGATTAAAGCACGGAAAAGCGCTGGGCGATTTCTCGGAATGTCAACATGCTCCCAACGTTTTGGCAAAACATTTTGCCAGTTCAAGTAAACAGGTAAATAGGTGTTGTTATCTTCTCTGATAGAATGAGTCAGGCTGTTTTTTCCCCCCCATTAATCTTTCACCTTATTTAGTGGTTCCATCAAATTAAGTGATAGGATCTGGGAAAACCAAACACATGGTGAAATTTCACCAACTCACGATTCTAATACCATCCTAGCAACACCCACAGGGTAACCAGGATGTTGCTAGGGGACGGTATCCAGGATGTTCCTTGGATGGTATCAGAATCGTGGTGAAATTTCACCAGAGAGGGTTGAAATGGAGCAGAAATAAAAGATTTCTTTCCAGATCCCATCACAAATGCTTTACTGGTTACATCAGTTGTGGTGTAGTGTACTCCCCCTCCCCTTCCCCCACTTTTATTTGTCTAATACTGTGTTGCAAAAGCAATGCCCTAAGACAGGACCTTGTCCCATAATCACCATTAAGTTGATCGTTTTTTGTCATCATTGGTCAATAAATCTTTCCTATAGCAATTGAAGAATGACGAACTTTTGCACTGTACCTGAACTAAGGGTGAAGCATTCCAAAACCACATCACTATTCCCACAGACATTTCTTTTTCTTTTTTTTTTTTTTACAGTCAGACAAAAAACATCCTGGAAATTGCTCCAGCTCCAGGAGACTGATAGAGACAGAACTCAGAGACAGAGTGTGTGCTCAGGTAAGAGAGTCCAGGTGCGCTTTGATGGCTGTAAGTACAAGTCCAGAGTGCATCCTGTTGGCGCGCGTGGCACAGGAAGTGCAAACGAGACGCGTGACCGATGAGGCGAGTTGGTGCCAGCGGGCTTCAAGCGCCGCGCGGCCCCGAGCCGTCTCACGCAGCGGATCGCCTTCATCGAGTCAGCGGAGATTTCCCTCCGAGGCAGCTCGCCACAACCCCATCCTTCAAAATACTGCCGTAAAAATGTCATCCCCTAGGAAACCCCTCTTGGTGCATATGTGTCTCTCACACAAGGAGAGCTATGCGACTACTTTCGGCTGCCAAACCCTCAGTCTCAATTTTCCTACGTCCTCAATAACTTGGCCAGTGTGCCAAATCTAACGGTTGTATTTGTATTCAACCTCAAGAGGCTACGTTAGGTCAAGTGGTACACTGAAAGGATTATTTGCTTTGATCGTTGCTTAACCTCTTGTTTCAATAATTTACTTACAGGCCTACTTAACAGGGATATGCTTCTCTACTAGCACTGCTTTTCAAATGCTCTGTTTCAGAATTCTAAATGTTATGCTGCCACCTTGACAGTATTTCATGCACATGAAACTATTGGTGGAAGAAGGGTTCAGAGAGATGTAAATTGAGGTCAAAGTTCACTATGCTGCCCAGATAGATTTGAAGATGCAATCGAGGGAAAGCTGAGCTGAGCTGACAGAGGATTCATTCTCCAGTGTCTCCTCTCCTTTGACTGACACAAACACGCTGGAATGCTGTAAATACTCTGGGGGTGCCTGGTGCCTTCTTCAAGAAAAAGACAAAAATGCTTCCAGTGGAATTGCTTTTGCCGCTAGATAAATACATTACACCTGGATTGCACGGTCCCTGTAATGACCACAAGCCTTTCAGTAATCATCCACCTCACATCTATTTGTGGAGTATTAAAGTGCAAGCACACACACATGTGGTCTGTGCATGTTTGAGTGTGTGTCTGTGTGTATGCTGACAGTTTTTGACAACACAGAACATATGTCAAATCGCACTCTTAGAGTGGGCCTTGAATGACATGTCATGTGTATTTCACCACAAATCCACAAAGGAAACATTTAACTGTCTGACTGTTTTCAAGACATTATCAGTTAAGGCCAATATCCCTTTACAGTCTTGTTCATTCTCCCATGAATTCATGGGCATTCTATTTTATTTTCGGCCTATACGCCTTGCCATAGCTCTCTGTGTGTTTTTTTTTTTCTTCTCTTTTTTTGCGGGCTTTTCAATGCCTAAACCATATGCCGTGCGCTTGTCTCAGGTCATTGGTAAGCATGAGGAAACTGGCCGGCTGCCATCTCCCTGTGCCCTGTTAACAGGCCATGCTCCGACGGCCCCAGGTCTCCTGGCCCAACGGTCTCCAGCACTAGCACTGCTGAACACTCTGTACTTGGGTGGCCATGGAAACGACAGGAGTTGGACCTGGACCAGCGATCGCACTTTGCAGCGTAATCAGATTTGCCTAATGTTTATCTCCACCATAATCGCAATGGGTGGAGATGAGATTCTGGGGGGAGAGAGAGAGAGAGAGCAAATGTGCGATAATGTGTGTGTGTGTGTGTCTGTGTGTTTGTGTGTGAGTGTAAGAAAGAGAGAGAGCGAGAGGGAAAACATAAATATTTTCTGCCATGTAATGAAGCATTTGGCTAGCTAAGAGGTGGAGCTCAGAATAGCCCGCCGAAAGTGGATATTTTGGTAGCCTACGGCTCCAAACCTGCTTAAAGGAAGAGTGTCACTTCCTGGCACCTGCCGGCCCAGCGTGTCCATCTGTGGGAGAAGGCGCTCGCTCACAGGGCCGGGGTGCTCCTCTAGGGAGGGTCAGGCCACCAGCGCCAACACCCAACCCAACAACACAAGCCCATTCTGCACTTATAACATGCTTTCTGGGAAAAAATCAGCTTGTCATGTCTTATCTGTTATTATCAATAGAGGAAAAGGCCACAAATCCCTTTCCTGTAATTGTTCCTAATTATTTTCATCCTGCTTTTCTGCTACATGCACACGGAAATGTATTGACGGTAAAAAGTCAGTTTTATTACAGAAAAAAAAACCCCATGTATTCTCAGAAGAGATCTTGGAGGAGATCACTGGGTTGGATCCAGGATGAGTTTATAGTCATTGATGAAGTCGGATACCTTCACCACCCCATTGTGCCTGTAAGTTAGGGGAGGATCAGCATATTGATATCGGACTCTATGAATGTAACCATTTCACCAGCACATGAGTGAGTGGATAGCTTAACTTCACTTGCTAACTGATCCACGTTCAAATGCAAATGACTTACGTTTGCTGCTGGAGGACGGTCAGGGTCTTCTCCGCCTGTTTTCGGGTGAGCTTGTGTGTCACGTGTACCAGGTAGAAATACAGGCTCTTGAACATGTCGAATGGAACACAAGCGTCGGGTGGCTGGCACTGAGGGTCCGAGTTCAGGATGTAGCAGGCCTGGACCAGTGCCTGTCTGATATTCTGTCAGAACATTAACACCAGTTTGCTTTCTTTCTTCAAGTCACAACTCCTCTCGGTAGTGATGAATGATACCACCAAAACATGGAAACATGTACCTTGAAGCAGGGGGTAATTAATTCTAGCCATAATGACAATTTATATATTTTTTTGTTAAATTGATATTCACTCATCAAATAAGTCTGGCTTGAGGGTTAGGGATGTGACATTATATTCAGTTTAACCCTTTACTACAACTTTACAACTCACTTATAGCGTTGACTTTAACTGCTGCTTATTTGTAAAGATGATACACCAAAATTCAAAAGCACAGTATTCTGGTGCTTTGAACAAAATCCATTGTGATGATGAAGGCACCAATGAAAATGTGTCCACAGTAAACATGACACTACATTCATAATCCAGGACCAGCCCATACTCACCCCTCCCAGATGGTGACAGCAGAGAGTGAAGAACTTCATCCACTCCACCTCCTCCCCGAAGTGGCCCAGCATGAAGGCCTCACTGAGGCAGTTCTCAGCCAGGCTCAGGGACTTCCAGGCCAGCATGATGTCCTTCTGGCTGACCATTCTTTGCTTGTGGAACTGAATTTTCAGTAGATACATGACACATTGTAATGTATCACAAATATTTTTTACAGACAAGGAAAGAGGGATAAGGTGAAGTTGTAAGGACTCCTGGAAATCAAGTAGGCCTTTACTGTATTAGCTGTGGCATTGTGGTTGTTCACGGCCTATTATTCACCAAGTTAATAGATTAGGAAAAACCTCAGTAGCTACCCACCTGGGAATGAAGTCCTCTCAAAACTTCTGGAGTGAGATTCCTTACGGCTTGTAACAAATGGCGATCAGATGGCTGGCCTACTGGTAGAGGTTGACCCTTTACCAGAGAGGTGAAGTACCTGAGTATAAACATTCTAAAATCATTTCAGGCTTAGGCACACACACACACACACACACACACACACACACACACACACACACATATAATATAAATATATATATATATATATGTAGGCCTATATATTGGAATATGTAGGCGATGCTTATTACAACAAATATGATCATAACATTTCAAAAAGGACAGCCTGACAATGCAGCAGAAATAAAATACTTTTTGAGTGGATCTAAATCTATTGTTTTAGTCTATTGGGGACTATTAGTCTTATAATAGTCTATTAGGGACTTACTTATGAGACCACTGAAGAAGATCCTCAGGTTGAGTTCGGATCACATCTTTTGTGTACTGCTTCAGAAATTCTGGCAGTGTATCTGGGATGAAGACATCTCTCGACTGAGACATTTCTCAGCCTATATTTGTCAATTTAACAGGCTGAAACAAGCGATTGGCTGCAAATTTTCTAAAAGCAAAACGTCTTGATTCACGCACAACGCCGACTGTCTGAATGAATGAGTTTGTTGTTGTATGAGATTGTCAAAATAGAATGTAGAACTTCATGAACTAGCCAACATGACGTAGGCGTAGGCCGGGAGACTTACCACTAGAGGGCACTGTTTCACTTCTTTTAGATCTTCATACTCTGGCTCTGCAATGATCTCCAATCTGAACATTTGATAGATCTGTAGGCTAGGTTATGTCTACTAGACAATCATAACAGTCACGTTTTCAAACCAGGCCCATATAAAGTTGACAGCCTATGCTAGCCACCTGACAACGGGATGAGGAATTGCTCAGGAACGCTGGATTGATAATAAACGAGCATGAGGAGATGTAGCTGTCAAAAGTCGAGCTGCTGATCTGTGCTTCCATTGCTCTCCAGACGGCCAACAAGGCTACCGGGTTGGTCTGTTTAATGTCACCATGCTGTGCACTGTTCAAGTAAAAAGTCATCATGCCCATGGACCTTTTCAGATTAACTAACTCATATATGTTTTATTGTATTGCGTGGGTGTAGCCTAATTTAAATTGGAATGTGTTGCACCCAGCTGATCTAGGCTACCATCAGCACAAACCAGGCTATAGCAAAACACACACAAACACACACACACAAACACACACACACAAACACACACACACACACACACACACACACACACACACACACACACACACACACACACACACACACAGGCATAGACGAATAGGCTATTTCCTAATTTCAGATCCTAATAATTAATGTATATTTTGTATTAATAAACTGATATTATGTGAGTCATCGGCCGTGTATTTTAATAACTATGTAGCCGTGCATGCAGCGCCTTCAACTTCTGTGTAGTGACTGAGGGGGGCGTGGGTTTAGTAGCGAAGGAGGGCGCCGAGAATCTCTGCTATTGTTAAGAAAATACGCCCTGCCAGTGCTATCGTAGCCTATTTCCACAACTTTACTGTATTTTCCAACAGTGGTTAGACTATGTATATTTTCTACATCGGGTAGTTTTTAAAAAACGATGATTTCGTGATGTAAAAATCTTAGTTTGGTCAGGAAAAGCCACTTAACCTTACATTATGCAGATTTCGTGACATCACTCACTGTTAAAGATATCGTTCGAATGCAACCAAGCGAGCGCAAGACTCAGCTTGGCTAATTATTCAAAATGCCGGTGGTTTCTTTAATTTCATTCACCTATTCTTCTCTGTTGTCCCAACTTACAATTTACCTTGGTAAAATGCTATCTTAATTCGGAGCCTCTAAACGGCATCTTCTGTGTCACATGCGCTGATGGTCCTATTGTGGCGCCGGAGCTGCTGAGGGAGGCTGGATTCGAAACAATAGACCGAAACACGGCGCTGTTCATTGTAGGGGCAGCAGAAGACGTAGAGCCAGGACTGGAGAACAGAACGGCCACGACCAACAACTCAAGAACATGGAGATGCCCGTGCACTGATCTTCTTTTTTCAGCTTCAACACTATTCACTGGATATATTTCTTTTCACTGATTAGTTCTCAACCTCAAGGAGCAAAAGATGAATTCCGCAGAAGCTGCCGAGGAGGGACCGAATGACTCTGATACGGATGCATTCTTCAAAACAGGTAGGATAGTAGGCTAACTAGGCAAATTCTACTCCAGTTTTCAATAAGCGGATTTGGATAGGCTCGATGTATCATAGTAGTGTGTTTAGGTTTTATCACTGTATTGGTAAACGGAGAGGGATTAGAGAGCTCAAGAGTGTTTGCTGTGAGCGCAAGCACATAATTAATACCCAGCAATGTATCCTAAAGTAAACCGACAGATAGACCATACCACATATGGACCAGTTGATGTCGACACTGGAAACATCTCCCATCTTTTCTCCATCTCCAAACGCAGCTCAAGTTGTTTGAAATAAGGTCTAACCAGCTCTATCTGACCCATCTCTGATGCATCCTTACATGGGGTAGCACGTCGCTTTTGTTTGACAGTTGTGCCTGCTGTGTCACACTGATTTCTACTGAAAACGCTCACGCTTCAACTCTAACCTTTTTCTAGTGGAAGAAACAAAAAGTTGAAAGATAGCAAACAGTCGTTCCACGTCGAAACATTTCATCCACAGTGGAACTTAGCGACAATTTAAATGAAACTGTAGGTTCAAGAAAGCAATGATGCAGTGTTGTGTGAAATACAAAGAGGCTACGTTAGAGACCACATACGTTTGGTTTGTCTCATTCCCTTATCCCAAACATGTAACTTCGGGGAAAGACTATAATTGGCCTGAGGTTATGGCTACCTTGGGTCTCACAAAGTGAAGCCAATTTAGAAATGTGTGAGAACAATCAACTCAGAATATGGACTTCCCCCTCCTACACAACCTCAGTGTCAATGGATGCTGTTATGCTTTCATCTAGAAATTCATGTCTGCTTCCAAGGAACCATCATTATGGCTTAACCACTTTTACGGTAGCTCAGCTATGTTACTGATCTTTGCAAGTTATGGATATCGGATAGTAGCCTACTCTGTATTCAGTGGAATGGCTCGTCTGTTCACTTGGTGTTTAATTGTTTTGAATTTTGAATGAGTTTGACTCTTAATATCAATCCCCCATGTAAGGGATATCCACATATAGACATATTGACTTTGTTTCATTGTCTTCTTGAATTAAGTGGCTATTCACCTGTTAGGACTGATCTGAAGGCTCGTATCATGAGTGGACATTATGTAGCCTCAGAATCAGGCCGCACATGCATGTGATGCCAGCACTCCTGCAGTGCCTCTGTCGGTTAGGATGCTAGCAGACACATGCCACAGCGCCTGTGTGCCCTGCACTCTGAGTGTGCGGCTCGAGGACACACCCTGGCGCTCGTTCACTCGCTCGCTTGCTCCTTTGCTTGCTCGCTCTCGCCCGCCCGCCCGCCTCACTGCACTCCAATCTCCTGCTCTCCGGGCCCCACTCCTCAGCAGTTTACGCCGCCAGTCAAAATATCAGTGCACTTTTACAACTTGATCCTGGAGGAAGTGCTGATGAAGGAAGTCATGCCCCACTCCTCTCCTCTCCTCCACCTCCTCCTCCATTCCTCCCCCTCTCTCTCTCTCTGTCTCTGTCTCTGATGCTGTTTATGATCCCTCCATTACATTTTAGGGTCATGCTGAAATGACAGTGTCAGGAAAAGTTTGTGTCTTGGGGGGTGCGGGGGTGGGCTTTGTATACTGAAGAGTGCTGTCTTTGCAAAAAAAAGTCTTTGGCTGGGTATGGGTATCTTTTCTAGTGCCGACTGGCACCGACTGCAGCAGGGAACATAGGGGGGCTGCATCTGTGGTTTTGAGGCATATGCATAGCAGCAAAGTGGGACACGAGCTTGGAGAGGAGCCGGGAGAGCGGGAGAGAGGGACACAGTCAGTCTTTTGTGTCAGGGTGGGTCTGTCCCCGGGAACCACAGCACGCCTGCCGCCTTCCCCTCCTCTCCCTCTCTGCTTATGGTCGTCTGACGAACGTGAAATGACTCACAGATGGCGGCTCTCGGGCCAAGGCCAGTGGCGAGGAGCATGACTTTGCCGTGGCGGCAGCAGCAGCAGTGGCGCGGTGGAGACGGGGACATCTGCTCGCATCTGGCCGCAGTCATCGATGGCTGGGCCTGATCCGCCATGGCAGACCTTGCCCTCTGGGTGGGTATTGGAGGGAGAGAGAGAGAGAGAGACAGAGGGGGGAGAGAGAGAGAGCTGTCGCCCCTCCATTACTCCACCCCTCCACCTCCACCTCCCCTGGCCTCAGCTGCTCCTGCCCAGCCAGGTCCCCCCCTGATCCTGCCACCAAACCAAACATCCGCGGGTGTTTTGCCTGGCTGAAGAAAGACATTATGTGGCTGAGCGAGCAGCTATCCATTCACAACGGCCGGCCTGAAAGGACTCTAAAGTGGGTTTTATGTCCGGAGCTCTCGCCGGATATACATCCCGGCCCAAGCCTGCTTCTTCACAGCTCAGAGGTAGATTAACCTCCAATGCAAACTCTAACTCACCCCTTGCTTTTGTGGAGCGGACTCCAGCCTCTCGGTGTGTGTGCTCCTCTGGACGAGAACACAGGTCCGCCTCCTCCTGCCCTCCAGCGCAGCCTTTTATGTGGGCTAAGTAATCAGAGAGAACAAAAGCCCTCCCAATTTGTCTGCTTCTACCTTGTTCTGGGGGGCTGTAAGTTAAATATGAGCCGAAGCAATTACAGGGGGGGAAGCAATTTGGCCTGGCGTGCCCTCGTGGTTTTTAACTAGCAGTATTTTAGCGGCGCCTGGGCCATCATCGCCTCAGGTAATAAGGGCAGGAGATTGGCAGAGCCCACCCCACGGATCAATATCCACATCTCCAGCCTTTCAGCCAGCTCAGACTCAGCTCTCCCTGAGTGAAACCTACACCATCCGGATCTGAACAGGCTATTTCTATCTCACCCCACCCAACCTAACCTACCCTGTCCGTCTCCCAGGATGCCTGAATAAAGCACGCCTTTAGCGCTCTGATTAACTGAACAATGAGGCCTGATGAAGTTGTCGCAAGGCGTCTTTAACGTTTTTTGTAAAGGCTGGAAGTCTTTGCTGGTGGTGAAACACATCCACCATTGTGTGGCTCAGCCGTGGGTATTCTGTGGTGATGGGGCTCATCCATAATTAAAGTGCAGAGAGTGTGTTGGTGCCACAGATGCGGAGTGCTTTGGAGTGTGGTGACAGAGCCGTCTGAAATCTGTGAGGGACAGCTGGCTGACCCCCATGCCCCCAGGACCTTCATTTTCCACTTCAGTATATGATAGGACAGACAGCTCTCTCTCTCTCCCTTTCTCTCTCTCTCTCTCTCTCTCTCTCTCGAGCTAGCTTTCTCTGTCTCGCTGTGCACCACAGTCTGAAGGCCTGTGGGTAAGCCATACAAGCTTTTTGTGATTTAGCTTTACCCAACCACTCTTAAAAGATAAAGAATAAAAAATTCAAAGAAAAAGAGAGAGAAGGAGAGAGAGAGAGAGGGGGGGGGTTAAATTTAGTGACACAAAAAAACGAGACAAAAGACACCGAACCAGATGCTGTTTCTTTACTCACATTTTAAAAAAAGAGGAGAGCTCAGCTGTGGGTTTTGGCTCCGCAGATGACACCGTGACCCCGAGCCTGCATATTTGGTCACATGACTTCCTTCAGTAATGAAGGCCTACATGAAAACGCCCCGGGGTAATTAGGTCCCTGGTGTCAAGTGGAGTATTTAAGCAGATGCATGAATGCAAGTCAACCATTTCCCCCCCGAGGACTCCTTTCTTAGCACATTTAACAATCGCATAAAAATAAGACCCACAAGGATTTCACTGGCGGTCCTATTGGAACCTGCGCTCCAGCCAGGCCATGGCGTATCTGTGATAGCACTGCCGGGGTGCTGGGCTCTGTGTGAGAGAGCCTCAAGCGCTAATAGCAGAATTCATTCATGCCTTTTTTAGGCGCCTGCTCAGCTCAGCTCAGCTCCAGTCTCATACAGACCTTGGCTTTCTTCCAGCCTCAGAGTGGGGGTCTCCTCCGCCTCCACCTCCTCCTCCTCCTGGTCCCACTAAGGACGCTCATAAATGGCGGCTCCACTCCACGCTTGATCGGAAGCGTGGGGGGGAGAACAATGCGGTCTGATGCCCCCACTGTCAGCCGTAACAATGAGCTTGGTGCTGGGCCCTCCCAATTCTCCTCACTCTCACTCTCTCTCTCTCTCTCTCTCTCTCCTCTCTCTCTCTCTCTCCTCTCTCTCGCTCTCTGACTGTCTCCCTCGCTCACTCTCTCTTCCTGTGTATCCCTCCCATTCTCTGCAGCAGGCCAAACAGTAGCCCCTGCTAGCTGTGCGTCTGCGCGGAGCAGAGCGGAGCGGCACGGCACGACGCGGGGAGAGGCCTGGCAGATGGCTAATTGGCCCGACGTAAACCACCAGGGTAATAGGGAGAGTGAGAGAAGATTTGTGGGGATTATTGAGTCATGATCTGACGTGGACAGAGAGAGAAGGAGAACTGGGAGCACAGAGGAAAAAGGGGATGTATCCCCCCCCGCCCCCAACACACACACACACACACACACACACACACACCCTGGTCGGACGGTGGAGTGTGTAACCATATGCTGCGGGGGGGCTGAGTGAAAGGAGAGGCTGGCCCAGGAGGGTAATGGAGTCAGATCTTATTAACTGATCCATTCTTTTAAAAAAAACGAGGCTTTTAGAGAAATTGAGGGGACCCGCTCCCCCGAGGCAAGACATCTGTGTTTACCCTGATAGAGGTGTGATAGACAGGGCTTCTCATTGTGCACGTTGCCATGTTTATTTGTCAGGCATATCATTTGTGAGCGTAAGTGTTATTTTGGTGGAATTTTCTAGAATGTTTTGAGGGGTCTTTTGCAGACACACAATAAGTATTTTCTCATTTTCAGGAGATGAAACATCATCCCTCATCCCCAGTCTCTCGCTGGGTATATGTCTGGCATCGTACGCGGTGAAATATATCGCGGCTATCTAGTGCACCTTGCAGATGACCTTTTAAAATAAACGCAGAGACCTTTACTCATGGGCGGGCTACTGAATGTGAGGCACAATAAAAAATATGAGAGTCCAAGCAGAACACCTGCTTGGCCCCTCCACTCCTGTTTCAAGTGTTCATCTTGAATGGATAGAACCCATTACGTGTCTCCATAAAAGCCTGTGGGCTTTTCTCCCTCTCTTTTTTTCACTCGAGTTAATGTAGCGAATCCTTGCAGTGATTGCTGATGGAAAGAATCCTCTTCTGTTGTAAGCCTAGGAAAAGCAGTATGGTAATAACTGCACTGTATTTTCCCTGAATGCATAAAGCGTCCTCATGTCTAAATTCAAACAGGATTTAGTTTTCCTGTATCTGATTTGGATCTAAAGAGATTTGAGGTTCAGAGAAATGTCATATTTGTTTTAAGCCAGTTATTATTCCTACGATGTGTTTTATGTGACGGTGTTTGTTGGGAGGAAATGTGAAACGCAGTCTTTGTATCTTTTGTGCTCTCTAGGCCTTTTGTGTAGGAACAACAATCATTGATTTGCACCCAAAAATCCTTTATTGGGCATATTGGTTGTCAATGGGGGACAAATGTGATGCAGCAGCCGTGGCGGTTTGGCCGGCTTGCGCGGGGAGTCGGTGGTAAACTAATTACGGAAGGGTCAAGCGCTGTGGCGGCCCTCTGTGAAAGTCCAATTAGCCACTCGCAGCATTAATGTGAGGATGATGGGAGGCGGACGGCTCCCAAGTGACGGCCCGATAAAGACCCCCAACCCCTCCACCCCTCGCCCTCCACCCACCCACGCATCCACCCAGACAGGGCTGCGCTGGCGTTCCCGTATCTGCCCACCGATTACACCACCTCCCGATCGACAGCGACGGCCTCCAGAGAGTCCTGAGGGGGGGGTGCGATGGCTACCGGCAGGACGGGAGCTCACTTTCAGCGCACTTTTTTTCCAGGCTTGATTGCTTTGTTGTGGATTTGTCACTGGCTCCCCAGGGGAGAGGCTGGGAGGTCTGTAGCTATCGCTCACCAAGACTAGCCGTGTGAGTAACACAGCTTTTGCGGTGCGGACGCCATGAGACTGGGAGCTCGGGGTAAACCCAGGCTCCGGGTGAGGAGAGGAGAGGAGAGAGGAGCGGAGAGGAGAATAGAGAGGAGAGAAGAGGAGCAGAGAGGAGAGGAGAAGAGAGGAGAGAGCAGAGGAGAGCAGAGAGGAGAGGGGAGAGGAGAGAATAGGGGTGGCTCAGGTTTCAGAAGAGAACCGTCTCATTCAGCTTCATCTGTTCCTGGCAGGAGGCAGAAGCGGCAAAATAGCCGTGATATGGGAGTAGAGGAAATGAAAATGGATGTTGAAATAGTTTCAATCGAAGCTTATGAGTCTCCACTTTTATTATTTTCCATCAGCAGTAGGGGTGAGCAAGAGAGAGAGAGAGAGAGAAAGAAAGGGAGAATGACTGAAATATATAGAGAGAGTGAGGGAGAGAGAGATAAAGAAAGGGAGAATGAAATATGGAGAGAGTGAGGGAGAGAGAGATAAAGAAAGGGAGAATGACTGAAAGAGAGAGAGAGAGCGAGAGGGAGGTGAGGCATATGATGGGTCCTTTTTCTTGGCGGCCCGTTGAGTGCCCTCCCCTCCCCTACGCCAGCGCTCTCAGCAGGGCAGTGGCAGCAGGAGTGACTCAGAGGCTGGCACAAGGTCACATGAGATGGAACAGGAGAGTGCTCATGAATACTTAATCCGCTGTTCCGCTCCCCTCCGCTCCGGGCCTGTCAACTGGATCCCTGGATTCCTCCACTCGCTCCGTCTGACTGAGAGACAGCAGACTGAAGGCTGGAGTCAGTCTGACCAGAGCGGTTCACAGGCCGCCAGGGAGCGGGGAGGCTTTTGTTTCATGCACTGTCCAGGCATTTGCAGTTACAGGGCATGTCATCAATCAGTATCGTGAACTTCGGATTCAGGCCCCTCCGACGTCTCTGTGCTCGAGTTTGTGCTTGTATTTGGTTATTTATATATTTGTTTAAATATTTATGTTTGTATCTTGCTCTTTGAGGTTTCCATCTGGGATTTTTATGGGAAATCGTGAGGCCTCATGCCTCCTGGTGCGCCGGTCTGTCCAGAAAAATGTCATGACGCAGACAATCCATGTGACGTACGGATATAACAACACAACGGGCAACTTTTCACCCAGATTGCTGGGCGAAATCCTACGACTGTAAAAATAAACAAGCGAGATTCGATACCCCGGGCTGTATTTGCAAATGGCCAGTTAGAGAGCGTAGCTCGGCAGGGCCGGAGAGAGAGAGAGAGAGAGAGAGAGAGAGAGAGAGAGAGAGAGAGAGAGAGAGAGGGAGAGAGAGAGTGCTGCGTTCAGCACGCTGCCCACAAGATTGGTCTGGTGTCAACGTGCCCAGAAAAAGCACTGGCCTAAGCCAAATGAGGGGAAGAGGCCGACACTGTCGAAGGAAAGGAAAGCTGCTTGTCTAATGCTTTCGGAGCGCCATATTTCACTGGGTCCGAGGCGAGAACAGGAGAGGAGAGCGAAATGGACCGTGAAAAGTACACCAACGCTAAGAGGTGTCAGTGCTCAGTTGGCTCATTTTTTTTCAGCGCTGTTCCTCCATGTTGAGTCAATGGAAACATCCCTATGCACGGATTTGTGTGATGTACTGCCTGACTTAACATGTTTGCGTATGACACGGGTGCCACACTTACGTCAGGGCGCATCTACTGTAAACCTATGGATTAGCGCGTCCTTTCCCCGCAGACAAATAAGCGAGGATCGTTTCAATCGTGGAAAAAGCAGAAATGACACTTTCATCACCCCCCCTAGTCCGGGCTCTGAAATTCCCTTTATGCGATTGCTTATGTGATTGCTTTTTTCCCTTCCCTCTGCCGGCAGTGCCATGATGTTTCGGAGATTTATGACCGGCTCTCTCTCTCTCTCTCTCTCTCTCTCTCTCTCTCTCTCTCTCTCTCTCTCTCTCTCTTTCTCTCCCCCCCACCCTTGCAAGGCAAACACGCTTGGCGATCGAGCAGCTTCTCGAGCCCAGAGGCGGGCTGCGGGCTGTGGGCTGCAGTAGGCGGGTCACTCTCTGTGCCGGCGGGCCGGACCGCTCCGCTCCGCTCCGCAGCTCTGGGCCCTGTGTTTCTTGGCCTGGCCGGAGTCCGGCTGATGACTCCTGGAAGGGCTGGCCGTCTGAAACATGATTACGATGAAAGCCCCGCTGACTGCAGCCATTATTAATGGCGACGACCTCTCCGCGTTGACCCTGGCTGTGTGTTTTAATGTAAAACAACCCTGGCACTAGTGTGTGTGTGTGTTTGTGTGATGCCTAGAGGAGGAGGAGGGGTGTGTGTTTGTGTGTGTGTGTGTACGTGGGAGAGAGAGAGAGTGTATGTGTGTGTGTGCGAGAGAGAGAGTGAATGCATCTGTGTGTAAATGAAGGGGGGTGCAAGTAACTGCCAGACTCCAGCACTGGTCTCCATTTGAAAAGGGGGGAGGTTACTGAAAAGCCGACAGAGAGGGCGAAAGGGGAGGGTGGTGCTGGTGGTGGTGGTGGTGGTGGTGGTGCAGTTCTCATTGATATGCGACTTTCTCTGCCGGGTCTGTGTTGTATTTTTATTAACATGTAGGACGAGGACAGAACTCTCCTGGCGCTGCTCTCAACACCACGCTGCACGTATAAACAGCCCGTGTTTGAGCTCGGCCCAGGGACACACCAGCGCGCACACACTCCAGCGTGTCTGGTGTAGATTTAGCTTTTTGTTTGCTGTTGCTGCCGGCCCAGGGCCGAGGCTCCCACCGCATTACGTTTCGATCGGCTTATTTTTCGGGGGCCTCGCGTGGATGTTTTCGCAGTGAGCGCACGACTCGAGGCGCTCGTCCCAAAAGGGTGTCTTTTTTTTAAGCTGCAGCGCTGCCGAGAAGTTTGTTGACGACAGGGGTCATTGACTCAGTCGACGGAGCTCAACTGGAATGACTGCGCTAAACGGGTCCCTTGAACGAGACGTTCAGGTGCCGTTAGCAGGTTAACTTATGGGTGCCGCACGCTCTGAATGACTTGTCCTCCTCGCAGGGCACCATAAAACACTGGGATGTGTTTGAGGTGGGCTTTAATAATATCGCTGGGTGTATGTCTGTAGGGTAGAGTTACACACACTCAGGGATTACCGGAGGACCCCCACCAGCCCACACTGCCAAGTGCAGCACACTGGAGCTGTAATACCAATATATTAGAGATTACTAGGAACATCTGGAAAAGCCATTCCATCTGAGAGAGAGACCTGCTCATCGAAGCCATGAGAAAGAGACTTGTGGGGGCTTTGCCCGGCAAAAGGAAAACATGCCTTTCGCAGACAATGGGGCCCGGTGCCGGCCCTGGTGCCAGTAATAGCTGGCCAAGAGGAGGACGGCAACTTAACTGAGTTAAGATGGATGTGCTGTAGGTCTGAGCAGAGACTTGTTCCAGCACTTACTTTTTCTCTCTCACTCTCTCTCTCTCTCTCTCTCTCTCTGTCTCTCTCTCTCAGCACTCAGAGCAAGGTTAGGACCGTGGGTCGTGCAAATCAAATGTGCGAATAGCGTGTCATCCGGCAACATGCAAAGTTTTTAAGAAGACGGGCGAGCTCGCTGGCTGTGTATAATGCCACGGCGAGAGCGGCGTAATGGTCGAGTTCTCCCGGCGTATAACACAGCTGCTGGACTAATGAACGCACTGGGAGAGTTGGCACCGGAGCACCGCAGCTGCACTGCCAGTATAAACTAACCGTGCGATTAAAAAAAAGAAAAGAAAAGAAAAAAGCAAAGGAGAAGAAGAAGAGGAGGAGGAGGAGGAGGAGGGAGGAAAAAAGTTCTCAATAAAGCGAGCAGAGGGCTGAGCCAAAGTCCTCCCAGGCTGATCAGCGCAGAGTTAACAGGATCAAAGAGGTTCCAGACCCAGCTTTCAGCATGGGCTCGAGACTTCGACTCGGCCTCTGGGCGTTGTAAATTAGGCGCTGGCTAGAAACGCAAGTTGTTTGCAATTCTTTACTAAGAGTGACCAAAACATTTAGAATACAACAGGGCCATTATGATCTTATCGTAGAACCATTATTGCAAGAAAACAACAAAGCAGCCATTATTATGTTGTAGTGAAGCATTAGTAAGCTTTGAATGAAATGTGTGTATAGGATTGTAACAGTGTTGCCTTAATCTCATGTCAGTGTAGTGTTCAGTTTTCAGACTTCAGCAGCAGAGAAAACTTTGCAGCTGGGCCTTAGCAACAATAGCCCAAGCTATTTGGAAGTGTGTGTTTGCTCACACCAGTGATGTGTGCAATCTGCATGCTACATCATAGCTAAGACCCAAACATACTCGTAGTAAACACTTAAGAGCCTGAAAGAACGAATTTCATACTTTCCCTGTGGCAGGAAAGTACGCACATAGCACACCGTAAAGCATGGAAATCTCCTTCCTCCAGAATGTGGTGAATGTGGCGTATTTTACTGCTTTTGGGCTCCAACACCCAGGAATCTCGGGATCCCCCGGGGAGCAGTGAAATATGGCGCTCGCATCGCCAGAGAGGTGTAGGGCTGTACGTTTTTTTCCATACCATTGAGTTTATTTCCACAGCGTGCGAGGGGGGAGAAGTCAACGGTCAAGAGCCGTTATTCTCAAGTATGTGCGTTTTAGTGCATCATAATGGTGGAGGTTTTCGTAGACTCCCGTCGGCTCAGGCAGAGAGCGGGAGAGAGCGAGAGAAGAGAGAAGGAGAGAAGAAGAGAGAGAGAGAGGAGCTCTCGCTTCTGTGAGAAGTCTTGTGGGTGTTGCATACGGCGGTTTAGGCGGCTGTGCCGGGCTGGCATGTTTGCCCTGGATGCTTGGAAAGCGGCGCTCCACCGCGGATGTGAAAAACTTCTCTCTCTTTCCCCTCCATCATACTTTGTCGTAGAGACAGTAGGGAAAGCAATCCTATTTACTTGGCCGCAAGTGGAGCTCCGCCAGGCGCTCGGCTCAGACCGACCCGTAGTGTCTGTGTCATCTGGCAGCCACTCACAAGAAGTCGCGCTTTGTCTTCTTGGCAAAGTGGTCGCTCAATTGACATTTCCCTCCTCAACCCAGCCCACCCCCAACCCCCACCCCTTCCTTAATTGGGAAGGAAATAATGGATTTCATAACTTCATTTCGCTTATGGGTTTTACAGTGCTCTTTGAATATGAATGAAAGGCCTCTTTTGAGACACCGCATGCCTTTTCCTTTTTTGCTGAGTGAGTGTGTATGTGTGTGTGTGTGTCTGTGTGTGCGTGTGTGTGTGCAAAAACAGATGTCAATAGCAATTAAAGCTCATTTTCTCATATGCCTGGTCTCCATGTCGTCATTCCTGCACCGTCATAGTGGATGTGGGGGCAAGAGCACGCAAGGAAAAGCGCTCTGCAGCATTGGGCTACAATTGACTAAACAGATCTGTGCGAGCGCTGTCTCTGTGGCCTGTATTAATAGAACAAAGAGGAAAAGTTTGCTAATGGCCTCTAAGCTGGGAGAAGGCAGGCAGCCTCATTAGCCTACTCTTGCTAGCACGGCGCTGCAATCCTTCGCCGCACACACAGTTTGAGATTTTTGCGGAGGGTATTTATGCACTGTAGGGAACGCTCTCTCTCCCAGTACGTTATGGCTCTATTGAAGCCGCCTCATTAATCTGTTGTGATAACATTGTATTGTGATACTAACATTACGTTCATTACTATATTTGTGTCCGGGATGGATTAATTATGTGTTTTAATTGAAGCTTTTCTCTCTATGCTTCTCTCATGCACTTCAGACATGCCTGAAGTGTTTCTGAGATACCTGCAGTCGTTAATCAGATTGCTGTTGAATACTGTTGATTTACCATGCGGATTAAGGGGTACTGTGCATTATAAAGGTCACGACCTGTAGAGCATTAATGGTACTCTGACAAATGCATTGTGCTGAATGGGGGACGGGGGGGTAATAGATCCAACTCTGAACACGTCCTGCTTTCGGTATTAAGCAAATAACATATACATTCAATTCTGAGCAGCACCTTCCCTTTCCCTAAACCTAAGCCAGCGCGTTGAGCATATTAAAATCAAATGCCATTAAATACCAGCTTACGCGTGGGATTAGCCCTGCGCATTGTGGGACTTCCTGCTGGCAACACAACAGAGTCCCACTGTGTGCAGGAAGTGACTGTGTGTCCCTCCAGGCAGCCGCCGTGCTCAGGTAGGATTGAGTTAAACGGCGTCCTGAGTCCTGAGCGGCCTCACAGCCAAGGATTTAGACAGGGCCTCTTAAACAGCCCTGGCGTAACTCGCTTAAGTAAGTCATCTTAACTGCCTTTGTTTGGATGCAGCCATAAAACACAATTACAACTTGAGGATGCATTTAGCCCCTTGTTCCATTCTGATACAAAATGAACATGACTGCACTAGATTCTGTTTTGGGGGGAAGGTTATTGTTGCTGACATGAACTGTAATTTGACTGTCTTCTTTAAGAATGAACGCATACAGTATGTGCCCTGTAGGCATCCGTGCTGGGTTTGGAGGGGGGGGGGGGGTTTGACCGAGAATCTTGGACCCCGGTCGGGTCTATTAGTTCAATTCAGTTTAATGAGTTTTCCTTGAGGGATGTGAGTTGTGATGGTGTAACCAGCAGCTCTGCAGGAGGGGAGAGAGGGTCTGTTTTCCTCCACCGCGAATGAAGCAAGGCATTACCATCAACAGCAGATGTATTGTGTCTATTTTTAGAGGGCTGGCGTAGAGGCCTCCTCCGACTGGGCTGCTGTCTGTGCAGGCAGGCAGGGCTGGCTCCTGGTATAGGGGTTCATTTCCAGAGCTGATCCTCTCTCCACCACAGATGTGTGGTGCGCGTCGAGGAGCGAATGTGATTTTCCAGCATTTCCGCGGTATTTTTAGCCTTCTGTGTATACACACACACACACACACACACACACACACACACACACATACACACACACACACACAACTGCGCCCTGGCTCTAAAATGACAGACGGTGCAGGCTTTTTTTTCACCTGCTGCTTGTTGGTTTGTGCTTGTTGTTTTGTATCCGCGGCTCCCGGCCATGAATCCTTGTAAGGCCCGAGCTGAATGGGCGAGATGAGCAAAGATTTGGGTTCTGTCCAAAAACAGGAGAGATTGGTGTGTGTGTGTGTGTGTGTGTGTGTGTGTGTGGAGGGGGGGTGCTGTCTTAGATGGATTTACAGGACAGAGGAGAAGAGATCTGTCCCGCGCCATTGATATTCACCTCACGCCGCACTGTCGCTTTCTCCCCAGATCAATCTTCATTTTACTTAATGCCCGCTTAAAGCCAGGCGAACAGACGGCATCCAAATGGTCTGGCGTGGCTCCTCCTCGGTACCAAACAGTCCTTCTCCTCTCCACTCCCTTTGTGCCTCAGGGTCCTGCCCAGCTGGGCTTTGCTGAGTCAGGCTGCAGAGTGGGCCAGCCTGGAGTGACATCATTCGGTGCAGGCAATCAGCTCGGGCCCAGACGCGAGGGGGGCTGGGTGGAGGAGGAGGAGGAGACGAGGCTGTGGGGTTAATGGAATTAGTTCCCTCCATCGGTGGGGTAGAGGCGGAGAGAGGGAGACAGGAGGATAGTCGTGTTGCACAACATAAAGGCCTACCACTACTGCTGCACACTATATAGGTAGCAATAGACAATCCTGTGGAAAGCGCAGGAGTGAATGTGTTGGGAATATGAAAGAGAATGAGAGAAAGAGAGAGAGTGAGAAAGAGACAGAGAGAGAGCTGTTTAACCACAAGAAATACCAGTCCTGTGAGTGTGATGTTCTTTTCCAAGTGTTTGTTTGATGGCTAAGGATGCAGAAAAGACTTTGGAAGTTTTACGCAGAACTTGCAAGTCTTTATGCATTTCCTGTGTTGGCTCCTCTGCGTTGGAGTGTACAGTTTCATTGAGCTGTTTACTTTGGTCTCAGCCTGTTAAGGTGTGTCCTCTGTAAACAACCGCCTTATTTGATTTATTAACTGCAGCCGTGTACCATGTTTTACTTCGCTGCGGGGAAAAAAGAACATTGTTACGGCAATGGAAACAATGGATGAAGTTTCTCACTCTAAGTCAATTACCCAAAAATGTACGCTATGTGAACTCAGAGGGACTGCTCCCAAAAATAGCTGGTTAGTTACAACTCTGAGCAGAAGGGAGCTTAATCACCAAGCCTCACACTTGCCTGGACTCTGTCCTTACTCCTGCAGTTTGTCTTGGAATGAGATCGCATAATGCTAATTTGAAGATAGAGCGATATATTATTTTTGTTAATACTGTTTGCGATACTGAAGGTTCACATGACAGGGTGTCTTTGAAAAGACGAGGGCTAGAATAGGTACAAGAATAATCGCTCAGACTTAGTTGTTTGTGGAGGAGAAATAATTGGAGGAGAAGAAGCACTGTTGCATCCATGTTGACTTCTCAAAAATCCTCAACAATTGACTGTTCAAAAGATTCTCGCCAATTAAGTGCGAAACGCTGGAGGTGCCTGTTAACACAGAATCGGCGGAGACGCCGACATGCCAGGGCCCTTTGTGTGACTTATGAGGCCTTTGACAAGCCCTGGCCTGGCTTCAATGGTTTGTGTGCACATTTATGGAAATCCTAAGGACTGCAGATGTCATCTATTTCATCAAAATGGTTCAGATGATGAAATTAGTCACTCTGGCTGGAGAAATCTTTCCCAGCATGCTTCAGGCCACTATTGCAGCCAGATGTCTCACTGGAATGACCCCTGGATGCCACTGGAGGAGTAGGGGGGGGTCGGGGGTTGGTGGGTGGACAGGGGGGGAGAACGGAGGGGAAAATTGCTGGAAAGATGATGTGAAATAGTAGCAAGCTCGCCTCCCGAATGGGTTGCTGATGAAATGATGGAATTTTCATTGAGCCCCAGTGAGCCGGGCTGTGGAGGGCCTCAGGCCACCTCCCGCGCTGGCCCCTGCCTCCCAGCCATGTCCTGTGGAACCCCATTAGCCGCTTTGATTCCTGGGATTCCTTGCAGAGGGGAGCCTCAGTCGAGCAGAGCCTCTAATATTTCACGCCAGGTATCAGACTAATAGATCACAGCGATGGAAGCTAGAAGGGGCAGGGGCAGCAAGCGCTCCTTGAAGCAGAGCGGGGAGAGGTGGGAGACCTCATTGGTCACCTCATGCTGTTTGAAGGTGAAACAGCCATCCCTCGTCAACCCCCCACCCCCCATCCTCTTCCTCCTGCTGGGCTAGAGCCATATGAGATGGAGGTGCAGAGAGGGACGCGGTGTGTGTGTGTGTGTGTGTGTGTGTGTTGGTGAGGGGTGTGCTTGCTTTGTAGCCTTGCAGGCCAGAGCAGCATGTCTGCTCTCAGCGGTTATTAATGCTCAGAGCTCCAGTAGAGAACCATATGCATAGAGAACTGTATGCACAAAAAAATCCATTCTGTAGCAGTAGGGGGTAGAGATGTATATGGAACACTGCTCTAAAGCTCTGTTCACAGTCTCCCAAAGGTCATCACAGCACATCAGAGATTGTGTATTTGTTGTATGACGCCATATTTGTATCTGTATCTTACAATGAACTGGTGTGTGTAGGGCTTGAACAAGCGTCCAGAGACAAGATTTACAGCTCCAGAAAGTGAAATCACTGTGTTTATGTGGCCAGCCAAGGTGCAAGGCATCAGCTCCTTTATGTGTTTCAGGTGACAGAGCCGTGCTCTATAAAAACGTCTGATTTAATGTCTCCCTGTCTGTCACTACATGCATCGGTAACTGACGTCACCTATGATTCTTGAGACACATAAAAAGATATACAGATGCACTGTGAGCATAGCTGACTTTCTCTTCTTTTCTTTGCTCTGCTCTTCTCATTTCATCTCTTCTCTTTTCTCCTCCTCTTCTGTGCTTGTCTATCCTCTCCTGTTATCTTCTTTCCACTCCTCTCCTCTCCTCTCCTTTTCTTCTGTCTCCATTCCTCTCCTCTCCTTTTCTTCTCTTCTGTCTCCATTCCTCTCCTCTCCTTTTCTTTCTTCTGTCTCCACTCCATTCCTCTCCTCTCCTTTTCTTCTCTTCTGTCTCCACTCCTCTCCTCTCCTCTCCTTTTCTTCTCTTCTGTCTCCACTCCTCTCCACTCCTCTCCTTCTCCTTCTCTTCTGTCTCCACTCGTCTCCTGTCCTCTCCCCTGGTGTTGCGAGTTGTCTGGCTGCAGCAGCTGGGAGCAGTGAGGTCATGGCGTGGGGACCCCCGTACCTCTGTCCCATTTCTACGCCGCTCGGCCTTCGCCTCCAGCTGTCTCTCCAGCTGGGCAGCTCGCCCGTCTCTGGCCACCGGCCGGCCCTCTCTGGCCTGCTCTTTTACGGTCAGCCGTGTGACAGGATAAGTGCAGGATGTATAGTGCAGACAGGCACTTAGGTGCAGTTGCGATGCCTCAGAGGAGGCCAAGATCTCCGCGCAGATCAGCTGAGACCTGGAGGTTGGCGGGGATTTCGTGACTATTAGTGTATCTATCGTGTTGTGAGAATTTTTTACTTTATCCTCTTCCAGTCTGTGAATGTCACAGATATTCTCCGGATACGTCCAACAAATGATATTCTTGAATGTCATCCTCGTACTGATCTGGAAGAATCTAAATTTGGAAAGAGAGCGATGATTTTCTGTGTCCAGGCAGGGATGCTTCGCATGGCTCGAGACGATCAGCCTTAAAAGTGCTGTCGGTCACTGCCTGTTAGTGGTGTCCAGTGCGGTTGCAAAATCAGAGTGAAAAGCCCTCAGCTCCACTTCAAATGGGCTCGGCTTGTTGAGCAGGCCAGGGTTTTGGAGCCGTCTCTTTGACAGTCACCCAGCAGCTCCCTATAACTGGTTTGACCCTGCGTCGCCTGGTGGAACCACACACTCAGATGCCCACAGTCTGGACCAGTTAAGCAAACTCAGCTCACTCACCACTCTCAACACACTTCACTCTCCCTTCCTCCATCCGGAGGCGCTGCCAGACACATGTGGAAATGGAGGCGTACGGCCTGCAGTCTCTCTCTCAGTGTCTGCCATTATGTACTGAATGGCAGTGAACAGCACATATTTAGTTTTGCTCCTTCTACAGTGAGGTATCTGCTGACAATGATTTGTATGCAGTCTATTCCTGTGACGTCTATTTTGAGGCTGACTGGACACAAGTCTGCCATGCTCGGAATCAGACTAGCTATGTTGCGCAAATGTCATATTGCTGCGGGCGAGTGGACGCGAGATGTGCCGAATTTCTTCCATGTGTTTGTGGCCCATGCGCTGAGTTCATTTTCGTAAACAAATACAGATGTCTAAAATGTAATTAATTTGGATTGCATCTGCCAAGGAAAGCGTTTCAGTTACTTCTCTGTTTGTGAGGCAATGCTAATGCTCTTTCATGCAAGCATTTGGGATGCTTTATTTAGCCAGATATATTTTATAAACAAATGAGAATTTCAGGTAAATATTCCGATTTTGTGTTCCCCCCCCTCTGCTCCTCATAAGTCTCTTTGTGAGCGAGTTAACGAGCTGACTGACCTCCAGTCTGTCTTGGCATGAAGTATGTCGTCGTGCGAGGAGCCCCTTTCACCCGAACTCTCACCCGAACACGTCTGTCCCGAGAAAAATGAGCCTCGGGCGGATATGGCCGGGGTCAGGGGGTGAGCGGGGCAGCTGCCGCTGAGATCCAGCTCTGGAACCAGGGGTCCCACCTGCCATTTCCTGCTGCCATGTCCACAGCCAGACATGACGAGCGAGAGGCGTCCGCCGCGACTGCTGCGTGATGATATCACTGGACGGAGAGAGAGCCGAGGGACTGACCCTTGCGTGAGTGTGAGGGGGGACGGCCGCGAGGTGAAGTGAGGCGAGCGTAAATCATGGGGGCTCCGCCGTGTGCTGCTAAATATGGAGGATGATGCGCTCAGCACGGCGCGGTTTGTTTTCCCTCCCCCTGAACTCTCCCCTGCATCTCCAGAGACAGTTGGGAGGTGAAACGCTTAATGTGCGAGGGAGGATAGCCATGAGATTCTATGAGGGCCTGTGTGTGTGTGTGTGTGTGTGTGAGTGTGTCTGTCTCTCTCACTGTGTATGTGTGTGTGTGTGTCTGTTTCTCTGTGTGTATCTGTGTCTGTGTATGTGTGTGTGTGCGTGTGCATGTGTGTGAATGCGTGTATTTATGTGTATGTCTGTGTGTGCGTGTCTGTCTCTCTGTGTGTATCTGTGTGACTGTGTATGTGCGTGTGTGTGAGCGTGTGTGCATGCGTGTATGTACAGTATGTGTGTGTCTGCGTGTGTACGTGATTCAGGATATGATCTTTCCGGCTCTCCAGGGACGTTATGCAAAATATCAACCACTATGCAAAGCGTCAACTGCTACGCCAAGCTATCTGGTTGAGCGGAGGCTCCCTCGTACTCATCCGCTGTGTATCTCGCAGCTTATTACTTTTAATCTCGGCCAGGTTCAAGGCTTCGTACAGTACCGGCACAGCTAGACTGGTCATTCTGGGAAGAGAGGAAAGGGGAAGAAGGGAGGGGAGGGGAGGAGGGAGAGAGAGGGTTAGCTCAGCTCAGGCCTCTCCCTGCATTCCTCCCAGGGTGCCCTTATCTGATGGACTCCTCACTCCTCTCCCCCCTGAATGCAAAGCGCAGGGTAATTGGATGAAGGAAATGAAACAGACATTGTTTTTCCGTGCGCTAAGAGCTTGGATGAGAATGGTGTGGCTATTAGCGGCTGCCTAGCCACTAGCGAGGCTCCAAGCGGTGGTCTTCCGAGGAGGGAAGCTTACTCCGCTCAGCCCTGGGTCTCAGGTCTCCTCTCTCCACAGCTAAGCAGACCACCACTGCTTTCTATGGAGCACTTCCATCTCCAGCTGTGTGGAAATATATGAGTAGTATGTAGTTTTGAGTCAGGAAATCTAGCCACAGTAGGTTGGAGAGAGTTGTGCTGCAGCTAGCTGGACCAAACGTTGTTAGATGTGAGACATAGCTTCTCTGATGGATCTGTGGCAAAGGGCTTCTCTCTGTTATCAGTTGTGTGTTGGGTAGACAGCTGTAATTCTAAATGTAGCTCTCATATGTGCTATGCTTCAACGCTAGCTTCCTGTTGGTGATAGGTGGGGGTGGGGGGGTTAAATTTTTCACCTGTCTATACACCCACACAGAGACTCTTGAAGTTGGAGGCAGAGAGGGGAGGTCACATCCAGAGAGGGAAACTCAATACACACGCACACACACACACACACACACACACACACACACACACACACACACACACATACATACACACACATACGCACATACACACACGCGCACGCACACATGCTCTCACTCTTATTCCCTGTCTGGCTTGTGGCGGCATAGGGCACTCCAGGGTGTGAAGTGTCTTCCTGATTTGCTCGCACAGGAAGTGCACATTGATTCCTGTCTACTGCTGGACTTTATGACTCATAAAGTGAGTGCCGTGGAGTAGAAGAAGCAGCATGGAAAAAAAGCCCACCACCTCCTGCTGTTTATTTCGGGGTGTTGACAGTGCGAGAACAGAGAGAGGTAACGCTGCAGGAATCTAGTTTTTGATTAAAGCTGAGATATACAACTGACAGACAGCAACACACACAGGTGACCTTCAAAAAACCCACAACAGATATTGCATTCATTTCCACTGTAGTATTGACTTATTTTCTCAGCCTTGTTCAAGTACAAGACAATTACTCGACTGAGTCATGCTCAGACGTTGGCTCGGCGTGTGTGTAGTTTTATGTTTTTTTTTCTTCTTCTTTCTTTTCCAACCTCATATTTCATTCCTGATGTGACATTTTCAAGATATTTTCCCCCCACAGAATGTGGCAGATCTGCAAGGCTGAGATTATACAGTCAAGCGGTGGCAGCGCTCACATCCGGCCGTGATATAGCTGGCTTTGGCCGCGACCACACTGTGCGGATAATTGATGCCTGTCTTGCTTGGGCATGGCAAGCCGTTAAGCCCTGGCTCCCTCGCGCTGTCGTGGGCAAGCGGTGTGCGGCTATCCGGGGTCCAGTCTAGTCAGCTCCTTCATTAGCCGGGGGTTGGCCTGTCAAACTCAGACTCCGTCGCACAACAGGCCACGGTGTCGCGAGGTGCCAAAGTAATCATTTTTAGCATACTGTAGCCGCTTTGGGGCTTTCTTGATCAGCGCTTGCGGTGAAGCAATTTCGTCTGCTCATGCCGACCGGAGTGCTCATGGCGAGTCTGGCCATGGCTGAAACCACGGCACGAAGAGCACAGAGCCACGGTCTGGTCTGGTCATCTGAAGCATCTCTCAGGATTGTCCTCAAGCGGAGCAGACCGTCCCGCAGACCTTCCCCGACTTGAGCTGAAGTGAGCGGAGAGATCAGCACGGTCGAGTTCCTTTAGCTCGGTCAGCCTCGTACGTGGCTGCTATAGCATCATCCTGTGGCTTGTTTTAGCTCACACACATATGATATAATGCCTGCTGGCATCTCCACCTGGCTTGGTTTACCCCTCATGCATACCGTAGCGCTGCCCGAAGGCATTTCCTTCCGGCGAGCTCAGCCGTACACCGCAGTGGAGAGAGCAACTGCGGAGGCATCGCCTGGCCTATCAGACATGACAGACGGCAGAGATAGTGCCAGCTGTAAGCCGAGGAGCACGTTTAGAATTCCCTGCATGTCTCGTTCCCGAGCCGGGGGGATTTGCTGTGGATGTATGTGGGTGATCTCTGTGCACATAGTCGGCAAAGTGTGAAGGGGGGGACACAGTGACTGTTAGATGTGGAGAGAAAAGCTCGCTGTCTTTCCCGCTGTTGCGGTAACACAAGTGGATTGTTGTGAAACGGATTGGGTGGCTCCAGCGGGTCTGCCTCGGAATAGTGAGCATCAGCTTTGCCTTTCAGCTTTGCTCCGTTCAGGAGAATTTGAGTCGCTCCGCTTTTGTCGGAGTCAGTCAGTGCTCTTGGCTTCATCTTCATGCCTGATGTTGATGAAGGGAAAACTGATGGAAAACTGAGAAAGGAAACAGATTTTTTTGACGTGTAGGTCAGTAAGTGTGTGTGTGTGTGTGTGTGGGTGTGTGTTGTCCTCCTGATAGAGCCTCAGTGCCTCGGGCAAGTTTTCTGGAGGCAGCTGCAGCTTGGATCCTGTAGCCAAGGCTCTGGGGGGTGGGGGAGGTGGGGCCAGTGGTGTTGAAAGCTTTAAAGTCACAGGCAGCCAGGGTTAAAGAAATAAAGACCTCTGAACCATCCCTCACAAACCTCCGCACCCCGATGTGTCCCCAGTGCAACATCAGCCCGGGCTGTTTGATTAGCTGGTGGCTGTTAGCGGGAATTAATATAGACCTGGCTCCTGTAGAGTTCTTCTCCGCTAACCTAGACCTCCCAGTAGTCGAGCCTGCCTAACCCAGTGAAGGATGGCCTCCAGTGCCATGTGGGGCCGTGGTTTAGCACGTCTACCTTGCAGAGACTCTATAACTCCCCAAGTCTTGTTTCCCCTCCATTAAAGGTGCACTCGAAAGGAGAAACAGATGGCACACAGGCAGATGCCTACAGCCAGGTGTGCGCTAACGCTAGCGCTAAGCCTTTGTTTACATGTGGATGTTAGCCGGCTGGTCTGTTTTTGCTAGCTCGTTAGCAAGGGTTTAGCCTCGGAGTGGAGGCTTCAGTAGGGAGAGCAGGCCCGTGTGAGACCTTTGGTTCAGACTAGCATGGAGGGGTCACGGCCAGGGAGCAGCCTGGCATGACTTCGGGGCAGGCCCACCTAGCGGGGTTTGTGCTCGCCTCCACGTCCGAGTTTACAGACACAGCACGCGGCGCCGGGGATCACTGGGCAAGGGCAGCTGCAGCCATATGTTGCGACAGCAGTTCTGCTTGTGTTACAACAAACAGGGCCGTATGGAGACTCAACACATCCGCCCCCACTGACAACGCTAACAATGACGCTGTATAGATGGGATATAAACGCTTTTCACTAAGATTTTCCACTGTTTATTTACACAAATACCCACACTAAAATGCAGGGAAGAATGTCTAAATACCTTAGAGTGCATGGAACATCTGCATCACATGCGGTCAGGGATAAACCGTGTGTCTGTTCTTGCTTGTTTAATGGATTTGACGACCATCTAGTTTTGGCACCCAGTCAAGTCACTAATGCTTTTACTGTATCACCCATCCCCATCCCCATCTCTCTCTCTCTCTCTCTCTCTCTCTCTGTGGTACAGAGGCCCAGAACACAGCCAGCTGCCCCATGGTGTTAATGTGTGATGGACCCTCTTATTGGTCAGCTGTCCAGCACACCCCGCGCTCACACCCAGAGGCACATTAGGCTAATTTAGGCTGCCAGGAGGGAAAATAATTCAATCCATCAGCGGCAGTTGCGGCACAGTCAATAACTAGGAAAGGGGCAGGGTGGATGGACTCCCTTGGGGAGGAGGGAACAGAGGAGGATGGAGGAGGATGGAGAAGAGTGATAGGGAGCAGAGGGAGGGGAAGGCTGGTGTAGGAGGAGGTTTGGGGGGGTTCACCGTATTCTCACCCGGTGTCCTCCTTTTGTCTGCTCATTGATCGTGTCCTCTACCCAGTGCCTAAGTGATCCAGGCTGCATCTCCTCTTCATCTTTGTGGCCATGGTCGCCTCTTTTGTTTGGCCATCATCCATCACTGTCTTTGGCCGCGCCGAGCACAATGGTGTCCATTGAGGTGTCGGTGGTGATGAGCACGAGCTGGCCCTTATCGCCGGCCCGCTGCTCTGCCGTGGTGCCGCTCCAGGGTTATCGCTGGGCTTCTATCGCTTTCTCTGTCTTTCTTTCTCCCCATCTCCATTTCACTCTCACTCTCTCTCTCTCTCTTCTCCCACTCTGGCGCTCTCTCGCTCCCTCACATCTCTCTCCTTTGTCTCCCCATCTCTTCCCCACTTCTCTGTGACTCAGGCGAAGTTCAAAAGCTTGAATGTTTCTTAGCAACAAGGCCCATCCTCCCTCCTCTGTGTTTTTAACTGTTTGGAGAGTTGTGGTTTGCAGCCTCAATGCAAATCCATCTCCACGACAGGGCCCTGTGCACTGTTTACGCACAATGGAGGAAGTGGCTTGAAAAAAAAAAACAAAAAAAAAATAGAAACGAGCTTGTGAATGGTATAAGCCGGAGTAGCACAATAGCATCAGCACTCCTGGTGCTCTCCACTTAGAGAGAGTGGCACATAAACCCATTTATGTTGTGCTTCAGCAAAGCGTTTTATGGAGCAGCGTGTAGGCGGGCAGTGGGCCTGCCGCCGCCGCGCTCCAGAGGATACCGGCAACCGGATCAAACGGAGCCACCGCTTCTGCGCCGGACCCAGGCCAACAAAACAACTGCTCTGTGATCAGTCACTGGGCCTGTACTCACTGACTCAGATACTATTATTGAAAAGTTTTGGACATGATGCTCAGAGCTTGCATTTGTCTTTGAGTATGTGTTCCCAATTGAATTGTGTCTGACATTGTTGCATGGTTGTATACAACAAATTCATTGTAATGTATGCAGAGTTGTGTTAAATGCCCAGGTAAGACAGGTAATAGAAGGCTGACGAGCATGCAAGAAATTGAGACTTCTGTGTAAGCTTCCCTTTCTCTGCAGTTGTCTTGTTGTGTTTATGAGCACGTCTGCCTGGATCCACTGTGCTGTGTGGGCGTACCTCGTCTCTTCTGGGCCAAGCTCTTTGTCACATTCGACTGCTGTTACCGTGTTCACAATCAAGTCACTCCTCATTTCCTGCTCTCAGATGAGAACTCCTCCAGAGAGAAAGAGAAAGAGAGAGAGAGAGAGAGAGAGAGAGAGCAGCAGATCTTCTCTGTGTCATCGATCTGCTCTTTTTTCGTTCAATTGGTAAAGAGAGAAAGAGAGGGAGAGAAAGACAGGAAAAAAAGAGAAGAGGAGGAGAGGACTAGAGCAAGAGACACAGAGAGAGAGAGAGAGAGAGAGAGAGAGAGAGAGAGAGAGAGGGGGGGAGAGAGGAGGTATAGAAACATGTGGCTTTCATTGGAGGCCTTTTTTTTGTGAAAACATCCCCGGCTGTCCTCAGGCCCAGGGGTCAGCAGCCCCCACAACAACTGGGCCTAATGTAAACAGAGTGTCCACCGAGTCTCCCCCTCACACGACTCATCAGGATGAGGTGCTGGAGAGACCAGTGGATCCTCTGATGTCAGGAACACATTGAGTTGATTTACTGTTGGGGCCTAAGTGTTGTGCGTGTAATGGATCATGTCGTTGTGTATAATGCATCGTTCCTGTTGCTAAATTGGCAGGCCGAAGCATTTGCATTGCAATGCATAATTATCTGCAGAAGGTATTGTTGGACTTTGTGTAGTCAAATATCACTAACTAACAGAAAAGCTAAACACCAGGAGGATAGTTTGTCTGTGTACAACAGAGTTTGTGCAACAACAGTCCCATTTGAGGTGATTTATGTGTTGCTCAGCACATATTTTATGTGTTTGTGACATAAATAGGTAAAACAAAGTATCAGCAACACCACAGTGATGGCTGGGAATATGAATGGACTGTTGCTGGCACTCAAACTAGTTTTCCTAGGTGCATGAAACTGAATGCCTTGCCGAGTTTGATGACAACTTGTCAGGCGAACATACCTCTCTGTGCAGCCAGTGGAGAGTGGGGACCCTCATCAGGCCTTTTTCTGTGGAAGAAAGTATATTTCAAGACACTCTGGCTTGTTGACAGGAAACGATCCAGCTGTGCAGATCACACACACGCACACACACACACACGCGCACACACACACACACACACACACACGCACACACACACACACACACACACACACACACACACACACACACACATACACACACACACACACACACAGCAGGAGCAGTATTAGCCAGCCATTTCATGGGTCACCTGTTTCTGCAAACAGGTCAAGTGTTCAACTGCACATCAAGCGCATTATCTCTTAAACACATACAGTACAGGACTAATCTCATGCACACACATAGTTTTGTTTTCCAGTGCAGCGTGGGCCAGGGAAGTGCACACCTTTTTGTCCTTCTGACAATATTTTTACATTCACACTCACATGAGCACGCACGCACACACACTGTATATCCACTAACACATTGCTCCCATTCTCCGTCACTCCACCATTTAACAGTGGAAGTGTCAGTTCCCTGGTATTGCTAGCAGTACGTGCCCTTTCTACACTGCGAGTTTCTCGCAGTGCAAATAAATCCCCCTGAGAGTTCAAAAGGTCACCGGCAGACGTTTATAGCCGGCTCCTTCCACAGGGGGGACTGCAAGGGCTCCACAGCACCCACCCATCCTTTTAAAACACATAGCAGGATGGATGGTTATTGAGTGCACCTTTACTGATGTCAGTGAGGCCTCCAGCATTTAATAGCACAGTGCTTTCTATTAGGCTTTGGTGTTTACAACATCGTGGCGCTGCTCCCGGCTCTCCGTCTCTGCATGGTTTTGTGCCGTATCGATTAATATTCTTACGCCGGCCATTAGGGCTGGCAAAGCTCTTATGCAAATGAAAGGTTTCCTTGGTGACAGCGGCCAGTGAATGTCAATGCGCCGCTGTGAGTTGTGAACGGGAGAGGGGGATGATGAGACGTTTGATTGGGGCGGGCGGATGAGTGGGTGGGGGCGTTGGTTCATCCGGCTCGCCAGCCGCCGGTGCCAACTGTAATATGGATTTGTGTTGTGTGAGGGCAACATGTTTGATGCAGCTCCCGGGTGTATCCGGCCCTGTCAGCCTCGGCGCGGGCTCGTAAAGAGGCACCACACTTGTAAATAGCGTGGAGCTTCATAAAGCCAGTCGTCTTGTTACCACTGGACTGGAGCTGGTTTTACATAGGAAGTGTGGCACCATAAACTAATGGAAATTAACTCTCTCTCTCTCCTCAGACTTTCAGTGAAAGTGGTCGTGGTCCTTTTCTGTTATGATCACAGAGAGTCTTTTGGTGTTTCTACTCTACATTGTATAAGAGGCCTGTGGTTATTTGTGGCAGATGTTTTCTCTAAATGCTGTAATTCTTGAAGTGTTTTAGCTTTCAGAATAAAACGGGAGCCACTGAAGAGCTGGGGTTTTAACCAGTGTCAATATGTTGACAATTTATGGAAGCTGTAGCCTTTCCTGAGGCTATCAAAAGTGGGTGATGACACTTTCTGGACCAAAAATAAGATTTCACAGGATCTGGCCGGCGTGACCTGACAAACTTCTCACTGAGTTTGCTCCCTCAGGACAATGGCTTGAACCCTGAGGTGACACACGCCAGCCAGTTTCCTCTTTTCCCATGTCTGGCTTTCTGAAGCTGAATGCAACAGCAGCACAATTTAATTTCACCCCCCCTCCCAGACACACACACACACACACACACACACACACACACACACACACACTCATACACACATACAGTACATACACCCATCCCCCAAATGAACCATTGTTTTCCTCTGATAGTAAACACTCACGCCTGACCTACTTGCCATTGTTTGCCAGCGATAAAGACAAGGAGCCGTAATATTTGTGGAACAATTCCACTATTGTCGTGGTGTCTTTTTTTTGCATACAGCTAACGCTAACTCTCTTAGCACTTCTTTGTGATGACGAGACAGTAATTACTGCCACAGGCACTTAAGTGTATAACAAACATGCCGGGGACCTTCGAGAGAGTGCGTCCGTTATGGGCAGGGCATTATTACTCAGCCGACCTTCCCTGGACTTCCTTTGAGGAAACGAGGAAGTCCTTGTGTTGTGATTGTGGGGTTTTTTTTCATACTTTATGTGGCGTGATTTCCTCGCTGCCATGGGTGGCTGGACAAAGGGGCTGCTCAGGGGAGAGCTGTGTGTGCTCAGACGGCCCAGTGTAATTGCTGCAGTGGAGGCCTCCTCCTCCTCAGAGCGCTCATTACTGTGAGGTGAGCCCAGTGCTGCGCCACATCACTCTAATTTGCCGCTCAATCTGGCAGACTGTGATTCCAGACTTGCGAGTGTGATCTTCTCAGCTCGGCTTTGATGTGTGTGCTTGTGTGTGTGTGTGTGCTTGTGTCTGAGTGTGTGCAGAGAAGTCGAGTGCTGAAGCTGTGTCGTTCACCTTGTCTAAGCTGAGCAGTGACACGGGCCCTGTGTGTCCCGAGGTGTCTCCTTCTCCTCTCCCTCCTTCCCTCCTTCCCTCCCTGGTGACTCCTCTCTCAGCAGGAGGGGGAGGGGGAGTGAGACAGCTCCTCTCTCCCCTGCTGGATGGGACTGAGTGCACTGGGCTGCCGCAGGTCTGTGATCATGTGCCTATAGCTGCGGCTCCAATCAGAGCCTGATTGCTACTGTCAGTCAGCGACAGAGTTGAGGATAGACTCCTGTCTGCAGAGGAGGAAAATGTGTATTACAGTGTGTGTGCTTTTTCGGTGTGTATAAAAACATGTGTGTGTGTGTGTGTGTGTGTGTGTTATACACATCACAGATCTCTCCCCTATCCTACTGCAGAACACAAGCACAGGCCTCAGCAGTGTCTGTAGTGCTCCACATGTTGAAGACTGAACGGAGCAGGATCTGACCCCTGATCCCTGTCACCCCTGACCCCCCCGACACACACACACACATACACACACACACACACTCCCCATCCCATCCCATTCCCCAGCACCAGCCCTGCCGGTGGAGGTGTCCAGGAATCCGCTGCCCTCTGGAATGGCGCTCAGTCTGAGAGGCCCCCCCTGAGCCACCACGGCTATTTCATGCTTCCAGAGGGACGGCGTAAAGAGGGGATTGATTTCACTGTCTGGAACTGTAAATCCTCCTGCCAGGCTTCCTCCAGGAGTGCACGGCTCATCCCCGGGAATTTTTTTTTGGGAGGCTTTATGCAAGTTTTTGCAAAAATGCATTATGCATTATGCTAACATTAGCAGAGAAGAAGTGTTGGTTTGTGTGTGTGTGTGTGTGTGGGGGGGGGGGGGGGGGGGGGCTGCTGCTGGTTCTGTAGCAGCAGCGTTGTGTGTTGCAGTGGTGCAGTTTTCTGTAGCGTAGAGTAGTCGAGTGATGAAATTTAACCAAGAATAGATTTATGAAGACATCTCCGAATGCTTCTGCCAGAGGGTGGAGCGTGTGGATTTATGTGTGGGGCTGTTTTTTTTGCCTTCGGCACTCGCGATTTATTCAAGTACCTTGTGAGGAACAGCACGAGAAGTGCAGAGGGAGGGAGAGAGGGATTAAGAGAAGGAAGCAGGAAGGAGAGATTTTTTAAGTGTGAGAGCTGGTTTGCTTTCAAGGTTTCGTGAGAGACCTTAACAGTGTGTGTGAGTGTGTGAGTCGAGGGGGGGGGGGTGTATCTGGGTGAATGTGAGTGTGGGTTTTTTTGTTGTGCATGTGAGCGCGCGTGCCTTTGTGTGTCTGTGTTTTCCTCTCGAAACCTGTTTGAGTCAAAGGCTTGGAACCTGATGCAAAGCCTCTAGCTGACATTTCTCTCTCTCCTCTGCCGTAAAAGTCAGATGAAAGTGGTATAAAGAGAGCGAGCAGCCCCTGATGCATCTTTGGCATTGAGCCCCCCGTGCACCCCTACTCCACCCCCCTCCGCACCCCCACCCCCCTCGCTCCCTTGTACTGACAGCCCCACTCTCCGCTCCCCCCCCCCCCCCCGAAGAGAAAGGGGCTGAGCAAAACAAACAATGCTCCGCTAAAAGCCCCAAATGAATTGCCGACCTGTCCGCCTTTTCACAGGCGAGGGTGTCTGAGCTGAATGCCAATCACGGCCCGCCTGGCCCAGACCCACGCTCATCTATTAGGCATGAAGCCGCCGGGCTCCGGACAGGGGGAAGAATAGCTCCAACCGCCACAACAAAAAGAGAGAGAGAGAGAGAGCGACAGAGAAAGGAAGATAGAAATGGGATTAATATAGACGGAGGAGTGGTCCCTCCAGAGTACATTTCTGACCGAGCCTGGTTGTACGGGCCCTGGCTACACCAGCCCTGCTGGCCACTGCTACTGCTGCCTCTGCTGCTGCTGTTTGTATTGGTGCCCGGGCTCCGTTGTCCTTGGTGCTGGCCTGTGTGCCTGTGTGAGCCGCCGGCGCCACGCTCTGATAATAGCACCCGCGGCGGGTCCAGTATCAGCCGGCTTCCTGCCCGTGGGGGATGGGTGCGGGGTGGTGGATGGGGGGCAGGGGGGTGGAGTGGGGGTTTAGTGTGTGGGGCCGAGTGAGGCGGTGACAGAGCACTGTCCTTGCCTTGAGTTGTCAGGGGCAGGGGAGAGGCCCAGATAAACGGCCTAGTGTCCAGATCTGCTTACCCCCCACCCCCACAACACACACACACACACACACACACACACACACACACACACACACACGCCACGCATCCCTACTGTACACACTGGGGAAAATGGCCACCTCATCAGAAAATGCCATTACATCCAGCGACCCAGGGCCTGGGTCCTTTCCTCTCTCTCTCTCTCTGGACATTCTTCTCTCTCTCTCTCTCTCTATCCCTCTCTCTCTCTCTCTCTCCCTCCCTGGGCTCTCTCCAGGCCTCTCCAGCGCCGTTGTGCTGGCTGGGTAATTTAAGCCTCCTAGTCTGCAGAGAGAGCTCAGCGTGCTGCTTCGTATGCAGGTACATGTGCCTGGTTCACAAGCTCACGAACTACAGAGAGACCTGTTTGGTTTGACAGCGTGAGGAAACACACAGGGGAGCCCGCACGCACACACACACACACACACACACACACACACACACTGTCAGTGCCTCGCTAGGGCTAAAGGGGCTAAGGCATCCTGTGTGTGTTTTTAAGGGAGGTTAACTCGGAGAGGCTGTAACCCTGTCAGGAAAATATGACACCCAGGAGACGCGTTGAGACGCCTGTCATCACAAACGCCTCTCGTCACTACGAAAGCAGAATGACAGCTACTGTAGTAGGCGATGAGAAGCTCTCTTCGCAGTGTATCTTCAGCTTATCATAAAGCATCTCTCTGAATCAGATGAAGCAATCGTTTTTTAATCAGTTGAAATAAATGAAATTCACTGCAGTTACAGTTAACGGTTAGCCAAAGTGCTAATTGTCTGTGGGGCATGTGAGGTGAGAACGACAGGGTAATGTGTTAGTCTTCCCAGGGTGACTCTCGTAATGAGTGCCTGTGTGGCCCTGGGAGAGCTGTTGATGACAGCGCTCTCGGAGCCCTGGAGTTGGCTCGTCGGAATGCTCATGGAATGCCGGTCTAATTGAGCAGCTGCGAGGCCAGGAAGTTACCTGGCTGTTATCTGAGCCTCTCTCCGAGCTTTCTTCCTGCCCTCTCCCTCTGCTCCGGTTCCTTTCTCTGGCAGCCGCTTAGAGATGGCCCGGTGAGTGCACCACTCCCAGAGATCCGCTCTGCCAAAGGGACTCTCTCTATTTCTCTTTCTCTTTCTCTCTCTCTTTCTCTGTCTCCCTCTCTCTCTCTCTCTCTCCCTCTCTATTTCTTTCTCTCTCTCTCTCTCTCCCTCTCTCTCTCTCTCTTTCTCTGCACTCCCAGTCCTGCCCTGTCTCCGTGATGAAGAAATATGGTTTCAATACGTGGTGGGCTGAGACGCTGTTGTGCTGGAGCCCGCTGCGGAGGAAATCGATGTTCACAGAAGCGATGGAGGAGAAGGAGGGCTTAGCTTAACTGTCTGGAGAACAGAATCAGACCTGGCACCTGGAGGTGTGTTAGGAGGATGGCCTGCAGTTCCACTCTGTGTGTGTGTGTGTTCTTTTCTAAGTGGATTTTTGTGTGTGTGTGTGTGTGTGTGTTTTGTTAAGTTCCACGTCTCTTGCGGAGGCTGGAGGATATTGTGTCATGTAGCAGAGAGTCGATAAGAGAACCAGAGCGCTGGGCTCCCAGTCGGAGCGGTCCACAAGGCTTCCTGTCACTCAGAATAGCCACTGTGGGTCAGCCAGGCTGAATCACCTCGCTGTCTGGAGTTCATCACAAGTGCATGGCCTGGACTCCTATCCGTCTGCAGTGGAATTATTCTGTTTTCGCTTTGGGACGCTTTATCAGAGTCAGTGGTTCAGGTTTTTGTCACTGAATGTTATTCTCTAATCCATTGCTTGTGACATATTAGCCATGAATGTCAAGTGTTTGTTTTGTTTTCCTTGCTCAATTTGGCTTTAAATATTTAGTTGTTTACATTGTTTGTATTGATGTTCAGTGGACCTCTCGGTTAATCTCTTTTCCGTTGGGTGGTTGGTTTTCTAAGTGCTGTTGCTGAATTGCTCTTTATTTGGAATATCCATGGCAACGGCTTGAGCGGCGCAGGTCTGACTCTGAGAACACGGGTCTGGCACGGCGCCGTCACACACACCTTCACCACGAGCGCGCGGGCACTGGGCACCCGCCTCCCCTATCTCCCCTAATGCCCGCGCCAGCACTGACAACAGGCATCCAGGAAACCAGCGAGAGAGAGAGAGAGAGAGAGAGAGAGAGAGAAAGAGGGAGAGAGAGAGAGGGCAGAGCTGCCAGATTTCACACACTTTGCTGGGGGACAGAGGCACTCGTACGGGCTCGTAAATCCACCACCTAAGGCTGTAAACCGTCCCTTGCTCCCTCAGTGGCTGTGGATTACATGCCCATTGATCTATCTGTCACTGGAAGGAGGTCTTGGCTGAAGTCAAGTGGTGGAATCCAAAAAAACAAAACCTTTCTTCCTTTTTCCCTTTTTCTCTCACGCTCTCCCTCTCGTGTCCTTGCCAGTGACTTTTCCCAGGGCAGGGTTTCATGGGTATTAGGACGCATTCACTTCGCATAACAAGGCCTCAGTGCTGCGGCTCCATGGCTGTCCTGATGTATTCATTCAGAGACTGTGCAGTTGCTTTTAGCCAGGCTCCCCTGTGCAGACCCCTAAGTGGCCTTGAGTGGACCTCAAAGTGTCCTTTGGGGGGTGGGTGGGGGTGGGGGGTGGGTGTCACCTTCACATTGAACTATTCAGAAAGTTTTCTTCGCACAGTTGAGTTAACTGCTCCCCAAAGAAAAGCACAACAAAGCGCAAGGAAGATTATACCCTCAGGTTTTGACACTATTTACAAAGACTTGGGATGGAGTTTCTCATTCCTTTTGTTTAGCGGCATTTTTTTTCTCCTTTCAAGGCTCAGCCACAGCCGATGATTTTATGGTGCCTTCCTCCCTCGTGGGCTTTGTGTGGTTGAGATGCTCGTGACAAATTGCTCAGAAGTGCGGAGGCACTCGGTCGTGGTGCGGCGAAATCTCCTCTGATGAAGTACCACGGATGAGCATTCGAGCGTTTTCGAAAAATTGATTCTAATCTCAGAAAAACATTCCCTCTCATCTCCGGATCTTGCTCTGTGAATCTGTCTCATACTCTATCTTGTAGACACACACACACAGACACACACCTACACACATACACATTTGGCTGCACACAGGCATGTACACACACACCCACACACACACACACACACCGCACAAACCGAAACTCAGACACAAATACACCAACGTACATGCACATACAAGCACACACACACAAACACACACACACACACACTTTCTTCTCTTGGTATGTTTTACAGTGTGAAAGCGGATGCTCATCGGAGAGATATCAGGAGAGCAGGAGAGCACGCTGGGAAGTGGATCTGACTGTTGGCTGCACAGGCTGAAATATGAGTCTCAGCGGGGTCTCCCTTCCCGATACCACTTCCCAGTGATTACCGCACATTTGCGTCGTACGCTACCTTATTTATCGCCGCACTGTTCGGCATATCAAATCATGACCCAAATAACAAGGCCCTGTGGGGCTAGCCTTATGCACGTCCGTCCTCCCCCCAACCCCACCCCCACCCCCGGTTTGAGAGAACTGTCACATACTGATAATTCATCTATAAAAAACGGGGCCTTCTAAAATGCACCGGGGGAGGCTGGGATTGGGGCCCTGTTGGATAGTGATGATGTGGAATCATATCTCCGTTCTCATCAGCGGCAGCCTCCCCACTCTCCTCACAGGTGGGCAGCCAGCTTGTCACGGAGCATCACTCAGCGTGATAAATGGCGTTCTCGCGTTTCCGCATCCCCCTCTAACCCCACCACCACCGCCACCACCACCGCCACCGCCGCCGCTGCTGCCGCCATCCACCCGGAGCTGGCGCGGGAAGGAGAGGCGGTCTTGGGTGTCTGGTCCACACGCACCCTCTGCTCCCCCAGCCTGGAGCTCAGGTTCCCTAATAGCAGCAGCAGCAGCAGCAGGGTTAGGAGCAGTGTGTGAGCTTGTGCCCAGCACCACTCGGTCCCGGCCCCGTCACAGCAGTGCAGCAGTGCAGCAGCCCGTGGCCGCTTCAAAGGGAGCCTCTGGTTAACCACGAGTGGCCCATTGTTGCAGTCAAAAAAAGATGTATTTCGGGGTCTTTGTGCTGCGCTGCTGCGTGCTGCACGTCTCGGGAGAAGCTGCGTCAGTTTCGCCTTTGATGCTCCGCCTGTGGCTTTGGGTCGAAAGCGGATACGTGTTGTCAGGAGCGCGAGTGTGCCAGCCTGCGAAGAGAGCTTCTCGAGTGTCGCTCGCAGAGGAAGACAGACTCTGGGTCTGGGTGGAGGGGTTCCTCTGGCAACATCTGCTTTTGCAGCCGCAGTTGTAACCCTCCTGAAACCATCCGCAGAGAACCCCCCCACCCCCATCCCCCCCCACCCCCTCATCCCCAATCCCCAAGATCTGCCCCATGGACGAACAAGCGTCTGCAGAGCCAAAGAGGGCCACATCTGCTTGTGATTGTTGGAAGTCGACGTGGGCGTAAGGGAGGCCCAGGCATCCCAGCAGTCTCTTTCCAAACCCCCCCCCCCCCCCCACCCCCCCTTCCTCCCTCCCTCCCCACTCTGCCTGGTAGCCCAGAGCGAGCAACTGGCCTCTACCTGAGTCACGTGGCGGCACCGGCTTCCCTGGCAGCGCCCGCCGTCTGCCCCAGAGTGCCCACGAGGGGCCTGGGCACAGCTGGGTTCTGCGCAGCTCGATTTTCACCCGGCAAACAGCTCCTTTTGTTTTTCCGAGACGCGGAAATTGACAATCTGATTACACCCCTCTCAGCCCAGATCCCCATTCTGCTCCGGCCGCACGGGGCGAAAAGAGCATTCCCCCCATTCCAATCACAATTGGGCTTTTTTTCATCTTCTAACTCTTTCTGACATGGTAATAAGAACGCGCTGTGTAGTGTCACTGCATATGAAGGTGATTTATGAGGGGTGGAGGAGCGGGGGGGTTAGGGGGGGGGTATTGCAGCATAGCTCATGGATCTGAGTTGTTGTATTGATGTGGAATGCCCACATATTGGGCCTGTCTGGGCTCGTTCTGGGGGTTTGGGCTGGTGAGCCCTGTAATTACCCAGCGATTTGGTGGGAAATGAGTCAGGCAACCATGAGGTCGCGGTCCTTTCCATCACGGACAAAAGACAGACCGGCCGAACACAATATTTGTGGCATTGAATGTTTTCTGCTCCTCAGGAGAAAAAAAAGCCACATGTGTTCTCAGCACCTAACACATCCATTCTTTACCATGAAGTGAAAAAAAAGCTCGTCTGGAGATGTTTGAAATATTATTTCAATTACCACACGTGTGCTTGTATGTTTTCATTAGGAGACCACAGGCTACTTCCTGTATCTGCTGACTCACTCATGGTGTGTGTGGATGAGTTGAAGGCTCTGGGGTGGGGGTTCGACCAGCAGCTGCTGGAAGGTGTTTCTCACCTCCTGTGTCAGCAGGGCTCACCTGACTGCCGTAGCCCCCCCCCCCCATCACCCCCTCCGGTCCCGTTCGCCCTCAGGGTCGCGGGGAGAGGAAGCGAGTGCCGACTTCAACACTCGCCGGTGGAACGAACACCTAGCGTATCGTGTAGCAATATGTTCTGCAGATGTGGGCTTTCTTCGCCGAGGTACGACGGGAAAGAATAACTGCCTCTCGTCCGCACAGAACCAGTCCTGGTGCGTAGCCTACACAACCACAGTATGGCGTGTCGAGGAAACGGACTCGGAGGTACGCTGAGGACAACGCTCTCTCTCTCGAAAACTACTGAAAACGTCTCGCTGAGCGAGTGTCGGCGATGAGAGAGCCGTGGCGCGGCGTGGCCGCCATATCTCACTATTCCCAGTGAAAGCTGTCAGTGCGCGGCGCACGTTTCCTTCCGCGTTAACTGCAGCAACACCTGTTGTCTCGGTTAAGTCATTTACCTCCCATGTCCGTCCCCCGGGGACGCGGCTCAGATGGGGAAAGGATCACGCCGCTATCTCCACCATCACAGAGCGACCGTTCGAAAGGAAGGTGGGGGGGGGATGAGCACCCCCCAACATATGTAATTGGGAAACCATGTGTTTTGCGGCCTGAGAGGGGTTCTGAGCGTTCGTTGGGAGGAAAACAAAGCAAAGCTGTCGCTGTTTGGATGACCCCCCCCAACCCCATCTCCGCAGCTCTTGGCCCGGGCACTGTCTGTCGTCCACATGCAAATGGGAAGCGCATAGCGCATAGCCTGCTTATTTTGGGGGCTGCTGCCTCGCTTTGTTCCGCTCCTTATCGATCAAGCGTCCCTGTGGGTTCTCTTCTCGCTCGGATGGCTCCTCTTTAATCTGTGTGTTGTGGCACCGGACATTAATATACATGAACTGGGTGTTTTGGTTTTTCCCTTTGTCGCCAGCACAGTTCTCTACTTCTTTTTTGCTCTTGCTCCTCTTTTTCACTCTCACCCACTCTCTCTCTCTCCTTCTCTCCCGCTCCCTATCTCTCTCTCCCTGTCTCTCTCTCTCTCTCTCTCTGCCTCTCTCTCTCTGTCTCTCTCTCGTTCGTGTGTGTGGACAGGCTTGGGGTCTGTGTCAGCGAGGCGAAAGTGCTGTGCTCCACAGAATGGGAGGCTCTGGGCACCTGCGGCTTGTTTTGTCTGAGCCCGAGGAGGGAAAAAAAAGGCACAAAAAAACTCCTTAGCAGGGCAACTGTTCGGAGAGGCGGGTGCGAGAGCCGCCTGGTCACACACACACACACACACACACACACACACACACACACACTCAAAACTGGCAGCGCCCCTTGCGCCAGATGGCGCGTGCAGTTTGAGCATTACATAAAAGCAGCCGCCACTTGCCAGATCCCCTCAGCCGTCCAAGGCTTGATCTAAGGGAGCGAAAGAGTATGTGTGCATACACACACACACACGAGATTGAGGTTTGATCTTTAT
>NC_084997.1:9756475-9758975 GCF_963854185.1 Sardina pilchardus
AAGATTTATTTCTTTATTTATTTTTTTACAAGAGAGAGGGAAGGGGAGGGGCAGGGGTTGATCAGCACTCTCCGGAGGAGGGGGCAGGATGAGTTGGCACATCTGGAGATGGCGTGATGAAGACGGACAGGGAGCTCTCTCCCCCCAATGAATGAAAGCCATGTGTGCTCCTGCTCCTCCTCCTCCTCCTCCTCCTCGTCTCCACCACACTCAGTCCAACTCAGCTCCACTCTCGCTCTGGGATGCGCCCTTTTTTCACACGTGAGGAACAAACAAGACGCGCAGATGCTGGAAATTCCTGTGCCCGTCTTGGGGTGTGAACTGTGCGGTTGTCTCAGACGGGGCTCGGAAAAATAAAGTAATAACAAAAAACACTCCGGTTCCAGAAGTCTTCACGCGTGAATGTCTCATTTATGGCGTTTGTTCTCTCTCTCTCTCTCTCTCACACACACTGGCAGCCTGCTGAGAGGGCCTGCAGCTGCATGGCAGATCGCATGCAAACGCCGATAACACTGCTTATTTGGTATAATGGGCCGACTCCATTAATACGCAATTAGCCCCGCTTTTTTGTTTTCATTCTGGGAGACGTGCGTGCATGGCTTGATGATGACTTGAGATGAGTGTGTGTCTGTGTGTGTGTGTGTGTGTGTGTGTGTGGTTGGTTGTGTGTGTGTGCATGTGTGTTTGTTTTTCTGTGTAATGTGCGGTTGTGTGCGTGTTTGTGTTTGTGTGTGTTTGTCAGTGAGAGCACATATTAATGATGTGTATCCATCCATATTGCAAGCACCACTGCTTCTGCTGGAGGGAGAGTGGGAGTGGGGAGAGCTCAGCCACAAGTGTGTCATGCTTTGGTCTCTGTGTGTGTGCGTGTGTGTGTGTGTTTGTGTGTGTGTGTGTCTGAGAATGCAACCGGTCCATTTGATGTGTTTTCCCCACGGTCCAATAGTGCGTTTTCTGTTTGTCTGCTAAAGGAGCCATTATTGCCCACATGGTAACATGAACGCAGCCCTGCTCTTTTACCCTCCCACTACCGCACTCTCTTCCACTCTTTCCTTCGCTCTGTCACACACACACACACACACACACACACACTCAGTCACTCTCTCACTCATGCACTCTGACTTTAAAACAAAATGCCATTTGACACACACATGCGCACTCTCACACACTCAAACACTCACACATTAACACAAAATGCCATTAGAAGAAACGGAGTGCTGGCTCCTTTTAATGCACTTGTGCCGATGACCTCATCCTCTTATTAGCACAGCATCTCGCTCTCCCTCCCTCCCTCTCTCTCCCTCTCTCTCTCTCTCCGCTGTGATCAGCCCATCCTCAGTGCTTCCCCAGTGGCCTGCAGTATTCATGTAGCCCACGGCTCCTTAGCATGCAGGCCCGGTGCTTTGAACTGGTCCTCCTACGGACTGGCCTGCCTTGATCATGGTCTGTCCATCTGGGATCTCACTACGGCCTGCCTGATAGTACAGAGGGAAAGGGTCTGGGCTCGGCCCAGTGTTCGCTACATGGGAATGCCCCAATACCCATGTCTAATGGGATCCCGTGAGGATCCCATGTCACGAGCACGGACGCACACACACACACACACACACACACACACACACACACACACACACACACACACACATACACACGCACACACACAAAGATATATGTTACACATGCACAGCACTGTTTATATGATCATATGTGCATCTGTGTGTGTGCTCCCATTCGCATGCAGTCATGTATACACAGAGGCAGGAAAATCCATGAGAAATCTATGCGTCCCACCACCCTTACTACTACATAGTATCTGATTTTCTCTCCCTCTCGGTCTCTCTCTCTTTCACACATACACACACACACACACACACAGAGACACAGTCTACTGCAAATCTTCCCCTCCCCCACGCTCTCTCACACACACACACACACACACACACACACACACACACTCACACATCCGCTTATCAATGCGCTCATGAGAGTGATGATGGAAAGAGTTAGTGATTGGCTGGGGGGTAATTAGCTGGTGAGCGTGCGTCGGGGCCCGGGCTGCCTGCGTACTGTATGACTCGGGCCGGCGTGCTGCTCGCGCCTCACAACCCAACATCTGTTTATGGAGACATCAAAGTGGCATGCAGGCAGGCCCGCGCAGCCCAGGAGGAAAGACAGGTATTTATGGAGATGACTTAAACAGATTACCCCCCCCCCCCCATCTCCTCCTCCCCACCTTTATTTTCTATTTTTTTTATCCGTCATCTGCTTGCTCCTGTGTGACCGCTTGTAGTCTCACTTCTCTTGTGCCTCGTTTTGAACAACAGAGCTTCGGACAAAAAAAAGAAAAAGAAAAAGAAAGAGAGCACCCACCAAGTCTTTGTGTTCTTTGTGCGTGTTTATTAGTGTGACAGTCGTTTGAGGTGCTTTGTGTGTGCCTGTGGTGGCGCTGGCGGTGCACGGTGGCGCTGGGTGCTGGTGTGGAGTGCTGATGGCAGGCCTG
>NC_084997.1:9763975-9766475 GCF_963854185.1 Sardina pilchardus
GTGTGTGTGTGTGTGTGTGTGCGCGCACATTCATGTGTGTGGTGCATATCATGTCAACCCCATAATAAACTAGAGATCTATACGGGCTCCACACGCTGTGTGAATGAGCGGGGGCTGAGGGTCTTCCTGAGCTCCGATTGGCTGGGCCTGATCTCAGTGGGAGGGGCCTGACCTGATTTCTTTTGTGGATGGGTTGCCAGGGGTAACCGTCCCTGCGAGGATGAGCGAGCGCCTCTGAAGAGAAGCAGACCTGACCATATTGTGGCAACGCTGCACACAGCTGAGCTGGGAACAGTGCTGGCCGGAGATAACAGCCTGTATCTCTTCCCCCCACAAGCCCACGGCGCTGATTAGAGACCTTTTGTTTTGGGAGCGGCGCACAGCAAAAGGCCAATTAATCTGCTCTCCCCATGCTGGGACCATGGTAATGGAGCGACGTCTCGGTGCTGAATTCCAAATGTGTCTTTAAAGAAGCCGGGCGTGTGCACCTAGAGTGAATCAGTGTGTGTGTGTGTGTGTGTGTGTGTGTGTGTGTGTGTGTGTGTCTGTGTCTGTGTCTGTGTCTGTCTCTGGTGTGTGTGTGTGTGTGTTTTGTGCATGTGTGTGTGTGTGTGGCTGATGTGTTTGTATATGTGTGTGTGTGTGTGTGTGCCTATGTGTGTGTTCCCCACACTGTACGAGAGACCTTGTTGCAATCATGAGCGTGATGTGTGCTTTGGTAGATGTGTCATCACAATTCACATGTGTGAGTCTAATTGGCTGCACGGCAGGCTGTGCTGTTACCCCCCCTGACGCCAGCCTCGCCGAAAAAAAAAAAAAAACACACACACCACAGCGCATTGTCAGGATGTGAGCTCAGGCAACCAATGAGAGGCAGCTGCCTCCAACTATGCCGAGATCACCAGAGGTATTTTTTTTCTGGGTCTGTCGTCCTTTCTTTCTCTCTTTCTTTTATCCTTTTTTCGTTTCTCCTCCATTGAGAAGGACTTGGTTAAAAAGCAGTGATCTGAAACCCACGTGTGCGCACGGCACAGCTCTGTAGGAAAAAATGGAAATGAAACCCGAGACCTGATTCAATTAGACGCCTATTATCTGATGACTCGGGATCCATGATTGGGCTGTTTCTCTCGTCTCGTCTCTTCTTTCTTCTCCTCTTTTCTCCCCTCCCTCCCTCCCTCGTTCCTGCTCTTCCCTCTCCACGCTTTGACAGGCGTCTGAGGGCTGTACATCAGGATGTCAGGAAGAGTGCCTGACTTTGGTGCCATTCAGAGATGAATGGTATTTTTCAGGAGATAGGCCCTGATTGGTGTGATTGCTCTGTGCATTCAGCCGTATAATAGACTTGATGATAACGAATTTCCGAAGCACGCGCTGAATACTATTGATGGTAGTCTTTTAAAAAGACATTTTTTTTTGCCCACCCATCATTATCTGGATGTGTGTGTCAAAGTGGGATGTATGTGTGTGTCTCTCTCTCCCTCCCAGCCCCCTCTCTCTCCATCTATCTCTCTCCCTCTTTCTTCCTGTGTGCGTTTATGTGTGGCGTGTGTGTGTGTATGTGTGTGTGTCTATGTCTGTGTGCGTGGCTCTATCTGTGCGTGTGTGTGTGTGTGTGTGTGTGTGCGTGTGCGTGCATGTGTGAAAGTCAAGGTTGCTGCAAAATCTCCTTAAATCAATGGGCGTGTTTGATGGAAGGCAAATGTAAATCTTTGCACTCTATTTAACTTCTGTCAGCTTAAGAAAACAGAGCGTGATTTAGCTGGCAAAGCCGGAGATGCTATCTGTGCTGTGATAAGGCAGGGTGTGACTGTGACTCACCACATACATTCACCCTTAAAGGAACTCTGTTCAGTTGCTCAGCATTTTCCTGCTTCAGTTTTGGAAGTTTGTCTCTGTCGCCTCGACGTTTTTTTTTGTCTCGCTGTAGCCCCTGCCATGAGTTAACACATAGTGCGCAGTGGCCTTCTCCTAACCTCACACTTATTTTTGAAAACGTTTTTGCACTGCGGAAAAGTCCTGGGCTAATGCGGGTGTCGTCCTGAGTGGCTGATTCTGATATGCGATGTGTCAGAATCTTTAGCAGCCAGAGCGCTTCGTCTTGTTTGTTGGCAGCTCATCAGATGGTGTCCAGACAGCCCTGCTGGCTTGCTCTCTGCCGAGAGGCCTCGGAGGTCTTCGCTTGCCAACGTCACTCCTCCTCCTCCTCCTCTTCCTCCTCCTATCACTCTCTCTGACTCTCTCTCTCTCCTTCTCTCTATCTCTCTCTCCTTCTCTCTCGTGGCAGTGTGTTTTTTTTATAGTTTGATGTCATCATTCAAAGTGGAGCATAATTGCAAAAAGTGCTCTGATTCATCATGGCCGGCTGCGGATGCTTTACTTTAGATATTACCGCCAATGAGTCATGGGCCTTTTTACAGGTTCAGAAGAAGGCACTTACTCACGGCCGTAAATTTAACGCGCTCGGCTTCGCCTTTAACGCACTCGCCCGGAGACGGAGGGT
>NC_084997.1:9771475-9789742 GCF_963854185.1 Sardina pilchardus
CGTCCGTCCCTCCCGCCCTCCATCTCTCCCTCCCTCCCTCTCTCCGTCTCTCTCTCTCTCTCCCCGCATCACTCAGGGCTGCAGCCGGAGCAGGAGAGGCCCTCTCGCTCCACAAGTCCACCTCCTCACGGACTGGCTTAGGGCCATGTCAGCACAAGGGTACAGCCATCCATCAAAACTTTGCCTGCCCCCTCGCCCCCCTCACCCCCCCGTGTTTCCATGCAAGTGAGTGGTGCGCTGGATGTCTAGAGGGCCTAGTCTTGTGTACAGTCCCGGTCAGACGCACACACCCTTCCTTAAAGGGACAAGAGGGATGGGGGTCGAGGCCAAGCACCTCCTCTAAGATGAAAGCCGGTGTGTGTGTGTGTGTGGGGGGGGGGGGTCTCCTAGTGGCGGAGCGCCATGTAAACAGAGTTCAAACGAGCGGGGGGCTCACTCTGCTCTGCTCTGCTCTGCTCTATAGTGCACTGGTGGGGTTGGGGGTTGGGGAGGGGGGGGGGGGGGGGTCTGGAGTTAGAGATCGTTAGTTGCTGGCTCTGTTCCCTCTAGTTTGAATGGAGGCGGAGGTCAGCACTGGAGCAGATGAGGGAGGAGGAGGTGTGTGTGGAGGTGACGGGGATGCAGGGGGAGGTGGAGGAGGTGTGGACATGTGTGGAGGTGGGGGGTGTAGGAGCTGAGCTGGAGGCATGGTGGCGCAGGCTCATAAAGGAGCCAACGTAACGGAGCACACAGAGAGGCTCATTTATGGTAATAAACATACGACTGCCATTAGTGAGAGGGAGGAGGGAGGAGGGAGGAGGGGAGGGAGGGGAGGCTTTGGGGTGAGCATGGTGGGGAGGGGACCTCCGCGGTTTCCCCTTGGGATGGAAGTAGTCTGGCATGAATCTTAGATGAACCCCCCCCCCCCCCCTCGTCTTTTTATCTCTCTCTCCTCCTCCTCCTTCTCCTCCTCTTCTGCCTGTGCTTCCGCCTCCTCCTCCTCCTCCTCCTCCTCCTCCCTCCTAAAATACATCAGCATGTTTTCAGCTGTAACTCAGTTTCCTTTATCTGGTGGTGAGCGGCTGTGCATGGTGCAGTCTTGGCCCCCTCCCAAAGCCCAGATGAAGGCAGAAGGGGGTGGTGGGGCTGGGGTGGAGGGGGTGGAGGGGGTGTAGAGGGCCATGCAGAGCTGTGAGGAGGGTGGAGATTGAAGGAGGGATGGTGGAGGAGGAGGAGGGAGAAGACATGGTGAGGAGCTTAGGCTCACACGTGCAGACAGCATCAGGCTGGGCCCTCCTGGAGTCTGTCAGGCAGGGAGAGATCTGCCTCTCACCCCGGATCAGTCACACTCCCCCCCCCCTCCCTGATAAGGCTCCTGCTCCCTTGGGCCACACTTGCACCCCTGGGGGCCCACAGAGATCAGGCCCACACTCTCTCCGGCCTGCCCACTCCTCACTCAGCACGCCACACACAGGGGACAGGCCTGGGAAACTAGACCCGGCAGAGCGAAAACATGCGCACGGGAGGTGAGCGGCATGCCAGCCCAGACACTCAGTCTGGTTTTATGGGACGCGCCTGTGCCTTTTAATTGATTTATAAAGGACAACTTGACAGGACGAATGAGGGAGAGTGTGAGAGAGAGTGAGAGAGAGTGAGAGAGAGAGAGAGAGAGAGAGAGTGAGAGTGCGAGTGAAAGAGAGAGAGAGAGAGAGAGAGAGAGAGGACGTTGTAGAGGGTGTGATGTTTATTTATTTTCTTCTCTCCCCAGCTAATGTTCCGCCTCGGAGCGGAACCGAGACGCTCTCGTAAATAACAGCATTGGCTTTTCCCACAGGGGGTCGGGACAAGAGAGGAGGCCCCATTTTGACGTTCCCCGCCAGAAGCAACCACGACAGAATAAAGCACGAGGAGCTGCGCAAGCTGGTCACCTACCTGTCCACTGTGCCCAGGTAAGGGGTGGGTGGGGTGTGGGCGGAGGGTAGCGTAGTGTCCAGTCAACAGACCCTTCGTGTCTTCTTGCTCTGCCCAAAAATCCTAGGAATTCGTCCAGATTAAGAGTCGACATAAATTTACAGAGATAAAGCAAGAGTAAAGAAAAGTATGCGCTGCGATACGAATACACGAGGGCAGAGAGTAGCGAGCGCGTGCAGCTGCGTAGTAAATATTAGTGATTTGCACATGAGAAGTAAACGCGCACCACTGGTCAGAGATCAGTGCTGTGGGATGGGATGGGGCCTTTATTTATGAGCTGTGCGGTCAGACGAGAGGAGCCGTGCAGGTGCATCTCAGCCGCACGCACTGGAGGACGGTGGGTTTGGAGTGAGGGCTCAGTCATGACTGCCCCCTGTGCTCTTAGTACAGTTTCAGAACTATGTGATTAACTGACATTTTATAGGTATCAAACTCTACAAGTTGCGTGATTGGGAAAGGAAAGCATTCTGAATGGAACTCCATGTTTTTGGCTAACTAATGTCTTAAACGCCAAGAGTCATAATCAACATCTGGTGCAGTGATAGCAAATCATCCCAATTTACAGCATCTTATCAGCAAAGCCAGAACATGCAGAATAAATCTCTGTGGCCAGTTCTCCTCCTGTCGTGGTGTTTTACTGATGTGGTGGTCATGCTCGTAGAGGGGAGCAGGAGAGAGCAGGGTCAGTGTGTCTGAGAGCCCAGTCCTGTGTACTCCACCCTGGGCCCTGTCAGGAGGCCTGCTTATCAGGATTAGCTGTGTTGATGGAGGCTTGGCGTGCAAAGATAAATGTCTCCCCCCCCCCCCCCCCCCGACAACCCCACAACCCTCTTCCATCACCTTCCCTGTGAGGCCTGCCTCTCCCTCCAATACCAGGTACTCTCTATAGCTGGTGACCCCATATTTTGCTATTTGCATAGATCCTTCCCCCCGCTGTTAGCCTAGCCTTAATACATAATGTATCAGGATGCCATGTCATTATACCGTTGGCAGCCTTTCTGCCTCCGTCCGGCCGCCCAGTGACCCACTCCCTGCTGGCGCCTCGCTGGCCTCTCTCTCTCCCCGCTGCTGCTGCCGCTGCTGCTCTGTAGTGCATTACTCTAAGTGGCCGGAGTCCCAGCGCCGCGGTGCTGTTAGCGGTTAGCGGTAGCACGCTGAGGAGGAGGAGGAGGAGGAGGAGGAGGAGGAGGAGGAGGAGAGGGTGTCCTTGAAGGGACGGTAATGTAAACAGCTAGCCCAGCGCTGCGGCTCTTCCGCTGGCTCCCAGGCCTCTCGTTCAGCCACCACCACCACCACCTCCACCTCTCTCTCCCTCGTCCTCCTCTATCCTCCATCCAAACACACACTTGTCTTTCCAGGAGGGCCATTATGTGAAGCTCCCTGAAGGAGCCGCGCATCACCGATGATTTATGGTCATTTGGCCAAACAGCTGCTTTTGTGCTGTACCCACCAAACCAAGGACAATTTCTCCCTCTCTCTTTCGCTTCCTTTCTTGTTCTTGAAAGGAGCAAAAAAAATTGTCCTTTCTCTCCTGATCACATGATATATCTCTCTGATGAATGCCATTGTTCTGCAGCTGGGTCTTGGTTGTAGGAGATTATCATTTATTGTAGCTGAAATCAATCTTTGCTCCTCTGCAAAATTATAATGTTTTTGGACAAAAAGAAGCCTTAGAATCTTTAGCTGTAGAGACAGAGTGTAAGAGACGGTCTTGAAGATTGGCCTTGGCGTTGAGCCTCTATTCCCTGCATGAGGAGACCGTCTAGGTGGATAAACACTGATTTGCTCAGAGATCTCAGCCTTTAAAATGTCACATCTGCTGCCTGCCATTGTCTCTGCATAATTGGAGCATTTAGTTTAGAGACTGTGGGATACAAACTGCTAAGTGCTGTGTGTGTGTGTGTGTGTGTGTGTGTGTGTGTGCGTACAGTATGTGTGTGCACATGTGCGTGGGTGTGAGATATGTGCTGTAAAATCAGGCCCAGTATGTGAGGTGTCTGAGTAACTTATGCACGCATATCTGAGCATGTGTGTCTGACTCTTAGCTCATGCATGAGTTAGAATTAGCATGTGTGAGAGTGTTTGATTAAATATCTTGACATGCCTTAGCATGTTTATTTTTATGTACAGATGTGTACATTTACTCTACCGTGTGATAATGGTAGTGTGTGTTTGCATGTGTATTTGTGTGTTTGTGGTGTGTGTGTGTGTTAGCGAGGCTACACTTGAGTGAAGTTGTGTCTGCTGCAGTGACGGGATGATGGTGAGCTCACTGGAGCATCGATCAGGCCTGGCACTTGGCCTGTGAAGTCAGCTTCAAAGCCTGTCTCCAGAACCCAGAACAAAGCAGCACTTAATGAGAGTTTAAACAGCCAGCGAGAGAGTGATAGAGGCAGTGAGAGAGAGAGAGAGAGAGACCCTCTGCTTGACCCTACATTGCCAACATTTGTCCAACAGTGACCAGTAAAGGGAATTACAATGAGAAAAAGACCGAGACAAAAAGAAGGATGGAGAGAAAGAAAGAGAGTGTGAGAGAGAGAGAGAAAGAGAGAGCGAGAGAGAGAGAGAGAATAGCAGCTGAACATCTTGGGCAAATCCTTCAAAATTGAGTGACCCTCAAACTGACAGGCACAATATTCTGTCCTTGATCTCTCCGAGTTAAACTCAAACCAAACCTCTCAGGCTTTTTTCCCTAGTCGTTCTCTAGTGCGTTTTTTTTGTGTGTGTGTTCCCTTTGGTCGATACTGAGCAGTTGATCTTTGGAGTCTTGGAACAAGACGCAGTGCCTGCGCTCTCGTGGTGGGAACCGTCACACTGACGCTCACTCAGTGCTTTCATATCATGCAGAAACATCACATGTGAGAAACAGCCGAGCTGCGTGAACCCAGCGAGGCCTTTTGCCGTGCGTCATGAAAGTGAAACCTTTTGACTCCATTAAGTTAGAGCAAAGTGCCGGGGTCACGGCCCCCATGTCACGTCACTGTACCACGGGACAATGCCTGTTGTTGTTTTGTGTCAGGCACACACACACACACACAAAAAAGAATCAATCTCATTGACCCCTTACTACCAGTGTCCCTGGGGGCTATTATTCAGCGCTGCATGGCAAGGACATGTGCAATGTTTGAGATTCATTCAAAGCAAAAGGCTCGCTCACGTTCCCCTTTCAGACGGCGAGTACTTTCCCAAGGCATCGATTTAGAGAAATGAACCAGGGGCTGCTTTCTGACAGACTGTGTAAGGGAGAGAATGATGTCATGGCTTTCCAGTTCTGCACACACACATATTCCCACACGCACACACACACACACACACACTCTTGTTAAGTCAAGGTGAACATCGGGCCATAATAATGGCTTTGGATGGAGGGAGAAAAGAAAGCGCTCTGTGGTAAAGGGCACAGAGGATTGGTCCACTGGCATTTGTGCTGGAAGCTCAAGCCATAATAGGGCTTCCCAGAGTAACCGTGCCTCATCCACTCAACACAAAAGAGAGGAAAGTCATCCGGCCTCTAACACTTCCTCCCCCCAAGCAGTGTGATGTCAGGTTCTCTCTGGGCTGTTGTTTTTGGACGGCGCGCGCGCTGAGAATAGCAGACGTCAGGAAGTGAAAGAGCCTAATAAGGAGGAGGGTTTTTTCTCTTTTTTTCCCACGTTGTTGCTGAAGAGACCCCTCCACTGGTGCCGACTCACTGTGTCCTGTGGGTCTCTCTCTTTCTGCCCTCCTCTCTTTCTCTCTTTCCCTCTCTCTCTCTTTCTCTCTCTCTCTCTCTTTCTCACAACTGGGAAGGAACATTATATCTTTGTGATATTATTTCCACTGATATTGGAACACAGTGGCAATGCTTCAGGAGCGAGCGAGAGAGAGAGAGAGAGAGAGAGAGAGAGAGAGAGAGAGAGAGAGAGAGAGACACAGAGAGAGAGAGAGTGTGTGTGTGTGTGTGTGTGTGTGTGTGTGTGTGTGTGTGTGTGAGAGAGAGAGAGAGTGTGTGAGAGAGAGAGAGGCGAGGATGGAGGATGAGGGAGTTGGGTGGGCGCATCGAGGGGGCAAAGCAATTACGGTTTATTTTTATCTCCCAATCACCGCCGAGTGCTTTCAAAGCAGCGGCGCTAAGAATAGCACTGGCCGTGCTGCTGGAGCAGCCTGCTAACCTGACATAAGAAAAATGGGGACATCCATTTTGGGGATTTCTTCAATAGATTCTTCGCCAGCGAGCGAAACCCATTACTCAGACACTCCTGGGGCCAGTGTGTGGGTGATTGCGTGTTTGCGTCGCCCTCCACAGCCCTCCACGGCCTGCCTCTCCCGTAATGAGAAACCTTGAGACACTGCGCTCTGGAGAGGACCTTAAAGGATGAATTAGCGGGGCAGAAGAATGCAAAGGCCAGTCGTGTTTGAGTTGGTCACAGCCTCGGCAGTGTTGCCTGAGGGAGGGTGAATGGGAATCAGATGCACTCTAGAGGGAGGGCCCCTGGAGAGGGGGCCCCTCTGAGGGCCAACGGGCAGGGAGGGGATGGAGCTCTCTCTCTCTTGCTCTCTCTCTCATGCTCTCTCTCTCTTGCTCTCTCTCTCTTGCTCTCTCTCTCTCTCTCATGCTCTCTCTCTCTTTCTCTCTCTCTTGCTCTCTCTCTCTCTCTTTCAATTAAAATTCAAATTCAAAAGGAGCTTTATTAGCATGACCATAACGTTGTACTGTACAGTATTGCCAAAGCATTTGGGTCAAAATACATCAAAAGGGGAGGGGGAGTGAGAAGGGGGAAACACACAAGTAAAACAGAATAATGATAATTGTGCAATTATGAACTATGGCAACTCTCTCTCTCTCTCTCTCTCTCTCCCTCTCCTTGGCAGTGAGGATGTGTGCAAGCGCGGCTTCACTGTGATCATTGACATGCGCGGTTCCAAGTGGGACCTGATCAAGCCGCTGCTGAAGACCCTACAGGAAGCCTTCCCCGCCGAGATCTGCGTCGCCCTCATCATCAAGCCCGACAACTTCTGGCAGAAGCAGAAGACCAACTTTGGCAGTGCCAAGTTTACCTTTGAGGTATTGTACCATATGTGGTGGCACTCTGCCACTTTTCCATGAGCATAATCACCAGGTCTCGCCTCCAAATGTGGGACTTGGGTGGGAATTGGGACCGTTTGGGCTGGCGGACTCAATTGAAACTATTTACGCAGTGCTTTTGGACTCCGTCTCTCCACACATCAGAGACACAGACAGTAGTAATCTATTTTAACAAGATCTTCATAAACACCTTAATAGAAAAGCCATTTCGCACACTGTTCGCGTCATTATTTTTAACGACGGCAACATTTCTCCCTATTCGCACCACCTCCATGCTCAGTAGCGCAGGTCGGGGGGTCAGTCCTTGCCACAGTGGTGTGTTTTTTTAAGGAACCGGTTCCTCGACTCTTTCTGGCACACCGTAGCTCCCTCTTTTCTCCAGCCTGCCTTTTCATCTCCTCAGAGAGGCCCCTCTAATGAGCGCCGGCCTGAAAGGAACACTTCACGTTTCCACTCAGCCAGCATAACCTGACCTCTCTCTCTCTCTCTTTCTCTCTCCCTCTCTCTCTCTCCCTCTCTCTCTCTCTCTCTCTCTCTCTCCCTCCCTCTCTCTCTCTCTCTCTCTCCCTCTCTCTCTCTTTCTCTGTGTTTTTATTGTGTGGCGTTGACAGACTAGCATGGTGTCAGTGGAAGGGCTGACTAAGCTAGTGGACCCGTCTCAGCTGACGGACGACTTTGAGGGCTCGCTGGAGTACAACCACGAGGAGTGGATGGAGCTGCGCATGTCACTGGAGGAGTTCATGGGGAGCGCCGTGCACCTCCTGTCCCGCCTGGAGGACCTACAGGTGAGGAGCGGAGGAGGGGGGAGGGGGGGAGCGGGGGGAACCAAATTATTCAGTGACATTCTAGAAAATAAAAACTTCATTGCACTTGTCAGTGGCATAAGTAATATCGGGTAAAATATATTTTCAATATTTGCTGGTGATAAATATTGCGCCGTGTCAAGATAGCATCAAAAGAAATTGAACGGTGAAGTGGAGGTTATTGCATGGCTTGAGCAACCGCCAGAGGTTTGTGATTTATGGTGGGTGTAAATTCAGCAGGAAAATGCAACCCTTTCCACATCAACTCCTACAAGAAGTGCTGTCTTAACGACTGAGACTGTGCAGGTGCTGGCCTTGACCGCAGTGGTAACCATAGTGTTGTTTAGAAGAATAATAAAGGCAAACAGCTAAAAGTGCGAGTGTGTGTTTTTTTCTCCCGTGGTGAAGGAGCTGCTGGCCAAGAAGGAGTTCCCGGTGGACGTGGAGGGCTCCCGGCGCCTCATCGACGAGCACACGCAGCTGAAGAAGAAGGTGATGAAGGCGCCCGTGGACGAGCTGGACCGCGAGGGCCAGCGGCTGCTGCAGTGCATCCGCGCCAGCGACGGCTTCTCGGGCCGCAACTGCATCTCGGGCAGCGCCGACTTCCAGAGCGTGGTGCCCAAGATCGCCAGCCTGCTGGACAAGCTGCACTCCACGCGCCAGCACCTGCACCAGATGTGGCACGTGCGCAAGCTCAAGCTGGACCAGTGCTTCCAGCTGCGGCTCTTCGAGCAGGACGCCGAGAAGGTCGGTGTGAGACGACGCGACACGGCGCGACACGACACGACAGGCAGATTAGCGCTGAGGAGTTCCGTGACAAAGGGTCGTAAACACACAAGGCTGATTTAGGATGAGGAGATGAGAAATGGCCGTGAGAACATAAAACACAGCTTAATTATGCATCTATATAGGGTAATACGTTTTTTTGGTTAGCAGTGACTTAAGTGACTTTCTGGGAATACGTATAGTAGATTTGACTTTGCGCGCTGATAGCAATCATGAGAATAGATACTCTGAGAAAAAGGAAATAGCCTTTAGGGCTCTCCATGGCTTTGTAATCAGCCACAATAGTTTCAGCACGGCTCAGCAGTATCAACCAATCAGCATTCCAGCATTCCATTAATATTCTGTATGCACCACATGATGAAGGTGAAGAGAGGGTTTCAATGGTGACTAAATCTGGTGGAAATTTGCAAGAAATGCTTACAGCAGTTCAACTCGCAGGCAGCATTGTTAGCAATAATTATGAGAAGAAAAATATATAATTGTTTTATACAAAACAAATGCAAGGGAAACAGAAATTTAGTAAACTGCACAATGAATGTTTGTTTCAGCATAATGTACAATGTACAGAGAGTACAGTGTACAGTCTGTGAAAAAAATATACATTTTCCCACCTTCTGTTTCCTTGAGAAATGTACACAGCAACCATCAATCTGAGTGGTGCTGGACAGACAGGGAATGTTGGAAGCGTTTGGGTCTGGATGAGCCCGCTGTGTTGAGGGATGACATTGGCCTTTTCGGCTGCAGAGTCAACTAGCGTGGTAAACAAACTATTCTCCAACATTTCGGAGTTATTCATTCTCATTTTTAAAACCTGTCCCTTGTGTGCAAATATTTATTCAAGGCACACGCCTCAATGTCTTCAGTGCAGCATTGAATAACAAACATGGGGGTGATAGGAATTTGTGTGGTGGGCTCAGCTTGCATGTGGGCTTCGGTCGTTGACTTGATATTTCTGCTGGCTGGCTTGTCATTTGGAGAAATCATCCAGTAATGTCCGCTTGTTTAGATAACCAGCAGGCATCCATTTTTGAAATGTAAACAGAATAACACAGCCAGTAGGATACTGTAAAGTGATGACAACCCAATGTGAATCTCACCACTAAAAGCCCTGGCACTTAAGGTGAGGAGACTTGCAATAGCCAGGCCTCGTGAGACGCGAGGGGAAAATAGCCATCCTTAAAAACAGCCTCACATTATTCAATACCGTTATTTCGATTGGCCAAGCGTCTTCATTTTCTAACCATGGAATGCGTGACGTGACCGAAGAGCAGGCAGCAGAGGAGTGTAGCGAGTGTTTGCTTTCGAGAGACAGTGACGGAGTGATCCTTCAGCCCGGGATCAACACCAGGCTTTCCCCCTCCTTATTTAACCCAGAATGATGAACTGGAGGGACAGTGGCCCCTGGATTATACACTGAGAGGCTCATTTCGATAAGTGCACTCTCTTCCCCTAATTGCAGTGTTTTCCCATGGTGCCTTTGATGAGGACAGGCCCACATAATGATTCATTTGCTCTGGTGCGACAGCCAATCAAGGCTCCCATGCTGGCTGTGTGTGGGTGCATTGCCCCCCCCCCCCCCCCCCCCTCCGCCCCCCATCCCTGGGGAGATGTTTTTTTTGTCATACCGTAACTAATAACGCCGATCAATGCATTACGCAATCAGTTTGCCCAGGGCCACCTCCCCAGACTCACTGCATCAGATGCTGTTGCCATGGCCTGGAGACATGTCACGTGGGGCTGCCAGTGTGCCCCTGCCAGTCCTTCCCACCAGTTTCCCTGCACCTGCTGTTCCACTTTAAAAGCCATATTGGGAATGGCGCTTTACGTGGACGCTTAAGTGCCATTGAAGTCGGACGGTTCAAAAGGGATGTGTCCTCTTTTTTCGCTGTGGTAAAAATGAGGTGCTTTCCCTGAGCCCCCAGTAAAGCCAGCTCATATGTGTGAGGATCCAGATCAAAGACAGCAATAACCGTCTGCAGGGCCCCCATCCCTCCCTCACTCACTCACTCTCTCTTCTCACACTCTTCTCTCTCTTTCTCTCTTCGTCTCTCTCTCTTCTCTCTCCTCTATCTCTCCCTTCTCATACTCCTTTCTCTCCCCTCTCTCTCTCTCTCTCTCTCTCTCTCTCTCTCTCTCCTGTCTCTATCCCCTCTCTCAGTCCTCTCTTTTTCTCTTTCTTGCTTCCTCTCTCTCTCTTTCCCCCTCTCTCTGTCCATATGTGCTATGACCTCATGTCGGCTCCCCGGCCCTGTGATTAGTGTCTATATTCATCTCGCTCGAGGGCCCCGGGTTGATAATTTTTCCTGACGCGCTGTGGTGTCCAAGCGGCTGTACTCTTTGTTTTTTTTTGACTTCGCGAGCATTTTTGAGGCTTACTCCAGTGTTTATTTTCGACAAAGTCGGCCGACACCGGGGACGTCTGCTGACTCACAAACAGATCTTGAAATGTGACGGTCATCCCTTCAGACAGGAATGTTTGGTCTGGCACTCGAGCGAAATCAAAAGGCCAAGTGCAAGACTCCCAGACTGCCAAACTGCAGCTTTTCATCAGTAATGCAGAGTGCAGAGAAAGCAGTTTGCAGCTTGTAGTTGCCGGTGCTTCTTCCTTTATCAATTGACATTTATACTTGAGATTGATGAAAGGCTTGTATTTGAATGAAATGATAATGATCAAACATTTATGATGCTTCAGAGATTATTTGGTTTGATTTGAATTTGTCTGTCTTTTTTTTCTATTAACATTCTTCATGCTCCTTTAGCATAGAATGAATCGAGAAGTGTTTGCTCTCAATCTTCAGTTTATTTGCTATTTGTAATGCCTGTGTTGTCTCTGTATCGATTTTCTCTCCAGTTAATCAAGTTTAAAACCAATTTAAACAAGGATACTGCTGTCTAACAGCCGTACCATTCTGCCAAGTGTGAAATTTGCAGATAAGATTGGATTGAAGTAGATTGCAGTCTAGTTTTAATTGAATTTGCCAAAATATTCAATCTGGGCTAATTAACATTAGCCCATCAAAACACTCTTTAATCTTGGCCTATTAGTTCTGAAAATACATTCTCTGTTTTATCCTTTGTACAACAGGAACGTACCTCTTACGAGTCATTCTCTTTTTTTAATAAGGGGCCTTTGTGTTCGATGGCCAATGACGCGATGGCTGTTTAAGAACACACTTGATTGATCTGGTCAGTCCACTAATGCTGGCCGGTCTGGAGTGTGGCCATGGACTCCTAGAGGGAGAAATAGACTAAATATGACTCAGTAATCCCCTCAGCATTCACCCCTGAATAGAGGGCTCCATTTTTTTTGACGACATCATTGATGTTGATCCACCTCCAATATATATAGATGCGCAAGCCAACGGTGACTTCATTTCCTTAATATAAACCTTTCCTCTACAAAAGCGATGAGAGCCGTTGGAGTATTCTAGAACATTCTTGTGATCTTTGAGTGATTACAGATATCCCCTACAGAAATGAGTGTAATGATAACACCTTTCCCTCGTGCTGTGTTTTGTGTGCGCTCTCCCTCCCAGATGTTTGACTGGATCAGTCACAACAAGGAGCTGTTCCTCCAGAGCCACACCGAGATCGGCGTGAGCTACCAGCACGCCGTGGACCTGCAGACCCAACACAATCACTTCGCCATGAACTCCATGGTGAGTCTCTCTCTCTCTTTCTATCTCTCTCTCTCACTCTCTGTCTTTAGAAGAGGACGGTTGTGGTCTCTCTCTCTCTTTCTCTCTCTCTCTCTCTCTCTCGCTCGCTCTCTCTTTCTCTGTCTTTAGAGGAGAGGGGGGTTGTGGTCCAGCGCAGACTCAACTCAATTACCCAGGGGTCAGTGGGGCTGGGTGGTGCACTTGAGAACCTTAATGTATCGGTTCAGAGAAATTGATCAGCACAGGAATGGATTCAGGTCTCAATAAAATTCTACACACAGTGACACATGCAGAATGCATGCGTGTGTGTGTGTGCATGTGTGCATGTGGGCCTATGAGCATTCTTACATGCAAAAAATTTTGTTGCAAAAAAAAAATTGTAAAATGAAAAAATTATGTCTTATTTTCATAGCATTCCTTGTTTTAATAAAGGCCTTTGTATGTGCCGGGTGAATTTGTCTCCTGCTGAGTGTGAGTTTGTGTGTGTGTGTGTGTGTGTGTGTGTGTGTTTGTGTGTGTGTGTGTGTGTGTGTGTGATTATGAGTGGAGTGTGTGCTGTGGTGTGAGGGTGGTATGTGGTGAGTGGTGGTCTCAGCAGGCCTCCTGCCACCCGTCTGTGCTCCTCTCCTCTCCTCTCATCTCCTCTCCTCTCCTCTCCTCTCCTCTCCTCTCCTCTCATCTCATCTCCTCTCCTCTCCTATCCTCTCCTCTCCTCTCCTCTCCTCTCCTCTCCTCTCCTCTCCTCTCCTATCCTCTCCTATCCTCTCCTCTCCTCTCCTCTCCTCTCCTCTCCTCTCCTCTCCTCTCCTCTCCTCTCCTCTCCTCTCCTCTCCTCTGCTCTCCTATCCTCTCCACTCCTCTCCACTCCTCTCTTGAGAACACAGATTGACTCCACCAGCCTGTTGCCACGGCGCAGTCATCACAGAAGCAGATCCACCGTAGCGCCATCCCATTCCATCCCTCACACACACACACACACACAGTAAAAAAACACATCAAACTTTCAGCACACGAAAGGAACCGCAGTGAAAACCTTGAGTCATAGCCATGATGACAGCACAGATCTCACCCCCCGTCTCACTCTCTCGCTGTCTCACTCTCCCGCTGTCTTGCTTTCATCTCATTTCCAAGTCCCTGATTCAGGCCTGCCTGCTCTGTGCCCACCACTTAATTAGGCCGCTGGTTTAAATGAGCACTTATTAGCGTTTTTGCGCCGTCATTAGAGGCTGTAATCAGGTTAGCAGTAAATAAACAGCGCTGCGGCGGCCCGACGGGAGGCTGCGAAATGAACAGAGCTCTCTCTCTCTGAGCGGCCCTGAGACACGCCATGAACAGACATGATGGATGGGTGGCTGTGCAAGAGGAGCCAGATGGCAGCAGGGAGCATGTGAATCCATGTGTGTGAGTGTGTGTATGTCTGTGTGTGCATCTGTGTGAGTGTGTCTGTGTGTGTGTGTGTGTGCATCTGTGTATGTGTGCGTCTCTGTTAGTGTGTGTGTGTTTGTGCGTGCGCGTGTGTGTGCGTGCGTGCGTGCATGCGCATGTGCGTCTGTGTGTGTGTATTTGTGCGTCTGTGTGTGTGTGTGCGCATGTGTGTGTGTGGGAGTGTGCGTTTATGCGTTTGTGCGTCTGTGTGTGTGTGTGGGAGTGTGAAAGACATCAGTGCTCGTCTGCCAGGGAATGATGGTGGGATTTTGTCACGCTTGTTGTCCTTTAGTTGTTTACCGCTCGCTTCACGCCGACTCACGTGTCATAAGTATTCGGTGTTGTGTGGCGCCGCCGCCGCCGATGGCACTTTAAGTCATGATAGAGCCGTCAGAGTGTGTGTGTATGTGTGTGTGTGTGTGTGTGTGTGTGTCTGTGTGGGGATCTGGCACAGACACAATAATGCTGGGTTCAACATTCATTCATTCCCATGTAGCAGACTATTAGTTGGAATTAACCTCGCTAAAGACCTAGCCTTAAAAGGTCTGACAATCTCACATTTTAAAATGTGCACAAATAGACGGCGGTTCTTATATGTCGTTCATCCCAGTTTAGCATAAATAGGAGAGGGATAAACCCAAATGGAAATGTTTTGTGTAAAAACAAGCCTTTAAAACAGCGTTTTATCCTGTGCTTACCTGTCGCTCTCCGCTCTCCGCAGAACGCCTACGTCAACATAACCCGCATCATGTCGGTGGCCTCGCGCCTGTCGGAGGCCGGTCACTACGCCTCGCAGCAGATCAAGCAGATCTCGGCGCAGCTGGACCAGGAGTGGAAGGGCTTCGCCGCCGCGCTGGACGAGCGGAGCACCATACTGGCCATGTCCGCCGTGTTCCACCAGAAATCAGAACAGGTACTAAAGGCAGAACCCCTTAGAACCCCCCCGTAGAACACCCCACTCCCTGCTCACGACAAAGCTTTTATAGCGCTCTTCCTTTAGAAACAGCCTAATACTGCAGTTGTATTCACACACTGTCTGATGAATGTGCTCCTCCAGTGCTCTTCATTGTTTAGTTGAGTAAAGGAGCTCTGAAATGGTGTTTGCTTTTCAGAGTAACGCTACAGTTAGACTGTGTAGAGTAGTCCTCTGTGAAGTAGCTCGAGAGAGAGCCGTGTTTGGTTTAAATTGGCGCGGTCACTGCAGGATTTTCACTGAGCGACGCTACTGTTTAACCACCGGTAAATGTTAAAGTACAGTGTGGTCGTGAAGTGCACTGGGGCTGACTGCTGGGGACAAAGCCCGCTTCCTGGGTACGGGATGTCGTAAAGGCCCGGCGGTCGAAAAGAAAACCCCAGCCTGTCAGAAAGCACTCCGCCAGTCCTCCGCCACCAGCGTGTCTGTGGCGGCGGCGGCCCCCCTGCGAGGCGCCGGGCCCCCCCCCCCCCCTCGGCCCGACGCGTCTCTGACCGACTGTGAATGCGTCTGTTGGCCCTCTTCCAGTTCCTGTCCGGCGTGGAGGCCTGGTGCAAGATCTGCAGCGAGGGAGGCCTGCCGTCGGGCATGCAGGACCTGGAGCTGGCCATCCACCACCACCAGACGCTCTACGAGCAGGTGACCCAAGCTTACACCGAGGTCAGTCCACGCCACAGCCAGCTCTCACACACACACACACACACACAGTAACACACACACACACACACACACACAGTAACACACACACACACACACACACACACACAGTAACACACACACACTGACCCTCACAGAGAGGTCACGCTCAGAGACACGCAGTCTAAACACAAACAACTAGCACACAGACAGAGCCAAGGAAAAGAGTCAAAATAAAAATTAGGGTGTGGGGAGGCATACACAAAAAATAAGGCCGGAGTTGTGTAAACAGTGATCCAGTCAGCTAATGTGATGTAAACAAAACTCCAATCAAGGACAGTAGGTTTGTTTGTCCAGTGTGGGGTGGTGACATGGCGTGCACGCTTTTCTCCTCTTCTTCTTCTCTCTCTCTCTCTCTCTCTCTCTCTCTCTCTCTCTCTCTCTCTCTCTCTCTCTCTCTCTCTCTCCACCTCTCTCTGTCTTTCTTCTCACTGCTTGCTCCAGAATTATTTTTTAGGAACGAATTTTGGGGGGGATGTGGTTTGTGAAAAGAAACATGGTCAGGGATGGAAATTTGCTGCTGCCTCGTGTTTTCAAAAATTCCATTTTTGGGACAAGAAGCAAACAAGAGATAAAGAGGCTAGCATTCGGCAGGCAGTGACAGGAACATTTTACCACAGATCTGTTTTTTAAAAAGAGAGAGAGAAAAGAGCCATGTGTTCATAATGTCAAATGTCTTTGCTTTTAGAAAGGTGCCCTTTTCATGTTGGATTGAAATCACACAGACGGCACCCTATGTGGTTCACAGCCTGTAATATGTTCACCGCTAGCATTTAGCGCTGGGTATTATCTTCTGGGAATAAGGTTCTTAGTCATGAAACATTTGCACAAGGTACCTTTGAGTAAATACCAGAAGTCTTAGCCAAGGCTTGTCCTGGTTTGTCTCTTCAAACAGCATACTTAGCCATAAGTGCTTTTGGTTGAAATAAATGGGGGGACGGTTTAGCAATGTTTGTCCTCATTGTGCTCTGAAGGAAGAAAAGTAAACATTCCTGAGATGGCCGTCATTTTGCAATTTGCCATAGAAATATGATTATGGGTTGAGCAAACCTAATTCAGACAGCAGGTTTTGGAACAGATTGGGTGGGTGGGTTGGGGTAGGGGGTGGGGGGTTGCTTGATTTACAGGCTTAGACAGAACAGTTCATAACATCTCACGGTTTCCCCACTTCTTTGCGTGCTTCTTCTTCTTTGTTCTAAACACTCCTAAATCTATGGTGTGATTTTAGCAGCGGGGGACTCTGATTGACTCTGATTGCACAGTGTCTCTATCCAAGCACTTAATGTAAACAGAGATATACAGCATGTCTTCAGGGATGCCTGAGGATACTCAATCCACCCCCCCGACCCCACCCCCCACCCCCCCAATGTGCCCCCCAGGTCAGTCAGGACGGGAAGGCGTTACTGGACGTCCTCCAGCGACCTCTGAGCCCGGGCGATGCCGAGTCCCTGACGGCCACGGCCAACTACTCCAAGGCGGTGCACTGCATCCTGGACGTGGTGCACGAGGTGCTGCACCACCAGCGGCGGCTGGAGAGCCTCTGGCAGCACAGGAAGGTGCGGCTGCACCAGCGCCTGCAGCTCTGCGTCTTCCAGCAGGACGTGCAGCAGGTAAACACACAAACAAACAAACAGGGTAACAGGAGTTTGGGTCAGCATCAACATAAGTGGGTCAATATCAACAATATCAACATCAGGTTACTGGACCTTGACAAGATTTGAATCATTTTACAAAGCTGTGAATGTTGTGTAGTAAGAAGCCATGTACTAGTCCTGTAGACATGCAAGCTCATACATAAGGTACTGTACTAGCAGAATTTGCTAGCTCATGCTATGTTGCGTGATTTTAGTGTACTTTTTGTCATGGTCCTCACTCCTCACAAATGCTTCCTTCTGGAGCATGAAGGGGAGGGATGCCATTTGATTGGCTGGTGTGCTCAAATATCATCAATCTTTCAGACTCTTAGTTGAGTCACTGACTGCTTCTGCCAAGTTTAGGATTAGCTTCTGCTGCAGATGCATGGCCACTATAGTTAAACACATGCAGCCTAAAGTAAATTCACTTGAGTAATTCTACCCTCTCTGTTACCAATGGTGATCCACAAACAAGTGTGGAGTTCACATATGTTATCGATCTCGGTTCATACCAGTGGCACAACCCCTGGTGTCTCCGCTAACTCAGCTACCTAAACATGGCACAGTGACATGCTGCTAAGCGTTGGGGCCCCACACAGGAATGTCTGAGATAACAGCATTTACAGTCAGGACTGCTTTTAGCAGGTAGAGGTTTTGTGCGGATTTGAAGTCGCTGTGTGGGCTTACAGCCTCTGGGAGAGTGGAGGAATATGGATCCATTTAAAGGCGTTTAAGTTCTCTCGCTGATGGACAGCTATTTATTTCTCTAGCATCATGTAGCTTGTTTGGTTTTATGCTAATTTCCTGTAATATAGCAATTTAAGGGAGCAGAGTGTTGACAGAGGAGATTTGTCAACACATGACTATAAATTGAGGGTTGTCCACTTTTTGTACGCAGCAAATGTTTTCCCTCCCTGCTCTAATATTGGAAATCTGCCCAGCGTGTACAGTTAATATCCCATGCATTAGGGCCCAGCTTTTAGTTTTTTTTCTTCTGAAATTCCAAGCTGTAGAGGCTGGATTTCGCCCCAAAGACAGGAGTGGTTTATCAGCCGAGCAGAGCTGAGCAGAGCCGAGCGCTGCGGCCCTGCCTGGGTCAGCTCTAATTCCACAGCAGAGGACCGGCCAAGCTGGCCAGCCAAATCAAGATCTGAACGGGGCCCAAAGCGCCCCAGCGCAGGGTGGGGGGAGAGCGGCGAGGAGGGAGAGAGCGAGAGAGAGGGAGAGAGAGAGAGAGAGAGAGAGAGAGAGTGTGAGAGAGAGAGAGAGAGAGTGA
>NC_084997.1:9789942-9934942 GCF_963854185.1 Sardina pilchardus
CAACACTCTAAAGTCCTGTTGATTTGTTATCTTTAAACAAGATGTACTGGCCCATTTGCCACTGTGTTGACTTCACATAGGACACAAGTAGCAGGCTCCCTAGTTGGGGTATTTGAGCCATATCCAGCCCACCTTGCTTGCGGATAAGCTTCATCTGTTGTGTGTGTGTGTGTGTGTGTGTGTGTGTGTGTGTGGTGATAGACTCTGGAGCCAGGCGCCTACCCAGGGTTCAGCGCGATGAGCGCCCCTGAGCAGCCCACCACGACTCCGCCACGCAACCCTGAGCTGGAGCAGAAGGCCAAAGCCATGCGGGGCCGCATGTAAGAGAACCCACCTCACTTCTATTGGAATTCAGACAATGCCTTCTTTTATGTCATCTACTGGCATAGACCATAGACACCCATGTGTCTCCTTTTCTGGTCTAGATCACTAGTATTAGAAGAGTAGATAGTTCTAGTAGATCTAAAACTCTAGTATTTTACAACTAGAATACTAGAATAACAACTATGTTATTCTATGCAAATGATTTGACACTCGTGATAAGGCACACACTCTTTCATGGATAGTCAGCAGTCAGTCATATTACATTATGGAAAGTTGTTGATATGTATATCTCATCCATATGAAGCATTAAATAATTGACGTCTGTAATGTTCATGAATAGGAATATGGGCTTACTGTAATGGTTTCTTTACAGGTTTGTCCTAAATGAGCTAATACAGACAGAGAAGGACTATGTCAAAGACTTGGGTATCGTGGTTGAGGTGAGTTACAGCATTTGCCTTATTTTGCCTTAAGGTATCCTGTGTGTGATCGCCATGGCACACTAACCCTGTCGTTCCTGTAAAACAGTAATTTAATTTGCATCAGTGTCTGCTGCCTCTCCACCGAGCGGATCTCTCACTTCATAAACATCCTTCTCCATGGCACTCTCCTATTTGCATGCGATTGCCCACATGTGATTCCGACCCGAGACATGGAGGCCTGGTGATGTAACCGTGAGGGCCATAAACAACGCCGCCGGCACAGGCCCTCACACACCTCACACGTCTCGCACGTCTCACAACTCTGTTTGTGGTTGATGGGAGATTATGATCTGAGGCTCTGTGTTCTCATGATGAGAAGTGTTGAGTGGCCATTTCTCACGTGTCATTAATGTGGTTCGTCTGTTGTCCTGCGCAGGGCTTCATGAAGACAATAGAGGAGAAGGGGATCCCTGAAGATATGAAGGGGAAAGACAAGATCGTCTTTGGGAACATTCATCAAATCTATGACTGGCACAGAGAGTAAGTGGTCTCTCGAAGCGGTCACTTCAAATCTTGTTTAGGTTGCTGTATACGTCCAGCAGAGTAAACCAGTGGAGCTGACCCGTATGTTCATACTGTCCCTGGTGTCTTGTGTCTCATAGCTTCTTTGTGGGTGAACTGGAGAAATGTCTGGAGGACAATGAACACCTACCAGAGCTGTTTATCAAACACGTACGTTTGGAGCTTTTGATTTTTGGAGATTTCTGACTGTGTAAACACATTGTCCCTGCCATTGTTTACTCACGGTGATGTTAATCATGTGCTCATAGGAAAGGAGACTACATATGTATGTTGTCTACTGTCAGAACAAACCCAAGTCGGAATTCATTGTTGCTGAATATGACACTTTCTTTGAGGTATGTATAATATACAGTATGTTCTATTGCTATCATTTTATTCTATAAAACCAAACAGCAAATCAGGTGACAATTCTTACAACCCTTTTTCCGTCTCTACAGGCTATACAGCAAGACATCACCTCTAGACTCTCAATCAGTGATTTTCTGATCAAGCCTATCCAGAGAATCACAAAATATCAACTGCTTCTCAAGGTAGGAGGACCAAAATACAATCAAACATTTCATTTTCAATGTGCAAGTCAACACAAGTGAGGGATATATTATGTTGTTTCATTTCGTTTGCCTGTAGGACTTCTTGAAGTACAGCACCAAGGCAGGACTGGACTGTGAACATATTGAGGTACCAGCCTCAAAGCACAATGTCTGAAAATGTTAAAAACAGCACAGCACTATGTTCAAATTCTTGCCAATGCTCAAGGTGTGTTCAATTTTGTTGTTTTGCAGAAAGCTGTTGGCTTGATGTCTCAAGTACCGAAGCTGTGCAATGACATGATGAACTTGGGCAGGCTGCAAGGCTACGAGGTACATTTGGCCCTGTTGCATGTGTGTGCTATTCTGTTTAGATAAGCTAGTAGTGAGCAAATATTTGAGAGCAAACAACGTGCAAAATACACGAATTTATCAAAAAATGACCCCTCTGAATAATCTTTTTTAAAAAACGTCCCTCTGAATGATTTCTTTTTACAAAACTGAGACAAGTCAAGTTAATAGAGGTGCTGACGAGAGACTGGACATGTCCACTCACACGCTGACGGCCAGTCCACGTTTGTTCTTCCATGAGCTTAGTGACCTCCATTACGGACCTCCATTTCCATTACACTGGAGGTATATTAAATCTCTGACTCTGGAGATAAGGGCACATTCTCCATGCCCGGGGTAATTGGGTGGAGATTAGGGCCCAGTTGTTTGCCTGCGCTGTGACCTACTGGACGAGCGCGCGGCGAGTTTTATGAGCGAGTGTGGAGAGAGACGAGGGGGCCGGACCTCGCGGTCATCTACACGGGTGTTGACACACACACACACACCGATGACAGCCTGGCTGCCCCTTAATGCTCTGCTGCTGACAGACTGAAGGACAAGTTGTTGTTATTAATAATGATAATGCATTCAATGGATGCGAGGCTTTTCATGTGTGTTTTTTTTCTGGAATCTGTGAAGAGTAGCTCACGCTCTTCATCGCCGAGCACCTGGTGAATGTAACTCACAGGAGGAATTCACAGGCCGGTCATGGCATGCATAATCATGCTAATGTAATGAGCTGTGTAGTCCAGGGGGGAGAGGGAAGGAGATGGTCGTGCTTTACAGTGTGGTGTGCTATGCTGTTTCAGGGGAAGCTGACGAGCCAGGGCAAGCTCCTGCAGCAGGAGACGTTCTTCGTGACGGAGCAAGACTCGGGCGTCCTGTCGCGCAGCAAGGAGCGGAGGGTCTTCCTCTTTGAGCAGATCGTCATCTTCAGCGAGCTTCTCCGCAAAGGCTCGTCCACCCCTGGCTACCAGTTCAAGAAGAGCATCAAGGTGAGGGACCACACTGAAGCCACAGTTGAACTTCAAACATTTCGACTGCTCTGTTCTTTGAAATGAACATGGCTGGTTCTCCTCAGTAACGTAAGCATGTGTGTCTCTCTGAGCAGGTGTGCTACTTGGGACTGGAGGAGCATGTTGACAATGACCCCTGTAAGTTTGTGCTGACCAGTCGCGGGTCTTCGGAGCGCTTCACGCTCCAGGCTGCCAATGTGGACATCAAGCAGGTCTGGGTCCAGCACATCACAGACCTCCTCGATGCCCAGAGCAACTTTCTATCAGGTGAGAATGGCCATCAAATACTGTACAGTATGATACTTTTATTCAAAATGGCTAATACGTCACATCTTCCGCACACACATTTATAGACAGTAATTGCAAACATTATACGACGGAGCTCTTGTGTGTTGTCTGGCTCTTTTGGGTCGTGTCCATCTCTCCGACTCATCCGTGCACTTTCCAACTGTCCTCACAGCGCTCCAGTCCCCGATCGAGTACCAGAAGGAGAAAGGTGGGTCTCACTCCCTGAACAGAAACTCGTCGGCCAACCGTCCATCCCAGCAGCCCGGCCGACCCAACTCCACCACCTCGGTCGGGATGGAGAAGCCCCCTCTCTCGGGAAGAACCTCCACCCCCAATACGTCTACCTCCAACGGCAGCCCCTGCTTCGACCCCACTCGGGTGAGTCTCGGAATGGCTTCATGAGCCTTCCCTTAAATTGTCATTAAGCCCTCGTAAAATCGCGCTCTTAATGACAATTTAAGCCCTCGTAAAATCGCGCTCTGTCAAAACTCACAGTTGCTCTGCCGAATGAGAGCAGCGCTCAAGTACGAGGCTATTATTAGTCTGTTTGCTGGCCTAGTTTTCCTCCTCAACAGGACACCAGTCTGTTGACGTTCTTCAGAAAACTGTGGCGTCAAAACGCCGCAGTTACACCAGATATGCACAGTAGCCATTTCTCATTAAATGCTATCAGTGCTTTGTACCAGTCTGCAGTCAATTATTTAACACTACTTTAACGCTACTTTAGCACTACTCTCAAGTTAAACATTTTTTGTTTTCATTTTCATTTCAATTACCTCTGAAACCTAGTATGTTCTCCTGTAACTTTGGTACGTTTGTTCTGCTTGTGTATGCGTGTGTGTGTGTGTGTATGTTCCTGTCTGTCTTCCACACTGGCGCAGCAGCACGGCGCCGTTAACGGCGTCTCCTCCACCATGATGGTCATGCAGGACTACAGTGCACTGAAGGAGAACGAGATCTGCGTGAGCCAGGGCGAGACGGTCCAGGTGATGGCCACCAACCAGCAGAACATGTACCTGGTGTTCCGGGCGGCCAACAGCCAGTCGCCCGCCGCCGAGGGCTGGCTGCCCGGCCACATCCTGGGCCCCCTCAGTAAAACACTCCTAGACAGTGCTGATGGGAATATCAAGTAAGTGTCGCACAGCCACAATCCCCCCCCTCCACTGGAACTCTGACTGGCTGGTAGAGTCAGTTGCCAGAGGTGCAGGGATCTACCCGCCTTTTTATCGGAACTAACTCGGAAATGTGGGACGAAAGGCGAAGGCTAAATCCGTGTTACTTTCTGTGGGCGTTATTTTTTTTTTCTTTTTTTGTTGAGTAGTAAAAAAAGAATCAAAGTCATTGCAGAAAGACTGGGACAGGAGCAAATGAACTTTAGAGGTATCTCGTTTTCTTAGAAAGAAGATGAACTGAGAGAATCTTACATCAATGTGGAACTCACTGGTCTGGACATTTATTTCTGTTTCTAACACCATTATGTTTTCGTTGTGAATTTTGAAAAAAAAAAAAAAAGGCCTTTTGATGGACTGAGGTCTATTTCTCCAAGTGGAGAAAGTTTATGTTATTGTCTGTGGCAATTTGTACAGATTGGGTTTTTGTTGTTTTAATGTTATTTTTGAGAACTTGATTTCAGTTTTATTTTGATTTGATTGGTTCCCTGATATGTTGGCCGATTACTGTAAATAGTCCTCATTTGTTTACTGATACTCTTTCCGTACATTCCTGTATAAAGTCTTTTGCACTATTTAAAAGGATCCATATTAATGAAGTCAGGTTGTGCAATATAATTATAGTCACAATGTTCAGCATTGTACTTGTAGTGTAACTAATAATTTTAAATGTATTATTTTAAATATGTAAAATAAAATTTTGACATGAGCATGACTTAACAAAGCCAAGAAAATTAAGCGTTATGTTTTGCTTTAGGGGGCTCTCAATTACATGGTGTGTACTGGAAAAGAAACTGCACAGATGCGGTCAAACAGCATTTACCATCCTATTACCATCAGTCAAAATGGATTGGAGTCCCCATTATGAATCCAAACTATCCCAACGATTAATCAAATTATCAGTCAGTGAAATTCAGATATTATGGAATTTGCTTCCATAAATCGGAAAGATTATTATGATTCGGTAGCCTATTTATTCTCCTCAGATGGCCATGTACTGTAGGCCTCCATTGATATGAATGAATCTAAATCTGACCATTTAAAAGAAAGGTTTAGTGCTGGTACTATCTTTGACAATCTATTGAATTAAACAAATATGTTTGAGGAGCACTATACGTTTTTTGCACTTTCTTATGATTTTGTTATTATGATTCCATTTTTCATGTTTTGTTGTAGTCTACTGTTTTTCTTATTTTGTACTAACCCTGCTGGTCCGAAGCAGATTACATTTGTGCTCAAAGCAGCTACCTATTGAATCTGACATCTGTTGTTCAGTGCCTGTTCATCCTAATGAAGTAAAGTCATTATAGGGGTCTTTGAAACCCAAGTTGCTTTGACACAAATAATGTATCCACCATGGTGTAAGACTATTATGGTAATGATTATCGTTGTTATATGCCGAGGGAAGTTGAACGCCAGAAATGATCCCTGGAGGTAGCCCATGTGATGTGACAGTCAGTATTTTGGTACATAACATAACAGCCTTTCTTTTGGAATCTGTAGGCAACGTTATATATTGCTGAAGGGATACCTGTGATATTTTCTCAATAAAGTTTGGTGACCTATCTTCTTCTCCTCCCCACCCCTGACGTGATGTACCTGCTTTGACCATTGCATCTTTTGGCACAACAGGAAGTCTCTGTCATGGAATACCCTGCGCACGAGAAAGCGGGCAGAGCAGGATAGCAGTGCTGGCAAAAGTGAAGCCAAGCTTGAGAACGGACTTCCTCGGAAGCCCAAGGAGATACTGAGCGCCAAGGTGGCGGTGGCAGTGAAAGTGAGTAAGCGGGCGGCGGAGGCCCCTGAATGCCTGCTGCCCCTCACCTGTGTGTGCGCACCTGTCTCACGCTCGAACCCCCTGTCTGGGCACTAACCGTACAGCTGCAGCACCACTACAACTCACAGCACCTCCGTAGGCACAAGACGTTCTAAGTGATGTGTTATGAGATTATTATCCTGCCTCACTGTTGTGAAATAGTTCAAAAATACATTTTAGGTAAACGTGTTTAGGACACTTTGGGCTGGTTTCCCATAGGGCCTACATAGATTAAGCCCAGCCCTAGACTAAAAGAGAACTTCAATTGAAAGTAAGTATTTAGTCTAGGATTAGGCTTAATCCAAGTATGAGAAGCTGGTCCAATCACCCTTCCAAGGTTGAGCAGACTCAACACATGTGTCCTGCATGGTTTTAAAGTTGTGATATTTAGGGTTTGTGCGTTTGCAACCTTCTATGAGCTCTGAAAAGGTGTTGGTGCATGTCCTCAGTCTTTACTGAAAGCATCATGTATGTCCATAAAATTAGATATGGTAATAATATTTCAACTAAACTAACAGCTACATGTACAATGTCACCCTGACATCAGTCTTACCGACCAGTCAAATTTTATCCTACACCATTTAACATGACCATACATGACCATTCACACTCCTTACCCTGATGTTCGTCAACAAATGTGTTGAGTAATGTGGTCTCAAGGACAAAATTATATAAGGACAAAATGTTCAGGTCAAAGACTGGTTCCATTTATCACATTACACTGTTGATATATCATCATTGTGGTTTTCTAATACAAACAGTAATCTGTCAATTAGTGTATAAACAGGTACGCCCTCACCTCCTGATGAGTACTGATATCATCAGCTACAGTATATTACACTACATACAACATTTAGGAATGTTTAGTTGTTTGTAAACTAATTGCTAACTCAATTTCATATCCTGAATGTGTCTAACAAAAAAAAATACTACCATCAGAGATGCGATGTGTAGTAGTATTGTTCCCAGTGTGCCAATTGCTGGATGCTGTCCTTCAACTACCTGCGTCACGGAAAACCAGCACTAAACACCATGTCTGTGTCCTATGCAAGCCGTGTGCTCTCACGTCACCCATGTCTCCAGCTGGCACGTGCCTGTGGTAAGGACAGGAGGAGGCCTGCTCACCTGTCTAACCCTCCTCTCTCTCCTCCCGCACCACAGGAGGCAAACAGCTCAGAGGAGTCAGATTGCGATGACGAGCTAGACCCCAAAACTAGCATGGAGGTAGTACTGAAATAAAGTCCACTGTGCATGCAGCCCCTAGCAGTGTGTGTGTGTGCTGTAGTGTTTCAGTAGCCTATAGCTCATCATGTCTAGTATTTTAGGACTGTGCGATGGACATGAAGCTACTTCTCTTGGTAATGGGTTTGTAGCCTTTATGATTTTATTTCAAGAATTTTTGTTGTTTACTAATATTTTTAAAAAAGTATTATTTTTTGTTGTTGTTGTTCTTTCTTTTTGCTTTTCTGTTGTCCTAATGTATTTTTGCTTTTGTTTATTTAGTTTGAATCACTAATCTAAAGATTTGGATTGATTAGGATTGTTTATGCATTATGTTTTAGGTTATGCATGTATACTTTTATGCTACTGTGTTATCACTCACACAAATGCTTCTCCAAATCTGTGCAACTAATTTCTGCTTGTGAATCGTTCACGGTTGGGTGAGTGTGGTGTTGCCGTGTGGTACACAGATTGTGGTCTCAAATCACTGTCAAAAGACTAGTCTTGCGATTTTGACAAAGGATTTAGTTTACCACACACACACACACACACACACACACACACACACACACACCTGTCAGCCTGAGAAACTGAGGTTTCAGTTCATCATAATCTCTGTTTTCTCGATGTGAGAATAGTGCCCCTTAGTGGTCAAGTCATATAATTAACCATCAGTGTGACTGGAGTACAAATATCAGTCTGACGACCTTGGCATCTACCTTTAGATAAGTTTGTTTTAACTATAATTTATTTGCTTTGCAGCTACTGAACCCCAACTTTATTCAAGAAGGTAAGAACTCATGTAATGAACAATCCTGGGCGCTCAAATTAGGCTTTTGTTTGTGGGAGTGTTGTCATCACGTCCCAAATTCCCAAATAAACGGTTGAATAAATAACGGTTTACGCTGCTATGAACCAAAGTGAAACCGCAGACAAAATGCAAATCTGTTGTGTCCTGATTTTGTCCAAAAGTTGCTCCAGAGTTCCTGATCCCTCTGGCCGACGTGACGTGTGCGTTTGGGGAGACGGTGGTCTTGTGCTGCAAGGTCTGTGGGCGGCCCAAGCCAAAGATCACTCTGAAGGGACCGGATCAGAGTCTAATAGTGAACAGCAGTCGATTCACAATAAACATCAGGTACATTTATGTGTCAAAGCTGAATGACTGATGACACTATCCAAAAAAGCAGATGACCGTTTGCATGCACACAAACAGTCCTGTGCCCATCCAGTAAATATGCTTGATGTGAACTGGACAAACAAAATCAGTTCAGACTCAAATATTAGAATTTGATGTACTGAAACATTTTGAACAGGCATTAAGATTAAGAGAGACAGATTTCCTGTCTGGGACCCTGGGTGGTATGAAAGTATGTTCTGTAGGAGCAGGTAGGGCAGCAGGCGCCGAGAGAGCCAGGATCTGGAGGGTTCTCACCATGCTGTTTTAATCCTGTGGGAACCAGGGCCAGGTCAGTGCCTCACGAGAAGTCAGCTGTGAAATCTCAGGGTTACATCACAGCTTACTTTGGCCACAGTCAAGGGAGGGCCCAGCTGTCACATGCCTTGGAGATTCAATAGACTCCTTCACTGCTCTCTGACACGAGAGGTTTCCGAGATTCTGGGATGATATCTGCTGCAATACCACTGAGATCTTAGAGCATGTGGGTTTGATGTCAGATAAAAGCGCCATTCTGTTTGAAGGGGTGCGTTTTTGACGTTTTCATGTTCTGGTAACAGGGAAATAGTTTGATGTGCACTTTGTAAAACAAAGCCAGTTTTAATCATACGGTGTCCTTTTTGGATGAGCAAAGTGGCCTGCAGTGTTAGGCAGGAGGAGATCTCAGCGTGTCCGATGGAGGACTCTCGTCAAGAGCTCTTGAGATGCCACAGCTACTGTTCAGTCTCCCCACCAAGCAGCAGCTCTGATAATGTGCCATTCTGTTCACCTGCAGGGACACGGGGGACATTCTGCTGAAGATCTGTAACCTGTTGCCCCAAGACACTGGGATTTATACCTGTGTGGCTGTCAACGACCACGGCACCGCCTCGTCCTCTGCCTCCATTAAAGTCCAGGGTAAGGAAGGGCCAGAGGAAGAGGGAGGGTAACACATGGTCAGTAGACATGTCGAAGTGGAAAGGATCAATAACAAGTGACGCGTTCGTCTTATTTCGTAGGTATCCCATCAGCCCCTGCTCGGCCAGTGGCCCAAGAGGCGAGCAGCTCTTCGGTGATCGTCCACTGGCTTCCTCCAGCCAGCTCGGGAAACTGCGCCGTGTCCAGTTACACCGTGGAGTACCGTCAAGAGGGTAAGAATGCAGCACATCTGCTGTTTATATCAAACATGCTTCACCAAACGGCTTTATCCCAGCTCACTCCATTATAAGCCTATTGCGAGGTTAATGGACCGTGCCTGTGCTCCTGATCTCGTAGACTCGCTGGTTTGGCTGCAGTCGGTATCCACATCGGATGTGTGTGTGAAAATTGAAGACCTGATCCCCGGTGGGCACTACCAGTTTCGGGTTAGTGCCAGCAACCCGTGGGGAGTCAGTCCACCCAGTGAGCCCTCCAACATGGTCACCCTTCCCAGTGGACGTGAGTCACATTCTGTGTGTGTGTGTGTGTGTGTGTGTGTGTGTGTTTGGGAGGAGAGAGTCACTGACATATTCTTAGTGAAATGTGAACCACTTAACGTTTTTTATGATTGTCTTTAAGCCTCTACATATGACGGAATGGGGATTCAGTGGAAAGATCATTTTGAGTCAGCTTTCACGGAAATATCTGAAATCGGGAGGTAGGTTCTAAATAAATTTATTCTCTTCAGTTCATGTGACTTGCATACTTATTCAGGAGGTGACACTGAACACCATTACTCTCCCCTCTGATTGCAGGGGCCGATTCTCTGTGGTGAAGAAGTGCCTCAACAAGGCCACCAAGAAGGAGGTGGCCGTGAAGTTTGTCAATAAGAAGATGCAGAAGAAGGAGCAGGTGGCCCACGAGGCGGACATCCTCAAGCACGTCCAGCACCCACAGCTGGTGGCCCTCACTGACACCTACGAGACCGCGTCTGCTTATGTTCTGGTCCTGGAGCTGTAAGTTCTCCACATCGTTAGACACAGGGCTGTGAGCTGCAAGTTGTCAGGTTTACATTGTGGTTACATTTTTTTTGTTTGTCTTTCTGTAGCTTGGAGGATGGGAGGCTTTTTGACTACCTAGTGGCTCATGATGAACTGATGGAGGAGAAGGTGGCGTATTTTGTGAAGGACACCTTAGAGGCCTTGCAGCATTTGCACACCTGTAGAGTTGCTCACCTTGACCTAAAGGTGGGTTGATGCGACAAAGATGTTTCCAGTTGGCACATGATACATTATACATCCCATATATGAGTCCTATCTCACTGTCTTTTTGTCATTTCTGTAGCCTGAGAATCTCCTGGTGGATCTCCATGTGCCAGTTCCGTGTGTGAAGCTCATTGATTTCGGAGACGCCATTCAAGTCTCCGGTCACCGCTACGTACATCTCCTCCTTGGAAACCCGGAGTTCTCCGCCCCGGAGTTGATCCAGGGCACGCCGGTGTCCCTCACCTCGGACGTGTGGAGCGTCGGCGTGCTGGCCTACGTCATGCTGAGCGGAGTCTCCCCGTTCCTGGACGAGAGCCTGGAGGAGACCTGCGTGAACATCTGCAAGCTGGACTTCTGCTTCCCGGAGGAGTACTTCTGCGGCGTCAGCCAGCCCGCCCGCGACTTCATCACGTCCACGCTCCAGCAGGACCCGCGCAAGCGGCCCACGGCCGCGTTCTGCCTGCAGCACCCCTGGGTGGGCGCCCACAGCGGAGACTACTCCAAGACCCCGCTGGACACCGCCAGGCTGGCGTCCTTCATAGACCGCCGCCGGCAACTGCACGACGTGCGCCCGGTCACCAACATCAAGGGCCTGGTGACGAGCAGCATGGGCCATACCTTATGAGAATGCACACGCCTACGGAGGGGTCGTACTCCGTGGTCTCTGTGGCACTCAGATGTGCTCTCCATGTACTGATTGTGTCCTCCATACGGGATCATGGTAGTAATCACAACATGCTCTGAAACGTGACTTCTATGGACCGAAAAACTCCAGTGCACTTAAAGAACCGCATAGGTTCACATAAGGCCACAGAAACAAACTTCAACTGATCTGTTACCATTTGGTTTAAATTTCACTCATCTATTCCAATTGCAGACAAAGACGAACAACAGAACAAATGTACAATATCTGTGGAATCTGTGGTCAAACTATAATATGTGCATCAGAAAGAAGTACTTAGCACTTTGGACTTTGAATGAAATAAAATGTACAGTGCATACAGTTTACCTGCTATTTTCACATTGGTCCAGTCCACTTGCGATAACAATACGAATGTAACTAGTGTAACTGACTGGTTAGTGTATAATACTATATTACTGTTCTGACTGTACTAACTACACCATGCCAGAGGGTCACTATGGCCAAGCACCATCTTTTCATTTGACTGTTTCAAACGTGTATCAACGCTACGACTCGGAACTGAACTAAAGACTACATCTGTTGTTGTTGTAGTTATTGTTCCTGTATTCTTCAACAGTATTTAAATGAGCAGTTTTGGATGCAATGATTCTGCTATTTTTTAGCTTTGCCTTTGAAAGGATTATTGTTGCTGGTTATACGTTTCTGTCTTCAAAACAAATCATAGTCTGGTGGGAACTGGTTACTTGTTCAGCTATGTACATCATGACAACCTTTATAGTTATATATTTAAATGTATGCATCTGGTTCAAATACAAAAAGTTACTAAATTTAAAGACCATCAGAGCTCACCTGGTGTCCTTAGATCATTCCACATTTCACTCGTTTGTGAAAAACAATGCTGATACACGACCCAGTGGAGTCCTTGTAAAATCTGACTGGGAAAAGTCCAAGCCTTAATACTATTTATTTGTTTTGTAACAGTTGTAGCTGTGCCTCTGATGTGAAAATAATGTATTTGCTTCATTCTTTATGCAGACAAGTTATTATAATTTTTAAAATATCATTTTTTTACACATCTTCTGCTGCAAATTCATGTTTATATAGCTTAATACTTTAGAGTTATCTGATCGATTGGTAGAATTATTATGACGTATTTACAGATATGTTAGAATGATGACATGATCCGATTGTATTCTGAAAGTTAACAGATAATTCAAGCTTTAAGATGTGAAGTGAAGCATTTGTGTTTATTCATCCATTGCTCCACATTACACTCACATTAAACAGGGACTGTTTACATTAGGCTAATAGTAAATTGTGATCAAAGACAATTACTTGTCATAGCAACAAGATGATATTGTGCATTAAGAATGGTCATTGTTTTTTTTTTCATTTAAATCTAACTATTTATTTGCTAGCTCAACACAAGAATGTTTTGGAGTTGAGTGTAGAATGATACACAATGATCTTGACTGATTACTAGATTGTTTTCATCCATTCTGTAGAGTAGTAGCCTAGCTATTGACTCAACAATAATAAAATAGTGGTAGGCAACAGAACATGTTGAATTTAAACTACAATGTCAAACATACCATCTACAGTAGAATGGACATTTAAATACTTGTGTTCGTCAGGGTGGTGTTATACCAGTAATTGTGCTCTTACATGGTTTAAAATTCCAATCTGTGGCACAAAAGAAGGTGGACATCAAATTTCTGCATTGTTAATTTCTGCAGGGAGATGATGATGATGAAGCTTTTCAAAATGATGAACTTGCATAACTGTTTTGTTCATGTTATAGCCCTGTATATTTCTAGCCTATATCTCATGTGTTATTGCTATGTACATAGGACTGTGTAAAATTTGCCAGATGGAAATATCCTTTCTTAAATCATACAGGCTGTTTGTTTGTTACTGAATGTTTAATAAACAGTGCTTGTTTATAAAAATAAAGATTCCACAAATGTGAATGTTTGTGTAACTTGTGTTTCAAGAGTTACTGGACAGACTAATAGCAGCATGGGGAAAAAAAAAACATTTCAATTTATTACCTCCGCCAAGGAGGTTATGTTTTCATCGGGGACCGGCGTATGTTTATTTATTTGTCTGTCTGTCTGTCTGTCTGTCTGTCTGTCTGTCTGTCTGTCTGTCTGTCTGTCTGTCTGTCTGTCTGTCTGTCTGTCTGTCTCTGTCTGTCTGTCGGTTTGTTAGCAAGATAACTCAAAAAGTGATGGATGGATTTCGATGACATTTTCAGGGAAGGTCAGACATGACCCAAGAAGAAGAAATGATTCAACTTTGGGAGTGATCTGTATCACCGTCGGGATTCCTGAGCCGTTTATGTGTCTCACTTAGTGGTGTAATGGTATGGTGGCGATCTGAATAGTTTAGGTTTAAATGTATGACAACCTAGGATGAACAATACAGGCGGAGGGGGGGGGGGGGAACAGGGGAACATTAACATGATGATAAAAGTTTGTCGTATCATTGATGTAAAAGAACTGTGTCTGTGTCTGTGACAACTGTGACAACTCTTCTGTTCTCTGGTACTGTCACTTCAAAGTTCAATTGAGGGTAGCTTTGACAAAGACACTGTGTTATTCTATTCACTAGGAATTCATGACAGATATATGATAATAACAGTCAATTTATGACAATTGTTGGACGGTGTTTATGTTGACATAGGCCTATAAAATCACTGATATCTGATATCATTAGCTTGACTGACATAGATCAATGACCTAGTGGAGGTGTGTGCTCTCTGAAGGCCCTTCTAGCTCTCAACTGAGGCAGCCTGGTTTTATTGAGGCTGTATTATCTCACATTTCCAATAGGTGGCGGTAAAGGTCTATTTGAACAGTTGACGAAGCGTTGTTGATTATCCAAGAAGAAGAAATTCACAGCTGTAGTAGTTCTCGCTGGGGGTGCTTGAAAATGGATCATAGTAACGTTGGTCTTGATAGTTTAATTTTAAAGCTTCACGATGTCGAGGCAGTCAAATTTGGGACGTTTAAACTGAAGAGTGGAATTACGTCCCCGATTTACTTTGATCTCAGGGTTATTGTTTCTTATCCATCTCTCATGAATGAGGTGAGTCTGGCAAACACGTGTTACGAGTTACTGAATGGGAAAGCTACAGTTAACCAGACATGTCGTCAGCATGTTAATAGATGATAAACAGACTTCACCGCTCCGTTGTTTAGCCTAGGCCTAGCCTAAATGTGCCTAATTTGTGTTTTTAACAGTTATATGCCAACGCTCCATACTGCCCTGTTTTGCCAGCTATCAAGTCAAGTTGTAACGAGTTTAGGATCGATCATCTTAGCAAGATAGGGTAACAGTTTAGTGACTTTCTTTTCACAGTCTTTTTTGTTTTGGTTAACACCTCCTACCCTTTATCGTTGACAGGTGTCAAGTCTTTTGTTCCTGCGTGCCAAAGAAGCGGGAGTGATTTTTAATTCCGTGTGTGGTGTCCCGTATACTGCACTCCCACTGGCCACCATAATCTGTGCGCAGAATAATTTGCCAATGCTCATTAGAAGAAAAGAGGCCAAGGATTATGGTATTACATCATGATCTTCCATATTGACAGACAGGAATGGACTTGCATTAGAGACTTATGACTCTTTGACTCTTGTGAATGAATTGCTAAATGTTACTGCGGTGGTGTGTAAATTCTTTCTCCGTTGTTGTCTTGGTTTCAGGAACTGGACGCATGATCGAGGGCACCATTCACCCTGGTGAAACATGCCTGATCGTGGAGGACGTAGTGACCAGTGGCAGCAGTGTGTTTGAGACAGCTAAGGTCCTTGAGAAGGAGGGCCTGAAAGTCACAGATGCAATCGTGCTCATGGATCGTGAGCAGGGAGGTCGGGCCAAGCTCGCCAAGGACGGCATCACACTCCATTCGGTCATCTCCATCTCCAAACTCTTGGATGTGCTGCTGGAGAGCGGTCGGATCGATGCGGACGTTGCCCAGAGTGTCCGCACCTTCATTCAGGAAAATGGCACCTACAAACCCGCAGAGGAGAACGGTTCTCCGGCAGCCAAGAAGCCATGCAAGAGCATCAGCTATGAGGCCAGGGCCCAAATCCCACACGTCCACCCAATGGCCAGTCAGCTGCTGAAACTGATGGAGGAGAAGCAGAGCAACCTGTGCGTTTCGGCTGATGTGACGGACGCTAAGGAGCTCCTGGAGGTGGCCGATGCTCTGGGGCCGCAGATCTGCATGCTGAAGACCCATGTGGACATCCTGCACAACTTCACCCCCGACGTCACCAGCCAGCTCAGCAAGCTAGCTGCCAAGCACAACTTCCTCATCTTCGAGGATCGCAAATTTGCCGATATCGGCAATACAGTCAAGCATCAGTATGAAGGTGAGCATAGTTTTCAGCAACGTTAGTATGGTCTGGAATTGGAGGAGGGAGGAAGCAGAAGGTTTGAGTGTGATGTATGCTGCCACTGGTTGTGTTGTGAGTGCAGTTTTGTGTGCCTGTCTGATACAGGTGGACTTTATCAGATTGCGTCCTGGTCCAACATCATCAATGCCCATGCCGTGCCAGGCTCGGGGGTGGTGAAGGGGCTCGAAGCAGTGGGCAAGCCACTGGGCCGTGGTTGTCTTCTTATTGCTGAAATGAGCTCTCAAGGTTCCCTAGCAACAGGGGCTTACACTCAAGCTGTGGTAAGCTTTTTTTTTTTTTTTCATACAAGGGTCTGAGAACAGCGTGTTCCCAGGGGCTTAATTCTTATCAGCCAAAAGGGATACAATTATTCTGTAGCAAAGCATGTCATGTACAATCTCTCTCTCTTCTGTCTCCCTCTTTCTTTGCCCCCCCCCCCCCCCCCCCAACCACACACACACATGCGTGCGACGTGCGTGCATACCCTTCTCAAACAATGAACTTTGCATTTAATAGAGATTTGAATATATGGCTTTTTCCTTGAGGATTGTTTAGATATTGACCACTTTCTGCATAGTAACAAATGTCTGTGTTGCAACAGGTGAAAATGGCAGAGGACCATGCTGACTTTGTGTTTGGATTCATCTGTGGCTCAAGGATCAGCAGTAGATCAGAATTCATCCACATGACTCCTGGAGTGCACATGCAGTCAGCAGGTGATGCCTGAAAACCAGACCGTTTCCAGTGAAGTTATGAGTAATGAAATGATAAAGAATAATTTGTGTAATGTTTCAGCATCATAGATTGTTAATCAAAATATTAGATACCGTAATTTCCCGACTATTAGCCGCGGCTTATACATTGGTTTTGCAAAATTTCTTCAGCTATGAGGTTAATACAGGGGAGTAGTTAATATGGTGTTAATATGGTTTTGTTTCTTTTAACTTGCATAAAACCCTGTCCTGCGGCTTATACACAATGCAGCTTATATGAGGGAAATTACTGTAATTAGTCATTTTGGTCATTTGTGACACATCATCAGACGTGCCTGTGTTTGGCTTCTCTATGTCAGGTGATTCCCTTGGACAACAGTACAACAGCCCTGAAGAAGTGATTCTCAAAAAGGGCTCTGATGTCATCATCGTTGGACGAGGCATCCTGGCTGCTCCAGATCGGGTGAAGGCTGCTGATGCCTACAGAAAAGCAGGATGGGAGGCTTACCTGCGCAGGCTCTCTCTGACCAACTGACTTGCCTAGTTATCAGTCGTCCAAATGCTACATTCCCAGTCCAGCCTTTTTTGTTAGGGCACACATTATTAAACTAGTGGATAGGCTTGTTCTTTACATTTCTTGTGTGTATAATGCTTTGGTTTTATTTGAACATCACCTCCACAACAAAACCAGTAATGGAGATGTTGACACTGCAATTGCTTGGACCATATTTCATCACTAGAATACCCTACTCAGGTGTGACATAACCAGGGAAGTCTTTGGCCTAAATTCCATTCCCTCCACCTTGTTGCTTACCTTGCCTTTACTACTCCATGGGAACAAGGACTCACTTCAGATTACTCCCTCCACTTACTGTGTTTGACTTCTATTGCACTAAGTACTGATGAATTCAATGGAGTGTACCATTCAACTGTTACTCAAATAAAAGGTTGTTTTTCTTTTTTATTACTATTAAAACTGGTGTATATACTTTTGTGCATAGGGATCTGTCCATTTTGTTATAAGAAGACATTGTGGTACAGCATCTATTACAATCCATTAGCCAGATTTAATACTTTGCTAACTTGAGGCGCAAACATACTATTTCCTTTGTTGAGTGTATGAAAAGGGATTGTGCTACCTTTTTCTGGAAAAAGGCAGTATAAGAGTAGGCCTAAAGTGAATCTTAACCAGCAGGTGGTGCAAGGGCTCACATTATTATCCTTTTAAAATCCCACCTCAAAATGTACACAGAAAATGGCACGTTGCCTAGACATCCCAGTTGACCAGCAATATGCTGATGGCTGGTCTTTTCTGGTTTTCTTCCAGCTCCTGCTGGTCTTTGCTGGTGTAACTGGTTAGGCCACCTACTGGACAGCCTGGCATGTGCGATACAGCTGGGGTGCCTCTCAACATCTCTCCTCGATCCTCGGTCCTCCAGGCTCTTTCCCACTGATCTATAACTAACACTGGATAGACTATCCCATTGTTGCCGCCCCATCATTCTTTATGTAGATCAGTGAGGACGAGGACCTTGAAAGGGAGGGAGGATGTATAAAAGACGCACCCCTGGTGAAAGATGGTCATGCTGGTGACCAGCCTGCCAAGCTTGACATTGTAGATGTACTGTAAGATGGTCATCATGCTGGTTTGCTAGAATGACCAACATAATCTGGCGTGGGCTGTTATTAAAACCAGTCACTGTAATTCCCTTTGAATGCAAACATCTTCCTGCCAACTTGATTAATTAGAATGTTTTAGGTGACAACAAAGGTGAAAAAAGCATCCAATAGCTATCTCCCCCAGATTCATATTAGGGCTGCTGTTCTATAACAGACAGACAAAAGCAATACTGTATATCTCTGATTACGCATGATGTAGTACACCCAAATGCCCCTTAACCCATAACCGAAAGAAGTTTATATTGCAGTACAACATTAGCCTGCCTATTTCACTCATGGGCAGCCAACAGCCCTTGTATAGAGTTACTTTGAGGGCCAAAGAATAGCTTACACTGACGCGCGCGCATGTGGCGCATACGCTGAAAAGAAAAGGTAGGTGGGCATTTGCACCTGTCCTGCATCCCACCTCAACCAAAAAAATGACGACATCTTTAAATGTTCCTCTCAAATAACAGTATTTGAATGCTCGTGAATAAAAAGTAGCCAATCCCTTTGTTCCATTGATTTTAAAGGAAGTTAGCGCGCTAGTTTGCATAGTCATGACTGCCGACTAACAGAGGACCTAGGCTACTAATCTACTCCCTCCCGCCCCCCTGAGTCTTGTGTAAATATTGGCTTAGAGCAACACGACAGGTGTCCTCGACAAGAGAATCCTTTCCCTTTAAGACCTGTCGATAAAAAGAAAAGAGACTGTGGAACACCAAGCCATTTCCCTCAATTTAAAGTTTGACATGGTGGCCCACAAAGGTTCAACTCAAGGGTCACACAGACGCCATTCCAAGTGCGATCAGGTAGGCTATGGTATTGGGAAATATCATGTAAGGTGAGTTAATAGGCTAACACATATTCTAACTGCTTTCCTGGTGAGATTCGATTCTTGTTCGAAGGCTATTCCTAATAGAGTTCTATATTTCGGATATTTCATTTTCATTTACTCAGGACGAAAAGACCGGTGGGAACAATACTGGCACGGACCTATCCTCGACAGCATTCATCACACTCACATCTTGTGAGACGATGCTGACTGACAAATTATGTGGGAACGGCTGACTTCTGTATTTGTCTCGCGCTGAGCCACACGCACAATACCTGAAGATGAAGTTTTGTTCGTTCGGCTCGCGTTAAGCAGGTACAGATGTACAACATCTTGAAGTTGGAAAAATCATACACACTTTAATTTACATTTTGCTTACAAATGTATTTTGTTACCTTTCTCTTATACAAAATTAATAGGTTTGCAGAGGTTGTGCTCGAATTTTGATCAAACTTCACCAAGTAGGCTACCGGTAGGCTACAATATGCTCAAATATTACACACTGTATCTGTCAACTGCAAATCATTTAAATGAAATGTTCAGTGGGCGGACATGACACCTGGCTAAGATTAATGCATGATTGTGTTATTGGTCTGATGGGACTGAAGTGAGTGAGTCAGCAAAATCATATCAAACAGATTTGCTAAATCATGGTGAACTTTTCACATTCCCAATTCAAACGAAATTGCATATCATCTACATCATAGCCCCACTGACCTAACCGACTAGTCCGTTGCAAATGTAAATATATGCAAATGCAAGTCAGATCACTATCTACTCATAGATCCTGTATAATAGGACTACAGGTGTGCACTACTGCCAACTCAGAGCCTCTTGTCATTGGCACTAGTCTTATCGTCTCAATTGGGAGACATGTTCAAAGACAAAGCAGAGAATAAACATGTATTTTCAGGGTCAAGGAGGCCCCAGCAATATATGGCTTCACAACAGATCAGTTATAATAAAAGAGATATAAAAATGCCTGCTTTATTCCTCCTAAACTAATGTAATTGTTCTGCATTTTTATTTGAAATCAACTGCTCATTCAAAGTCATATAGAACAGCAGTAAAGTGAACAGTTCAGACAACATTTTGAGAAACGGTTGGATACGATATAGCCCTGCTTGTGAACATGACACAGTTTGGCAAATATTTATTTAAGACAGGTGAACATGATTAAACAGTTTACATCCTGGTTACCGTCTGAACTGCCTGCTAACTGTTCCTTTAGACTTGGGAAAATCTTAGGCTCACATAAAAAGCTGATTGTGAAAATATATTTAAAAAAAGAATGTAACCAACAACATCCCCAAATGTACATGTGTACAGGGAAGAGTGAGAATGAAACTATAATTGTTGAAAAAAAGTGTAGGCTATATTTTTCAAGCAAGGTTCAACGCTGACTCTTTGCGATAGCATCATGGAAAGCTGTTACCTGATCTAACAGAGCTGCTGGACTAATGTGCCCTGTGACTTTAAGAGATTTCCAGTGAAATATGTAAATCCCTCTGGCCCCTCGCACATGTGGGTGAGACTGACTGGTTTTACCTGCAGCCGTGTTCTGGCCTTGGCTAAAGCCTGTCTGCCGTAGTCTGTTACAGTCCATTCATAGAGCAGATGTCTCCTGCATGGTCTGCCAGAACCAGTTCAAATCTGTCCTCCGCTGGATTAGTTTCTATGGTAGCAGAAACAAACGGGGAGCACATTCGTTGTCTGTTCACAGACTATTCAAGAGGTGCCTCCTAATATTCACACCTGTTCATTTGTGCCTGTATCACAATCATGTTTTGTGTTTTACAATCATTTTGTTTTCTTAGTGACATACAGCTCATTGATATCACATCATCAATGATTTTTTATTATTATTATTTAAGTAAAAATGAATAATTGGGAGCATATTCCTTCATTTGCCATTTCTATTTGTTTTTATTTTTCACTATTATACTGTCATAAACATTCCCATGATCAGTTACAGATTAAGCATGACCATGAGAAATGCACTGATCAAATTGCATCCTTGTTGTCCGACAATACATTGAAAACAGTAGCTAACAAAACAATGTAAAGGATAAATTGTGCCAATTCCATTTGACATGTTCTCACTGAGCTCCTACTTCTGAAGATGTACTCATCACACTCTGGTTCTCTCACTGTGCTGTATCGGTCTGGAAAACATGATCTGGTGTTGTCATGGAAAGTGGGAAGCAGAAATACACACACATACACTCAAACATGCACAAACAGTGACACAAAAATATAAATATTTTGGATAAAACTGAGTAAAATTCTAGATTTCTAGAAACAACCTCCTGCCTCCTATGAAAAAGAAACAGTGTACAGTTACCAAACTGTTTCACTGGCTGCTTTAATGAATGTAGGGAGCACCGCAGGGAATGAGTGTGGGTCTTATGAATGGGTCAATCTAAAATCTAGTTCGATCTGTGTGTTTGTGGATATGTAATAAATAGAGAATGCCCATTGGCAGATGCCCTATTGTGCATCGTGCGGGAGATAAGACAGCGGGGACAGTGTTTCCCGGTCAGTACTGGCTGTGCAGGATGTAAATGAGGGAGGCTGTCTGATTTCCCAGTGAAATGAGGCCTCAGCTGATGAGCCGACAGATGTAATCACTCAGGCCTGGGATCAAAGGCCACCAGCTGCCTCCGTCCACCTGGCCGACGGTAAACACTGCACAGGTAGGGTCACGCTCAAAGGTTTACATTTGTGAAATATCAGCCAGATCATGCAGACCTTTTTATTACTATTATTATTATTGTTATTGTTATTATTATTAACAATAACAATAATATTTTTTAAATAATACTGAACAGAAAAAACCCAAATGGCTCTGATTAAAAATGTACATACAGTACTACATAGCCTTGAATGTTTGGCACTCCAGGTATAATTGGCCCACCCATCACTCAGTTACATATGGTAAGTTTCCACATCGGTGGCATTGTAAATTTGGTGGTCATTTTTGTATAAATACAGTAGGTAGTGAGTTCCGTATGTCTTGTGAGACTAATGCACATTTCACCCTGGACTGCACTTTGCTGGCTACTGAGCCATGAACAAGGCAAAAGAGCTGTTAAAAGATTTGTGAGAAAAGGTAGCTGAAATGTGTTAATGAAGAAAAAAGTAGTGTTCAAAGTCTGATAAAGAAGTGGAGAATTAGTGGCTAAGTTGATACCAAGATACGGTCAGGAAGATCAACAAAGACTTTAGCCTTAACGGCAAGGAAAATTGGTCGGGAAGCAAAGAAAAACCCTCAGGCTTCACTGCAAGAGAGTGGTGTGACTGTTTCAAGATCCACAATAAGGAGGCACTTGAACAAAAATTGGCTTCACAGTCAGGTTGCCAGAAAAAAAGCATTTATACTGCAATGGTTTGTTTAATGATTGCACTATTCTGGGATGCCTTATGGTTTCATTTGAATCCCATATATTTTGCACAACTGTAATCAGATCAGATGGGCATCACACACACATACACACACACACACACACACACAGGGGCATTTTTGTATTCAGCTGCATTATATGTATGGATACCTATGATGTCATTGTGTATCTGAAAATCTTTGTCCAGTTGACATTAGCGATCCTTGTAATGAAGCCCCGTAACACAATATGTCATCTAAGACAGGAACACAATGCCATTCTTTTACCTTAAAATACCAGCTGTGTCTCAAACCACATACTTCTGACAGTATGCTGATAGTGTGCACTGAGAACTTACTTCAGTAGTGCCCACATTTCAATGATTAGTATTGTCCCAAAAGAAACACAGGTAGGGTCATGACCATTTTAGTTGTTTTTTTGACAACCTGGGTGCCATCTTAGCACTATACAGTGCACTATACATACTGATGCCAAGGAACATAGATATCGATTCCATTTGTTTTGTTTTTTTAACGTATTGAGTTTGCAAATTGAATAAAGGCCTTGCCTTCCTTTTGTCAGCTCTACTACGTTTGTTTGATTTATATACAATATTCAATATTTATTTTCCTTATTACTGTTTGCCAAACATATGGTTATTAAACCTATCAAACATAAATGGGATTCTAACCTCAACTTTTAAACCACCTACACAAATTCTAAATATTCAGTTAGATCAGTGCTGATAAAAATGACTGAAATCCTGGCAAATGAATCATCTGAGTATTAAATTATCAATATGTTTTTTGCAATCGATTTGATTTGAAAACATCTTAGTAATTCCAATGAAACGGTATGCTGTCTTCTGTATTATCAGCACATGGCCCAGATCTGTTTGCAAACAAATGACCGCCGCAGTGGAAGCGCTGTGCATTTAAATCATGCCTACGTCACAAAGAAGCCTTCCCATAGCAGCCCCGGCTGAAAAGCGTTAAGTGTGGCGTCCTATAAGAGAGAGCCAAGCCGCCGAGCTCAGAGTATGGAGCCCATGGACTGGACTGAGCTACTCGGGGAGGGTCCGGCTCTCTTTACCCTAAAGTCCACCACTGGGGGCTAATCCCCCCCCCAACCGCCCCCTCATTATCCCTGTTTTCCAATCAAACTGTCATGTCAGTGTGTTGCCATTGTGCCCGGCTGGCGGTCAGGCACGGGTCACCCAGGGCCTTTCTGATGAGTCAGTGGATATGGGGCCACCACAATGGGCCCTGTGCGGAGCCACAATGGCCGGTCTAATTCAGTCTTTCAGCCCCGGGGGCTGCTGAGTATGCAGGGCTCGGGTGCATTCCACGCCTGCCGAGGGGCCCGGTCCTATAAAAACACTGGAGAAAGGCTGCAGCCCGACATTGATTAGACCGGATCTGTCCCACATCTGTACGTGAGTATGCCACTGTACCTACCCACTGTCTTGGTTGACATGTGAACATCTGGTTCCTGCACATTGGCAAAAGAGTACAAAGCAGCTATATTCACAGCTATAAACAAAAACATAGATAACATCACGCAAAAAAAAAAAAAATCAATTGGTATGCCTTGTCCAGGAATCAAGGTTCACATCTGTTGTGTGTGAACGTCTGTTGGTCTCCCCAAAAAGTCTGGGTGACTTACTGCTGGTCTTCCTTGTCGCCCCTACTCTACCGGCACAGAGCCTGGTGACAACAGCAACCATGAACACACAACAACAGATGATGGAGCAGATGGGGCAGTGGAGGATCACTATCTGGGAGGAGGAGAACTTCCAGGGCAAGCGCTGCGAGTTCATGCTGGACTGTCAGAACATCATGGAGAGGGGCTTCCACAAGATCCGCTCCGTCAAGGTGGAGAACGGCGCGTAAGTCTCTCGCTGGATTCTAGCCCGCTGGGATACGCCTGTTGCTGCTGACGGGGGGAACCGTGAAAACGGCTTGCGCTGTGGCAGGATTATCAGATTCTAAATGACCGCACATTCTTGGATTTGATTCGTGGACGAGAGTCACCTCAGCTGTGCTGCTCTGTGTCACACTGCCGTGTTTCATGCTGGTCTTTAAGGAAAGCGCTACTGTTTTCATATACCTACAGCTGGAGGACTGCTTATTCATAGATTGGATTTTATAGTTTTGTAGTTTTACAAAGGTTAAGATGCCTAATTGAGAAGCTTATAAGTACTTAGATATGTGATTTTTTGATACATTAAGTATTATTAGTATTATTAATTCATTACATTATATTATATTATATTATATATTCCATGTAATGACCTAACTTGGTCTTCCAACCCCACAGTGAGGACCTGATGACAAGAGAGGGGAATGGTAATGTGTGGGTAAATGAAAAGCAGGGCGTAGTTGTAACACAGCACTGAAAGGCCAGCTGTCTGATATGGAGACAAGAGGTGGAGTGACTGATTGCCAGACAAAAGCGTTGGGAAAACAAAGCGTGGAGAAAGCATGTGGTGTTTGCTTTGGCCTTTGTGATCCAATCAGCAGCGCTGAGCTCGGCGGTGGGTGCTGGGCGCTGTGGTCGGACTGTTTGATTTTTTGACTCATTTTTACCTGCCAGTAAAACCTCCCAATCTTGAAATTCTCTCTCTCTCTTTTTCTCTCTCTTGTTCTCTCTCTCTTTCTCGCTATTTCCTATTTCCTCGATCGCTCTGTCTGCCTCTCCCTATTCCAGCTGGGTTGGGTATGAGTATCCTGAATTTCAGGGTCAGCAGTTCATCCTAGAGAAGGGCGATTATCCCCGTTTTGAAGCCTGGAGTGGAAACAGCAGTTACAGAACCGAACACATGCTCTCCTTCAGACCTATTAAGTGTGCTGTAAGTGTGATCCACACAGCATAGTTTTACTGTGCAGGGGGTGTGCTCACCCTGAGATTCACACACAAATGTGAACACCCCACAGACATACTCCCCCCCCCTTCTCCACACACACACACACACACACACACACACACACACACACACACACACACACACACACACACACACACACACACACACACACAAACACAGACAAATCTTGTAATGCTGTCACTATAATATGAGCTTTGCAGGAAGCAAAGTACTTGTTGATTACCTTTGTGCATTTTTGACACATGTATCCAACATACACATTCTATTCCACTATATTTGCGTGTGCCCTTTGTAACATCATATTTTCTCCATTGGACCAGAACCACAGTGACAGCAAAGTGACACTCTATGAGTGTGAAGACTTCCAGGGACGCAAGTTTGAGATGTGCGACGACTACCCCTCCCTTCAGGCCATGGGCTGGTGCAGCAAGGAGGTGCCTTCCATGAAAGTCAACTCTGGAGCGTAAGTCTCCCTCATTCTAGAGCATTCCACGCTTCTCAAGCATTTCCTGGGGAAGCGGATCCCTAACTTCAGCACTCCCATGCTTGTCTGCTATAGCTTACTGCACCATGTATTTTGGTACTGCATCTTTACCATTGTTCAGAATACATTTTACTGGGGGAGGACATGTTAGAAAGGCTCTGTATTGTGGCTCTCCCAGAAGACAATGGCCAAATGAGTTTGTGGCCAGAGATCAGACATGTGATCTTCTAGCCGTGGCGGCAGCTGATAAATGAAACACGGGTCTTTCTCTCCACAGCTGGGTGGCCTATCAGTTCCCTGGTTACCGCGGATATCAGTACATCTTGGAGAGGGACAGACACCAAGGAGAGTACAGAAACTACAACGAGTTCAGCACCCAAGCCCACACCAACCAAGTCCAGTCTATTCGCAGAATCCAGCAGTAAGTCCGACGGCTGCTATGTACCTACCATGCCATACGATGTATTAAAATAGGCAATAAAGACTTTATTCAAACTATGGAAAAAGAGTGCTTGTGACAATTCCTTGCTTTTTTTTTTTACCCAAAATAGCTCTATTCTCACATGAAAAGAAGTGGACCTGCCCTGCTAATCGTTTCTTTTTTCTGCCTTTTTTTGTGTCAACACAAAGTCGTTTTCTTAAACTTTCTAGCACTATTGAACTACATTACCTTTTCATGACTCAGCATTCCTTTTATTATATTATCAAGCCTTTTGTTTTTGAAACATTAATAGATTTCCTGTGTTTATATATTAATGAAGACAGACTGCCTCTTTTAATAAAATACTTACAACCAGAATATTTGCATATTATTTGAAGACATTTTAATGTTAGATCAGAATGTGTCTTGTTCATGTCAGATTGTATTTTTTCCCAATAAACAAAAGCACGAGATGACATGTTAATGCTTCTACCATTTGTTGTTGCAATGTTGTGTTGTGCAGCATGCAATATTACAAAACAATCTGACCCTGGATTCGAATAAGGATAGGCTACTTTTAATCCATAGCAGCAACTGTATGGGGTCTTAGGCCAATTTTGTCTGGTTCACAGTTTTTCCCTAATGTAATTACATTTAAACAGTTTACCATGCATTTTGATAGTGACCATATTAGTGTAACCCTAATTATGTCCCAATGATCCATAATATATAACCCAGTTCACCCATCACATGGACCGGACAACCTACAGAATATACTGTAATATCCTACATGTCAAGGCGGATTCCACAGAGCTGTCCAGGGTGCTGATCTGTGGCTTTAAGTTTACTAGACACACTTCCAGAAATGATAGAAATTGCACATCTGAAAATAGTTTCCGAAATGGCATCATAAGTATGAAAAACTTAATCGATTTTTAAGAATGTAAGGGAAAAAAACACATGCAAAGGCCTACTTTACTTCCGCGTAACTGCTTTCAAGCGTTTGGCACGCCTCTCACGTTTGCTGCACCATGTGCGCATCCTGTTGGGAATCCGTGTCATTGTTTGTTTGTCTGCCAACCGTTCCAGCTGCACTGTAGGCTAAACATCCACGTCGTTTTGGCGTGGAAGTAGAAGTTTCTTTTTTAATACCGTCCCACGCCCAGTCCAGGATCTCCTCATCAATGTTCAACTACATACACACCTTTGTCAAATATGCACTTCTAGTTCGACTGATTATAACCGCTGCACACTCTTGAAGTCCTTAAAATCACCAACACGTTTCCGATAGTGGAGGTGAAATTCTCCTCTGGATGTTGCTATAACCTCACTGGAAGAGGTGAATTGACTTTGGAGAGATATTTGGCTAGAAACGAGAGCATTAACACAACTACGGAGACGGATTTGACGAGTTCATTGCTTGATGTTGAATATTTTCAAACATTTACGTTTGCCAAGCCAAGCCAAGTCTTTATATAAAAGTGTAGTTGATTGCATTTGCAGATAGTTTAGTTTAATTGTTACAGTCGGCAGCGGGAACATGCTGTGATCAGCCAGAGCTACTGCAGTCCATACGTCTGTGAGAAGTGATGCCATCAATGTCTAGCTTTCGGGGCTTGTTTTAAGTTGCCTGCGATCTGTATATGGACTCAGGCAGCTAAAGCAAGTCTGGGAAGCTAGAGACCGAACACCTGGAGACAAAGCCAATCTATCAAGTCGCGAGCATGATATCTCATCTGGACGGAAACAGGATTGAAGAGCCAGAGCTGGACGAAAACAAACTCTGTGTGGACTACTTAAGACCAGAAAAACCTTTCAGGAAGTAAACTTTTGCCACCCATAATTTAAGTTTGGAAATTCAGTTCAAACATGTATTGTGATAAAAAGTAGGCCTAATGAATATCTTCGTATAATAAAAAAAATATTATATTTATAATTTATGCTTTGATCACTGTCTTTTGTCAACTTCAGCGCAAGCTACAGGCACGGTGGAATTTATTTTTGAATCTCATTTGAAAGCATTAATATTTATTAATCTAAATGCATTTATTTTATCGCAACAGACCTTGGTGGGCATGGTTATTTCATACAGTGAGGTACACAGAGCCCGTTTTATCTGGGCTAGGCCCTATAGGTTTGTCACAGACTAATGGCACATCACTCTGAGCCAATAAGGCATGGGTTTACGTTTACGACAACGTTTCACCTCGATTATATGACATGCAAACGTAATGTCAGGGATAAAATGTCCTTGTGTACTGAAACGCAGTCAAGCGTGGTTTTAAAGGCAAATACTCTATTCCAACATGGAACAGGCCTTTATGTTTGCAAAGAGGTAAAAAGGCGGAAAAGAGAGAGGATCTGAACTGGTTTCCATGTCAAACACTTCAATTCTCCATAGAAACTCTGATCTTAACGCTGAAACTTTATTAAATCCTGATGGTGGAATCGATAAGGCAGAATTTCTATCGGCTCCTTTTTATTGTGGAGACAGGGAAGGATGACAGAGGTAAATTGCTCTTTTAATTAAAGCAATGCACCAAAGGAAATTGCTGTCTGAATATTGTCTCAGAGATGGAGCTTGTGACAGTTGCCTGGAAACTTCAATCTGTCTCCCATTTATTCCAGATCATAGTTTTGAGATAAAGTTTAATAAAAATCTTTACCCGAATGAAAGCCAACCCTTCCAGATCAACAGACACAATGAGACAGAACTGCGGAGGAAACCTAATGTTTAACATGTATCTCTCAGGTACACTTGCTCTTTTGTATAAAATCGGATTTTTTAGTTCTTACTTATTATATTTCCATGGGCGATTCTTGTAGTTCTCGGATGCTGGGTTACTCCTGGGCACTGATTGCTTGGCTTTTCAATCTGAAACCCGTCTCTTCTTTTGTCGGAAATCGGATTTCCTTTTTCCTGAACGCGTTTCCTGGCTTCACAGCTCAAGTTCAGGGAAAGCAACAGAAGCTACAGGAGAACCTCGGCACTCTGAGACCTACAGTATCACAGCCTTGGATAGATTTAAATTTATAGTCATTTTTTATTATTTAAGTTGTGTGCGTTTTTAGTGCAATATTTTACTTTATCTTCGCTATATTGACATATTGTTTTCACGTTGTTCCCTTAGAAACATAGAAACATTTCTATTCACATTGGTTTGGCTATTTCTTTATATTTTGTGCATTTCAAAATGTTAATCTAGTTATTAATCCCTTGTTCAGATCCTTCAGATAATCTTCTGAAAGAGGCTAAAAACGCATCATGGAGCCCCATGAATACGGGAGTTCAAAAAGGTAAGTAATTATTTTCGGGTAAATATTGGTAAACACAATTTAAAATGTTGTCCTACAGCATCAATTCAGTCTACAGAGGACTGTTATATCAGACCCAAGTTACATTAGTTTAGCATTAATATTTTTGGTAAATATCGTAATAATCTGGGCACAGCTGTGTTTATTTTCTGATGCTTCCTTCAAATACATTAGCCTATGCAATTAATTACATTACGCATTTCCTTTTTTACTTGTATAGTCTAGCGACTCAGTTTTTATGAGATTGTGCATGCAGGCCATTAGTAATGTCAAAGGATCAATAATTATTGAAGTCAACAACAAATATACGATAACAAACGTGATTTCCAAATTAATTTTTTCTTAGCCTATTTGAATGAAATGTGATCCGTTTGAGATTATAAAGCCACATTTGGTGCACGTTCTCTTTCTGTTTTGTTGTTGTTGTTGTTGTTGTTGTTGTTGTTTTCTGTCAGACAATATTACTTTTGCATTTTATTCAGTTGCATGGTATCCGATTTTATTTCAGGAAGTGGACAAATTCAGCTCTGGCAGTTTCTCCTCGAGCTCTTGTCGGACAGCTCCAACATATCGTGCATCGCATGGGAAGGCACCAACGGGGAATTTAAACTGATCGACCCGGACGAAGTGGCCCGTCGATGGGGTGAGAGGAAAAGCAAGCCCAATATGAACTATGATAAACTTAGCCGAGCTCTCCGCTACTACTACGACAAGAACATCATGACGAAGGTGCATGGAAAGCGCTATGCCTACAAATTTGACTTTCACGGTCTGGCACAAGTGTGCCAACCCTCGTCGACCGAACAAGCCTTTTATAAGTTCCAGAGTAATTTCACACCGCTGCCGTTTTCAGGCATTTCCAAGCTCAACCTGATGGCTCCAACCGTTAGTCACACCGGGTTCTCCTACTGGCCAGGCTCCCCGCCGACTCTCTACCACAGTCACAACCTGCAACCCTCTGGGCCCTTTGGCACGGTATCTGCGCCTCATATCAGCTGCGTCAACAACATCAATAACTTAAATAATTTGAATAATATTAATAGTCCTTATAATTGAAGACCATTTCAGTTAGAAAGGTGGATCAGATAAAATTGCCTGGATAAAGATCATGTAAAAGTTGTAACAATACGCGCAAATTTCCTGCGGCACAATACAGATAGGATATATCGTAATCGAAACTGCCCATGCATCCTTAAGCAATATTTTATGATGACATTTGGCTCACTTGAAAACAAGAAATTGCCATAATGACGTTTAAACACAAATGCACATAATTTATTTAAACTTGCGGAGATGCGACGCCTATCAGCGCCATCTCATGGCTGAAAAACACCAGGTGTACTTCGAAGCGGACGCGTGAACTCGGGTCCATTGCTGTATCAAAAAACCTTTTAGACAACAACAATGAATACAACTACTCGGCCATTTGACATGTTATTGTACCCACAAAAGGTATAAAATCACTATACTATTTTTGTTCTGTAATATTCAGTTTACTAACAGAGAAAATTATACAATGTATATTTCATATTAATTAGGGAGACCTTCAGGGAGCGATGGCCAGCAGTTTTCAACTGGGCTTATGAGAGTAATTTTTATCACAGCGCTCAATGAAAATCAGATTGTATTTAGGCTACAGGTTGCTAGTGGTCCTCTTATAGAAGATTGTATGTAGGCCAACTAGGTCAAGTTCTATGGCAGTGTACCTAAGGACATTCAACAAATGAATATAGGATTCCTTTTCAAATCAATTAAAACAACTGGACCCCAGCCTCCAGTAAAAGTAGCATCACCGAAACCGACCAACAACAATAAACCGACCCAACTGAAACGCAGGCCTTGCGTCTTTTCTAAAATGTAAAGTGTAGCCACCTGACTGGATTACACTTGTCTTGCCAAAACAAATAGGTAGACCTACAGTCTAACGCTTTCCAGAACATCTAAGAAGGTATGTGCTCCTATTCATGGCGATTTGCTGTCCAATTGTTTTCGTGTTTCATTGTTGGGCTTAAAGGCTGTTTTACGTGGCCCAACCACTGTTTAGGCTATCAGTGACAGTAGTCTCTACAGTCGTTCTAATAAGTTTCACTCTAATTTATTTAACGCATTATTTCATTAGAGGCTACAGTTTAATGTGCAGTTGGTGATCATATTTTTAACAAGTCCTCTTATTTTAAAAAGTGTATGTGGCCCATGCTATTTTAATGGTCTATGTTCTATGTTTGTGATATGTTTTGAGTAAAAATGGTTTTATATCGATTATTGTTGTCATTTTCCTCAATAATAAAGTAAGACGACAACATTGATGGTTATGAACGTCTATCAATAATAATAATAAAATATTTGATGATAAAAATGAAATGAAAATGTTTTCTGCTTGTTTACATACCAATACATCTGCAAGATATATATCTGAAATAGACAGGCTACACGATTCAATGTATTCGATAAAGGAAGGTCACACACAACTCGATTTACATTAATGTCAATAGCATCAAGAATATTTAGACCCAATATGACCACAGGGTGGCACCAGAGAACAGCGATTTAACAAAACCAACAGCCATCACCTCATCTCCCCTAACTCTTCATTTGAGAAAAGAGATTATGTTTATTTTGAGTCAAAATGCATCATTCACAACTTCAGGAGAACCTGCACGAACCCACTGCACTATTTTAACACAGGTATGTCATGTTACGCAATGCGCATATAGAAAATTACATACTTGATCTCAATCTGAAGTAAAACATTTTGTCGGTCTCGCTAATAAATAAGGTACTGTAACGCAGAAACTGTGTAATGAATGCGTTTAGATTGAGAGGAGGAGGCTGATAAGGAACCGTCCAGCTTATGTGACTTGCATATCAATAGAACCTTCAGGGAACTGGCTCTATTGATGGCAACACCAATGCCTGTTCTGTCACATTGAATGCATTTCAAGTCCAGACGACCTCACCAGTGGACTATGCCAAGAGAGGCAAAATAGCCACTATAGAAGCGCAGGGTTTCCAGAAAAGGGTTCTAATCCCTGAAACAGTTGCAAGAAATGTTTATTAAAATCAGAGTCAAAGTCATTCTGTACTGGCAAGTGGGTACTAATGCTATGCAAACCACAAATACCAACATTTTAAAATCAAGGAACACTTTAACTGCAACAGTGAATATGATAAAAAATGTGTATCTGGTGCCAATAAATGCGCTGAGAGCATGTAGGGCTTGGAACAACATGCAATACTCAAATAAACAGGTAAGGTACATTGCTAATGAACCAGGTTAAATCGGGCTTTTAAGAGGCTCCCGGCAGAAAATACTGAATTGGAGAGAGTGTCGGAGAGTTAATCTCCACATTAGCTGTGCTAAGTGGGATCCGTCATCCCCCCTCTTACATAACACAGTAGTGTGGGGAAGTGGGATATCCAGGATGTGGCAGGCTACATGGAAGACCACACTATTAGAAAAAAGATGATACAGTAGAACCAAAAATGGTTCTATTGCATGTTTAAATATATGGCACACCTAAGGGTTCTTTAACGCCTGCATGGTTCTATATAGTACCCCAAGAACTCTTTTTTAAAGAGTGCAGACCAAAAACATGCTTTGCAGGGACATGCAAAACAAAACCAGGTCACACTGACTTCCTGATATGGTCCTTATGACTAATCAGTGTTTCAGTGAATTGTACAGCCTGTAATGAAAGAAAAAAAACATACAGGCATTTCTGTAGCTCATTAGACTAGGCGTAGTATGATCAGGGCTGAGCAACAGACTGATAATTGTAGACATTATGGCCATTGTGCTAAATATAGAACATTACCTGTTCCCATATCAATCTAGTATCTGAAATCAGTATGTTTACTTTAATGCATGAAAATAATGCAGCACACACTGAAACAACAGAAAAACAAAACACTGGTGTAAAAGTAAAAAAAAAAAAATATATATATATATATATTTTTAAAAAGATGCAGAATATGTGCCAGGCTTGAACAAATGAGGGCGACTTCAGTGAGAGTCAACTGGAGAGAAATGTGGAGCAGGTACTTTCTATAAGTAGGCTGTGTCGGCTGTGCAGCGAGGCTTCAGTGCTCCCTGGAGATTGCTAAAGCCCAGGCCTCTGAAGCGGCGGAGACCGTCTCTGACTCACTCGCTGTCAGTGGGAAGCACTGCAACCAAGCCTCTCAAAGAGTTCAGTCACAGCAAAGCACACCTACCCACCCAGTCTCCAAATATATCCCTCTGCAGCGCACACACACGCCACACAGAAGAGGCATGAGGGGAATGTTATTGACCCAGTTATGGTGTCCTGCAGTAGAAAAGTGTGTGATTTGGAATTCTATTAGTTGTGTTTCTGTCGTCAGATTTCATATTCAGGTACATGACACAAGCAGACAGAACATGTGGAGGAGAAAAAACACACAGCTATTTTGGTTCCACACCCTCATGGGGAATAAGGCGGGGCGCTGCTTTGTGCTATTTATAACTTCCCTGCTCTAGCTGCTATTGGAACAATGCACAGACCTACGCACCTACAGTATGCACTGATGGAAAACATGAATGGGAGGCAGATAGGCTGAGCTCCCTCTGGACTGTCATCAAGGCTTACATAAGCAGCTCCATGGCACACAACACAGCGACACCTTTTACAGGTAGATGACGCACAGATTCAAGGAAAACACTTAATTAAGGTTAGACTGCTGAGATCACTGGGGTCCTTTGATGGCCAAACCTTTATCAGAGACTCCTATGTGTCTATTTTTAGTTAAAAAGGAAAATGGTTGATGTAGTCCATAGAGACTTCTATTGGCTATATGTGTTTGTAGTTTATATGTTTAAAAAAAGTGGTATAGTTTCATCTTAGTATCATCCATAGAAAGTGCTACTGTATGTAAGCCATTTTACTGTAGTTGATCTTGTTTGATGAATAAGAATAAGAATAGTTGGTATATGACACTAGCCAACATGGATCTGACCCATAGAGACACAACTGACACTAGTCAACATGGAGCTGACCCATTAGGAGACACAACTGACACTAGTCAACATGGATCTGACCCATTAGGAGACACAACTGACACTAGTCAGCATGGATCTGACCCATAGAGGAGACACTGCTGCTGATGTCCCCATTCATTACTCAGGACAGGACAAAGGCATTGAACCCTGAATCAGTCCATACATGAAAGATGGGATAAAGTGAGATTAGACTTCCCACATATAGCTGAAGGTTTAGCCGGCTGCAAATACTGGAGTAATCTTGTTGACAGATTAACAGGTACATTAGACTGAGAGATCAGAGAGAAGCAACCACAACAACCGGGGAAGGTGACGTGTAATGAATGAAAATGATAGAGAACTGCATAATCATCACATCTCCTTAATCTCTACGTCTGCACTGCAGTACACACTAACTTAACAGGCTGTGTCAGTGAAGGCACACAGATACTATGCTGAAATTGAGCCTGCCTTTTCTGGTCATTCAGATCAGATAGTATGGTCCGTTTGTCCATTAGCTTCAGTGTGGTGTTGCATTATTATCATGCACTAAAGTAAACATACTGATTTCAGATAGTAGATTAGGGAACAGGTAATGTAATGCTGTAATGTCTTAAGAATGATCAGTTGATCTGTTGCTCAGCCCTGATCATACTAGGCCTACAGTGCACTGTAATCCTCTCATCTGGTCTTCACTTTGTTGAAAGGCTAACGTTACAGTGGAGCAGCAGGTACACACTACCCATAATTAAAGAAAATACAGCATTTGTTGCCTGTCCAGATGAATGAATACAGGGCTAACCCATCTGTTTACACAGATACTGCAATAGTGCCTCATGCCTGCAGTAACTCGGGCTCAGCGATCCTGTGGTTACTATAGAGACGGAAGCCGAATACGCAGGCGATCTTGGATCACACGTCCCTCTGAGCCACAGAAGAGGCAGAGACTGCAGCAAATTCTGTCCAATCATTCATGCTGCCTGTTTTATTCACAAATTCTTGGAGATCCATTCATTCTTTCTCTTCAAACCATGACATGACATGACAAGAGTCTCAATAGCAGATGCTGTGTGAGGATATCAGTGGTTAGATGACATATATTAAGGTGCAGAGACAGCATACAATCTGTCCTTTCTATTCCGATTCTTTCAGTTCTGTTAATAATTTACTGTTATAACAGGTTCACAAAAAGTACATTTTTGTCACTGTGTCAGTAGGTAGGTATTATGGTGCACCTCGAGGAAAATAATGGTTAAATTACAATTCAGCACCAAGGCCAGTAACTCAGTGAAGTGTTCGAGCAAGAATACAGAAATGTACAGTAGTATTTGTATAAGTGTCTTTATTGTTCATGAGTCCAGCAGTTGTCAGGTCTTCAAACTCTGTATACAGCTCACATATGCAGACAGTGCACAAAATATCAGTGCAATGTGAAAGCAATGAGGTAGGCTATTTTGTAACCATAAACCTTGTGCAGTATCTGCCTTTGGAGAAGGCTGTGAGATCTCCTATAAAACAACTCGTATGTCACTGAGATCAGTCTAACATAGGAGCTGCATGTCCTTGAAGGGGAACTGTTGATTCCAAGTTTAAAAGGGCATTATATAAGTTCCACCTTAACAATAGCTCATACATGCCTGTTGACTACATGTGCAGTTTACAGAAAAATATGACAGGTGTTACTGTTCTGGAATGGATCACGGTCTATCTGTTCTAGTGAACAGGCCTACAAAAATAGGCATATCGACAAATCAGTTGAACTGATTTCATAGGAAAACAAGCTAATCTTTACCAATAGAGAGAAAATAAAATCAGCAATAAATAAACAACACATCAAGAGTTGTTTAAAACAAACTCTATTGGCACATTGGACATCTTGTCTTCAAAAGTGTCTTTGAAGTTAAACAAAATGGACGTGCATTCTGGCCAGGCCAGGGCCAGCACCTTGGATAGTTCCCCATGTCATCTGTGCAGCACTGCCATGAACATTTGTGTTCTTATGAACAAGGAAAAACAGTAAAACAATTGGAAACACTACGTTTAGAGCAGTATTCTTCACAGTATTGCACCACATGGCTACATCTGATGAGAAAGTTCATAAACACAATCTTTTTCGGCATGCAAATACTGTAGGCTACTAGTCCAACCGGTGACAAAACACTGATTTCTAGATATAGGTTATATGTCTTCATCCCTATTAACACTGTTTTTTTTTTTGCAATAACATAAAGATGAAAGGTCCCTGCAAGATATGCCACCCGAACGAGACAAAACAGATAGCATACAGCATGTGCTGTAATCTCCATGCTGTCAGCAACGCATTCAAATGATGATAGGACTATCAACGGTCTACATCACTTCCCTTCGCGTCTTTTGTTTCACCTTTGAGCTCCTGAAACACCTCAGTGAAAAAATGTGGATCAATGTTGATCTGCATCATTTTATCACTTATGCTATCAATGACACCTAGTGACAGATCCCAGAAAGTATCCTTGTTACCTTCGACAATGAAGGGTTTGAGAGGGTAAGAGATTTCCTGGCCTATGTATGAATAAGCCAGGTACAGGCAGGTAAGAAAGACGCCATGAAGTTCGCCTCGAGTGGCAACATCTTCAGTGATCGTTTCTCGACATATCAAGTAGACAAACACCAGGCTAGCTGGTGTGATGAAACCCTGATCCTGCCAGCCTTGTAACAGAAGGGTTCGGTCTACATTTCGGAACCAAAGGATAACTTCGTTCGAGTTGAGATCTTTGAGTTTATAACATCTTCTGCAAAAAAAATCTCCGAGGCAAAGCAGAAGCTCGCCAGTCGATGCTTGGACAATCACCTTCCTGGGAGAGACGAGGGATAACTTGCTGGGTTGTTTTTGCACAGCAATGATCTTTTTGCCACTGTGAGAGGGTGTCTGTGATTGAGTTGCTGCAGGGTTCTGTTTTGGTAACTGCGCTGGTTCCGGACTCAAGTGCTGTCTTTTCTTCAGATTTTCGTTATTCAATTGCTCCACCTTATTTTCATTGGCCTGCAGTAGCTGGCCATCCGGGTTAACTTTTTTGTCATTCCTCCTCGACGAAGTAACAAATCTTTTCAACGACAAGGCTGATTCCAGTACAGAATGTTTCTTAAGGCTTCTATCGGTAGGCTCGGGTCCATCGACCACGATAGTCGTCTTCCGAGACATCGGAGATATTGAGAGAACAGTTCCCATTACTGCAGCTGGATGGATGTCACTTGGTGGGCTCCGAAGATGTAATTCCCCAGAATAAATGTCACGCTGGTCAGCAGTGGTGTACCCTCGCACGTCTCATTTCTATTGTAGCGGGCTGTTCTTGAAGCGATGCAGGGGGCTGCCAGTGTATCCCCGCCTAAGAAGCTCCCTGCCACCGATTGCAGTCTTCAGTTAGCCTACCTTCCTATGGTCGCAGAACTGCTCTGAAAAGCAGCAACTCGCGGTAGAGCAGACTCAAGCGTAATCTATTTCAGTAGACCAGGATTAGTGGATTCTGTCTAATGAGCCAACCAACCTCACGGTGTCTCATCAGATTGACTGGGAATGGAACCAATTAGGTAGCCCATTTTAAATGAGCAGCCTTGGTTTCTCTTTTTTGACTGTGAATGTTATAGCTCTCTATTTTTCAGAATCTCCATGAAAACATGAACCTCTTCATAGCCTGTGGACTCAGATAAGAATGATACTGTATAAGTATAATATATATTTTTAGTTGACATCTAGATTATCCTCCTGATCTTACAGTAGCCTACAAGGATCTCTACTGTATAGATGAATCATCAAGAATAACTATGTTTGTCACAAAGCAGAGATAACACATGGTCACCCTGAATGCATAGTTTATCATCATTATTTTGGTAATGATAACTTTTGAAAACTTAAACTCAAACACTTTATATTCTGAACAAAAATAATACAATAAAATACATCAATGAGAAAAGGGTTCATGGGTTATCTGAGGCCTGTGACTAACCCATTCTAAGACTGAAAACTATATAGCTGATCCAATTAGTCAAGCAGGAGAGGGAGAGTTGTTACATGACGGGCGCTTAAAGTTTCCCCTCATTAGCTTTGTGAGGAGCACAAGTCCTTAAGCATCCATGAACAGGTCACAAGTTAATGAAGTCACTTATTTAGGACTGTCTGTGGAAAACCCTCTAAAAATAGTGTCAGGGAGAACACCTAACAAACAAACGTTGGCAATGTTTTTCAGGGTTTCAAATACCTTTGTTTAAGAAAAGGCTCTATGGTAGGAACTGAAAGAAACAGACTTTTAACAGATTAAAATATGCTTTATTTTAGATAGAATAGAAAATGAGCCCTTATGCTATGGACTACAACTTTCCACTGGAGACAGCACATAGTTTATTCTTCACATCCATAAAGAGAATCTGATACATTGGAGGGCTACCTTACAGAGATCCTATGCAAGGTTTTCACATTGATATAACAGCTTTGACATCATTTTGATGGTAAACTAACTTAAGAGGGAAAATGGCTTTCTTTCCAGTCACACCCTACCCATCTACAAAGAATTAGCTTTGCAACCTCACTCTACCCCAACCTGGGGAATCACAAACTGCTTTACTGAAATAGCCTACAATCTGTGTGAAATTATGTAATGTTACCTTGTCAGTCAACATGGCTCTTCGAAGATTATCTTTGCTGGTTTGTAAACAAATCCTCATGCACTGGGGGGAAGGGTGCAAGGAGTCGTATATACGGCAGTGGTGTATAATGCAACTATTCCACAACTGTAGGGGGACCCCATTCATCATAAAAAAAGAAACAGTTGGACACTTAAATCCTTACTTATGTTATCTAGACCTCTAATTTATAGCATGAGGGCTATACATTAGGCCGTTTGCATCAAAAAGACAAATCTATGATGGTAAGATTACTGATAATATTCTGTCTAGTCCTTGTTTGGGTAAAATGCCAGTGTTACTCTAGATTGACTGAATCACATTGATTAGACAAGATGTGCATAGCAGCAGTCACAGGGTGTATTCAATGCACACGTGTGAGCCTTACATGAAAAATGCCTATATGTGCAGCAAATGTGCCCTGCAAACAAAAATCTGTAATAGGAGGTGAACAAAGCGCATAAAACAGATATGTGAACTTCACACTTCGCTGTGTCGATTCACAACTGTGACTCGTTCTTATGGCTTTTGCTTGCTGCCTCTGACAGTGATGTGGTTTTGTGCAGCAGAGACGGTTCATAGAGGGAGCTGAGACCCAAACTGCAAGATTATCCCGTGTTTATATTCGAAAAGCTCAGAGCTCAGATTAATGTCCTTAGGGATGCATGGTGATGAAGCGTGAGGATACAACTTTCTCATCATACTCTTTCCAGCTCTGTGAAACCGTTGTCATACAGGCGGTAAGGCACACACTCCTCGCATATCTCGCTAAGAACAGACATTCACACTAATGCCTGCTGACGTACGACAGTAGACGCCGTAAGCCTGTCGTGAGTCAGCCAAGCCTGACACTGCTTTCTAGAGCTGGTAATTAGGGAGAGGAGATGGTGCCCTCTCCACACTTGCCCTGATATACCCCTCATTTGCCTGGGTGGGTGGCATGGAGTTCAGGCCAAGAGAGTGACTCACACAAAAGATGGTGGGAAATGGAAGTTCATGGCACTATGACATAACATCAGCTGTGCATGTACTGTACGCATGGTCCATATCTGCTGGCAATAAGATGAGAGGAAATGTAAGTTCACACCACTGAGAAAATTCTAATATCACCAGAGAAGCAGACTTCAAAATACTGCAGATTGTTTAGCGTGGAGTTCCAGTTCCTTACTGCTTTCTCAGACATAACAAGCATTCCACCCTGTGGTTGGTCAGTGTTAATGCATTTAATCTGCTTACAAGCAACTTTACAGAGCTACAGTATGGACACACTCCTGACATAACAGAGTTAACTGACGTAACATGTTAAACATGGAATTAGACGTATTTTCATTTACACTTTCACTGTGTAACAGTAAGTTAAAAATGCTACGTACCTTGCCAGCATTGTAAAGCATGCATAATTCCACAGGATATGAAAACAAAATAAAAATACTTTTCCTAAGCACAATAGCATTTCTTCCCGACTAAATATCCAATGTTTCAGAGTACATTTACTCTACATCAAGTGGCATTACTGAAAAGGGGTCTCAAAAAATGAGTTGTAGTAGTAGATTTGAGAATGACCAGCAGAGGGCAGCATGCCCTTTGCAGATGGGTGTCTATAACAAGTGAATAATCCTGCTGTTAGGTGGGCTGTTGACTGGTCCTGTCAGCAACAGCCTTCGCCACCACAGGCTAATATTTAATATCCCCAGGCAAGAGGCAGTGAAATCCTACACCCCGAGGCATCTATCTGGGTAATATTCTCCGTCATGACAGAATCCTCCTTTCAACCAGTCTGCCACTGCCAACAGTACAAGATCAGAACAAATGGCGATTATGCCTCAGCAGCTGTTCACAGAGGAAAAGGCTCCCAGCAATAAAGACGGCCATTTATCCAATTTGTCTGCATTCGGCAGCGACGTTTATTAAGTGTAATAAATAGCATGGTGCCGTTATGGGGGAGAGTTGTGTTGTAGGCCCACGTGTTACACAATTACCGAAATAGCCCATACAGAGAAATATTTCATTTGCATGCCTGCACACACTGCAGGTGGACAATATAATCATTTATGGTCGTGTAAGGTTAATAAAGGCCACATGTTTCACATTATGTAATACGTTTCACGAAACAATAACTGAAACATGTCAGTCACACACACAGCCACATTCAGAAGACTGACTGCCGCCATCTCTCCTCCACTGTCAAGGCCTTGTAGAGCCTTAGGACAGTACTGTGCAAAAGAATCTCCCCTCCCCTTTGTTGTGGGGCACATCAAAAGCAAACAAAGGGATCATGTTGCTGCTCTTATCGAGGACTTGTCCATCAGGCCCTTCAGCGGGGGCTTAGTGCACAGCCAAGAGCAGGTGGGCAGCTGGAGGGATCACAGCCCCTCGGAGGAGCCCATCCACAGCTGTGCAACACAGGTCAAGATAAGACACACGACACACCATCAGAGTATGGCATTAGAAGCACATCACAGGCATAGCATTCAGCGGTTTCCTTTAGCCTTAGAGGGGGAAAAAACAGGACCTTGTTGAGTGGAGGGAGGACTTTTGAGAACATGAGAGTCTTGGGGTCTTTTTGGATTCTCTCTCTCTTTTTTTTTTTTACTCATTCCGTTTGGGAGGAGGAAGAAAAATGTTGGTGTGTGTGTGTGTGTGTGTGTGTGTAGGGGGGGGGGGGGGGGGGGGGGGTGTTGAAATCAGGGTCAGGGGTCCACCCACGACCTTCTGAGGGAGTCAACTCGGTGCACTCGCACGTGCGCCGCTGAAACGGAGATCAAACAAACATCCGGTCTGTCGCCAACCCCTGATGTGATGAGCTAGCGGCGGCTGGCGAAATGAGGTCTGGCTCTCTTCGTTCTGTGAAAGCTAGCGCACCTGCCGCCTGATCAAAGCCGCTGCCATTTGAAAGCTATGCGTTCGGTAATGCGGCGGCATATCCTTGTAAAGCAGACAACAAAGAAAGCTGTAGCTATATTTAGCTAGAGTAGGCTACATACGGATATCAGTTTAAAAAACAGGCTGGCCGGTGTTTATCGGAGGCTGCCTGACATCGGGCATCATCCGTCGCTGCTTTGTAGAACACACAAAGAGGGACGAGAGGGAAAGAACACTCGAGAACCTTGAAACACCTCCACGCTTTCCACTGACGGACGATTTTGGACTTCCTAACTCTTTGATTGGTGGACCTCTGCCACGTCTAGTATGCAGTAGACTACACTTCAAAGACAACAGCACTTGTTTAACTTTATTGAGCAGGGCCTATCAACAGTGTGGGAGGTTTGCACTTTTCTATAAGTTCATCATTAAATCTCTCATATGGTAAATAACATGGCGAAGAGACCTAGCTGTTGTATTTTGGTATTTTACAAATGAAGTGTTTCTATGACATTCTCTTCTCTGGTGACTTGTTGCAGGTGTAGCAGAAAGAGATCCACCTGTATTTACAAGTTTCTGTCACACAGATCACTCCAGCCATGAAACAAACCAAGACATAACACAGCCAGGGAAACATTCAGAGAATCCAAACAGAATGATCTTCATATTTTCCTTTTGGTTCTTTCCACAGAGTGTCAGCTGAGTTTAGGTCAACCTCTTCATTCTCTGATTAACTCTACCAGTAAACATCGGCCAATATTTCAGGGAGAACTGGAGGATGCTGTCCAGACTGACCTATATGTCCACCGTAAGTCTCATAGCCCTGTATTGTTTTAACAGCTGTTTCAAATGACTTTGTTGCATCTGATCACACAAACCTACAGTTTTCTTGAGCTTGTCTGGGATAATTAAAATCATATTACTTAGTAATTATCTGAACAGAGAAAACAGTGGGAAAATATACCCTTACTGATTATTTACATGATCAAAGGCTTACCGAATAGGCCTACTTTATGTTCCCTCATGACTTCTGTTCATGAAAATGATCTTGAATGTGTTATCTCCATCAGGCCCTTTATCTGTTAATCAGCTCCTTCCTTGTTTTGTTTTTCTACACCATCAACCATGCAGTGTACAATGGTGCATAGTTAAGATACAGAAGAAGCTAAATTGGTGTATTGAGTAAAGCATTTCTCACACAGCCAATCTCCCATTAAATGGACTTACAAACCTGTAACAACATAAATCACGGCAACCGTCTCTCTGTCCAGCAGGGGGCACCCTGGTCTACTCCAACTGGGAGCTGCTGCAGCTTCATCTGTGAGTGTTGACTAGTCAGTATCAGTAGACAGTGCTGGCTCTGTGTTTGGAGACAGGGCTGTGCTTAAGGCCTCGCTGGCTGCCAGGATAAACAGACAGATCTCTGATTATGTTTAAGAAACGCGGTTCATGAAAGGCAAAGGCCTGCTGATAAATAGGCCTGCGCCGCACACACAACTCCTGTTGCCATCGCTCTGGCCTTTGATGGGGCGGCTCTCCTCCCAGCCTCCCAAAATAAACCGCTCCTCTTCCTCACAGGGCTGGGAAACGCACTCGGACGTCCGAGCCGCCAGAGAAATGTTCAACGCTTCATTTCAGGGCAAATAGATAAATATGTTTATATCTTAATTACTTGGATTCCCATGGCCTTTTATGACAGCAGTGAGTGACAGGACCAGAGTGACCCCATGCACTGCCTCACAGTGGGCAGATTCCTTCACACCAGGACTATTTTTTCGAACTACTTTTGAAGTTGAAACATGTTTTAGCTAACAGGGAGCAGATTCAGGACATCTCTTGCAGAAACAGGTTCCAGCCAAAAATGACCAACAGCTTGGTCTGTATTTCCAAAAACAGTAAAAAAGGTTTGTGAATTGGGATTTTTGCAGAAATACTGCGGCAAGACTAATATTCTCTCCAGAAAAAACTTGCTTTAAGGCAAGAAGAAGATAAAGGTCAGTTTACAGACAAACAAAAAATCTCGCTCATACCAGAGCGTTAAAAGACCTTGAAGCTGAATAGAGGCACTGAGAACCACCGAGATTACAGGCACACTTGGACTCTCCGGCGTTCCGGCCTATCTCGGAGTGGACGCATTCCTATCGACAGGTGGTTGTGGGATCCCGGCGGCAGACCTCCCACCTCCTCTCCCGCTGCCACCCCTGCTGCCTGAGAGGGAGCTCTTGTTCCACGGGCCCTGTTCCGCTCCAGACACCTGGTCCAAAATCAACAGCACATGTTGAACCGGGCTAATGGCGCTCCGCTCCATGCTGGGATGATGTCATGCCGGTCCCACTATAGCGCAACACTACGACTTGTCAAATTAAAGACGAAAAGCCACAAAGAAGAAGCTCACTCCCTCTGGAAGTAATAAGGGTGTGTGGGGGTGGGGGGGGGGTGGGAGGGGGTGACTTTGCTGGGAAAGAGTATTGCACACAGTGCCGCTTTCCAGATTCCACCTGCTGCCAAACTTTAATGCAGAGATAAACAGTGGAAAATCATTACAGATCGTTTAAATGGATCACGCATCGTTTCTTTGACCTGGATTTATGGGAGGGATGTAGACAAATCTGACTTGGACCGCTCTGCGTTCAAACACAGAGAAGACGTTCTACTATAGCACTCAACGTTTTGAACGGAGCAGGGGAAATATTGTGTAAATATTTTGAATCCAATTTCTGCGTCAAATAAATATTTGCTCCACTACATGAAAACTACAGTGAACGCAAACCACCATCAAATGAAAGAAATTCATGCCTGTCGTGATCCCATGCATTTGTCATTGCTCACCGCTCCGTGGCATTTGGTGAACTGTAAATAGAGGTCTCCAATTTACATTCTTCATTATGTTTATCATCTGTAAGGAGTGTTTAGTTTCGTAGGTCGCCAGTTGACCTCGGCTAAGATTCACCACCACAGAGTGGCATCACAGCTCTGTTTCTTAATATCGTTCCTCCAACAGAGGGCAACGCAGGATACCATAAACAAAGCCATCTGTTTGCCACTAATATATACAGTGGGTATAGTAAGTATTCACACCCATGCTAAAGTTGACTAAAAAGAGGAATATAAAATCATCTTTTGAGAATTGATTGTAATGCCTTAATTCAAAAAATGAGTAAAAATCAAACCGCTAAGGACACTAATTTTCTTTGTGATTGAAGAATGTATCGTAAATAGATAAATGTTCTTCCTTAAATACAGGTTGCATAAGTATTCAACCCCTATGTTAAATTCCCATAGGAGCAGGAGGAGTTTTTATATGTTTTTATTTTTAAAGGCCAGCTATTTCATGGATCCAGGATAATATGCATCCTGATAAAGTTCCCTTGGCCTTTGGAATTAAAATAGCCCCACATCATCACATACCCTTCACCATAGCTAGAGATTGGCATGGTGCTTTTTACAGTTAGCCAATTAGCCTGTTTGATGCTCATTGAGCTCAATGCAAATCAAACAGGCTAATAGGCTAACTGGAAAAAGCACCATGCCAATCTCTATCTATGGTGAAGGGTATGTGATGATGTGGGGCTATTTTAATTCCAAAGGCCAAGGGAACTTTATCAGGATGCGTAATATCCTGGATCCATGAAATAGCTGGCCTTTAAAAATAAAAACATATAAAAAATCCTCCTGCTCCTATGGGAATTTAACATAGGGGTTGAATACTTATGCAACCTGTATTTAAGGAAGAACATTTATCTATTTATGATACATTCTTCAATCACAAAGAAAATTAGTGTCCTTAGCGGTTTGATTTTTACTCATTTTTTGAATTAAGGCATTACAATCAATTCTCAAAAGATGATTTTATATTCCTGTTTTTAGTCAACTTTAGCATGGGTGTGAATACTTACTATACCCACTGTATGCATCCCTACAGTGTCCAAGACCTATTCAATTTATTTTCAATATGCATTCAACTATCAGTTGAACTAGCAGGATACCAATATGCATATGTCCTCCAGACAGTGTATGTCATATCCCATGTCCCAAGCTTCTGTTGAAATGGTGGATTAAAGATCCTCCATGAGCAAATATACCCGCGGAGCAAAACTACAATACAACCGCAAGTCAAACATCTCACCATGATAGCCACATGGCTCACAATCTGTTTTAAATTGACACTCATTGTTTTAAACCCCTGTTAAAAAATGTGCGTACAGACCATAGTGCTACCGCGTCCGTCGCTGTTGTTACTTAAGAGATACCCAGAGGAGCATTTAGGCTGGGCAGCTGAGGCCTCGACTTGCTCCCTGGGCTGTTATCATCCGCCATCAGGCGCTCCTTGAAGTGGTTTTATAAGACATGACGAGGGAGATCGGGCCGAAAGTGATCAGCCAGAGAGGAACATCTGAAACCTATTTCCCACAATTAAAGGGGAGAGACTATCAGCTCTAAACATCGCTTGTTTCCACGGTATCGGTTCAAACACTCGGCTCACACACATGCACGCACACACACATACACACACACACACACACACACACACACACACACACACACACACACACACACACACATACTACACATTCACACACACACACACACACACACACACACACACACACACACACACACACACACACACACACACACACACATTCCCATAAACAGTGACAGCACATTTCCAAATATATTCGTTTGGAGGAGAACCAAAGCTTGCGCTCCAGCTGGGCAGAGAGAGAGGGGGGTTCCACGGATCAATAAAGAGCTGGCGTTTGACGGGGGATAATGTGTGAAGGCACTCACAGCATCCACACCTGGGTTTGAGGGAAATCCAGTGGCTGTGTGTTTGTGTGTGTGTGAGTGTGTGTGTTGGAGAGTGATAGAGAGGAAAGTAGATAGAAAGAGATATACTAAGTACATGGCTCTTTTGCAGAGCCAAAGAGAGGCCTTGTCTGTGATTAAATTCCCTCTAATACATTGTGTGTGTGTGTGTGAGAGAGAGAGAGAGAAAGAGAGAGAGACATGTTTGGATGTTCATCAAACTTCAAACACAATAAAACAAATACTAGACATCTGTCTGGTGGGATGGAAGGCTTGATTGCTATCACCACTTGCAATCACACTTCAATCACATTTCACTCACAAAACGTATTGTTATAATTCCAAGATGCAAGGAGACGGTAAACCACTTTGACTCTACTTTGCCTGGTTCACTGGGCAGACCGCTGAGCACTGAGATGCCATGAGGCTGTATATCCAGACCCAAGTGAAACAGCATGTCGGTGAAAGTGCAGTGAGTACGTTCCTTTGTTACAGCCAATGAATATCTTTTTTTCCTCAATAAACAATGAATCTGTCTGAAGTCACAATACATTGAGGTTCAGCTGCAGAAGAGAGCCTGATGTTCTCGGAGGAAAAAAGAAGATTGGGATGGGAGTACGACTGAGAGGAGTTCCATCCAGCTGCATCTGTCCAGCTGAAAGCCAGAGTGGACCCTCTTACTGGGAAGCAGTGAAGGTGGAATCTGAATGTGAGTGAGAGAGAGAGAGAGAGAGAGAGAGAGAGAGATAGAGAAGAACAGAAAGGGAGAGAGTATTGTGTGTATTTGTGTTAGAAAGGAGAGAGAGTGAGTGTGTGAAAGGGAGAAAGTACTGTGTGTGTGTGTGTGTGTGTGTGTAAGGATTTCAGCTGAAGAGAGAGAGAATACACACACGGGCAGTGTGTGTCTGGATGTGTATTTAAGCTTTTAAAACAAGGGGGAGCACAGTTGGGTCACAAGAGCAACAAATGGTTCCTGTATTGCAACAGACGCTGTGTCTTGTTTTCTTGAGGGGAGAGAACAGAGGGACCAGGAGAGAAGGCCCTGCTTAATTCCGCTGAAGGAAAACACCATCCGAGGGAGAATCATTCCACGACTTCTGACCTTTTGTATCTTGGCATCGTCCGAATATCAGGCTCAATTAGGTCCTCGGTGAGCTAAAATGAAATGAACAAGAGCAGCAGAATACTGGATGCTTCTTTTGGAGGACGCACAAAATAACACCCGTTACAGATAGTCAGGCACTGCGCAGTGCGCACGTTATAATCTAACAAAGACATAAAAAGTCAAGATCATTTCAGAGCACCATGCACTGGGCCCACATGAAATCCTACAGCACGGTTATAAATGAGACCCAATGAGATGGTGAAAGCATCTTTGAGACGGCAAGAAGTTCAAGACAAAGTCCGCCAGCTCCTCCCGCTCAGTCATATGACACAGATTTTCGGTGTGTTCCAACGCTCCGCAGGAAAGGCAGCTGATGTCTCCCTGGAGTGGAACTGGCTTGATAATGAGAGACAGAAACGTCAAAGGCAAATATTCCCAACCTGACGTGAGCTCAGGGTCATCTTTGGGGCAACGTGCCTAAAGCTCATTACCTTCGCTTAAGCAGCAGCCATTATCCAGCTCTCTGGGACGGGCGCGATGAGCAGATGTAGGCTGATGGAGCGGCAGCTGGGTGACCTACAGCACAGAGAGTCTACAGTAGCTCTCGCGCCTCGCGTTTCAACTCCTGGGCTCCTGCCACTGAAAATATACAATTCATAAAGCATCATCATCTAGCCGGGGATATTTATGATGAGGGTATTTATGTCCAGCGGAGGCTTCTCTGCCTTATCAGTCATTAAGTGTTCTTGCCACACTAAATGTAAGTGAGGTGTCACTGATTTGGGCCATTAAAGATGTATATTTCACCGAAAAAAAGGTGTGCGTAATGGTTTACACGCTGTGCACATTTTTGCGCCATGACAATAACAGTGGACCTCTGTTTCGTGCGCGAGGAGCGAGAATTCAGTTTTTTAAGATCTTTATTTTTAAGTTGATGCAGTCACTCAGTCCTTTTGAGGAGGAAAAAGGCTTTTGGCTCAGTGTAATTGCTGAGTGAGCTGTGTATGGAGAGGGAAGGGGGGGGGCATTACTGGCTAAAGCAGTAGAGTAATGTAAGTTCAGTCTTGCCACAGCATGTAACCCATACCGAAACTGCTCCGAGAGCTTCAGATGAGGAGCGTACGCTGATGATATCAGACTCACTTAAGCGACTTAGCTAATGAAATGTAAGACAACACTGCAGGTGATGCCAAAACACATCCACTTCCCAGCGCTCATCAAATTAGCATCCTCCCCTCGGGAGAGAAGGTCACGCCTCGGGCGTTTCGCAACAGCTCACATGCCGGGCGGTGTTGGGTTCGTTTTCTGATGTGTGTGTGGCGGGTGGCACAGCCAGATCTCGCCAGCGAGCCCGGGGGCGGACCGGCGGTGGCCGCTCTGTCAGGGGCAACACGAGGGGCGCAGACGGGGGTGCCATGGCGCCATCCATCAGTGACAGCTGGCATTGTGTGCTCTACAAGGAGGAGCAGCGGGCGGCTCCGTCGTATCCAGGAGAGGGGCCCATAAAAGAGGACTAATCATTAATGAACTCTCATTCAGGCCAGAGGATACCGAGCGAAGCGACGCTGGGAAATGCCAAGCCGAGATATAAATCCTCCCTGGAGGAATTTAATAGACAACATGATGTCTGGTGCTGTCTGAGAATAGACATTTAATAGAGTAAGAAAAAGGGGGAAAAAAGAGAGAGATGGATTTATCTCTGCAGAAACAACATAAAAGCTTAAGGGATTTCAGAGTGGTATGGTAATGTACAGATCTGATTTAAAGACCTGTCACATCAAAACAAAACCAGGTGCATCTTTGGAGTGTTTTGGCCTTGACATGTTTTCTATCAATGGTGCAAGTGAAACTCTATCTGATGTCATTTCATTCTGAACATTATGCCATCAATTTGGAAGTTCCTGTCAACCACATATTGCGATGCGAGCTAAACAAAATTCTGTATTCGGTTATTTAGTGAGTTTAGCCCATTCAATCCACTCAATATGTTAACAGCCCTGAAAACGTTAATGGTACAAATCACTTCATCGACTCATGAAGGAATGCATCACAAGAGTTGTGGAGGTGTTGAGTTGTTGTTGAAGTCTGAAATGTGTATGTGGTTTCAAGACTTCTCCAAAGGGCAGAGATGTCAACACATCTCCACGCTCTCACATGTGCTTCCTGGAATGCAACACAATCCTGAGTCCTGAATGCACATTTGTTATTAACCGAAGTATATACTCAGTATACAGACATCTGGAGTCCAGTTAGTCATACTTCCCGCTTGGGTCACATTTGCTTACTTATGTTTGTACGTCACAGTATGAAATACAGACATTGATAGTTTATTATTGGAGCAACAAAACTGAAAGATTTCAATGGACAGTGAAATTATACCACTGATTGAGAACAGCCTACTGGAAACAAAAGACATATTGGTCTTTTTCAGAGGCTGTGGTTATGCTCCTAACAGAGCATATAGTGTAAGGGTAATGTTCAGGTCAAGTTGGAAAGCATATTGGAGACTTACGTGTCACATAGGCTTGGAGCCATCATGTCACAAAACTGCAGTGCAACAGGGTTCAAGTCATAGGCATCCTAATGTGAAAGCCTGCAGTTCCACTATTGACCTGTGGAGGGGGCACATCTCCTGGCTGAGCCTCTCCTGCCCACAGCTGGGTATTGTAGCACACCTGTTTGCCAGATGTTTCGGGGGAGCGTGGAAGCTTGACGTTCCTGGTTCATGGATCCATAGTGTTTTTTGTTCGCCTTTTTCTCGCGCGCTGGCCAGTGGTTTTATTTCTCTTTCCCTGATGCCTGTTTACACAAGCGCACTAACCTCGGAGAGGGTGAGGTGGAGGCGACTATACACCTGACGACAGGAGGACTTGGAGGGGAATCCCCGTCACGTCACCGTCTCCCATGGCAACTCTTGTCACGCTGTATCAAAATCCAAATACCAGCACCAAACGTCACGTTTTAAGGCCACTTCTATCTACTTTGGCATGGTGTCCTGCGAGGCCGGCTGACTGTTGTGATAGTGATGGAGTCCTGCCGCTTTGTGTTTCTTAACACATTTCAGTTTCAGTTGGAGCATTTGGAGACTACAACCACTCAGCAAACTGGGCTCTCTGACAGGGGATTTTCTCCCAGTCTTTGGTCTGCGCTCTTTTCTTCTCTCAATATAAATCTACATAAGTGTCAGTGTAGCAAATACCTGCAGGATGGCACATGGAGTACAAACTGTCTCTGGAGGCCCCATTTGTTGCCACACTGAACCGTCTTTTGTTCTTACTGGTTGCAGTGGGGAGCAGAGGCTTGGCCTAATTATCCCCAGTGTTCAGAGTAAATCTGCTCACACATTGGGCTTTCTTTGAAGATGGGTCTGTTAATCCCTAACCTGTCAACTGGAAAGAGACAGAGCGAGAGGGAGAGAGACAGAGTAAGAGGAGGAGAGAAAGATAGAGGGAGCGAGAGAGAGAAAGAGAGAGACGGTGGGGGTGGGAGGGAGGGAGCTGTATGAAAAACAGATTTGGGGAAATGCAACAAAGGTAACTCTTAGGCTTTGAATATGTGAATCATACTTATGATTTGAGAACTGTGAATCATAGCGGTAATGTAGAAGTCGGCAAGCCTCACAATTTGCATAATGAAAACTGACGAAACCACTTGCATACTTACACACACAGGTATTCGTCTGTAGGCTGTTTTAAGTGTTACTCACCGTCATTCACTCTAATGGTTTTCTTTTGGTGTTTACCACGGCAAAGAGATGACATGCAAATATCCTCTTACAACGTCACTTACACACTCACACACATAAATCGCCCAAATGATGGTGGAGAAGCCTGAGGCGGTAGAATTTGCTGTGAGGACCAGTGGACAAGCATGCGCGGTATCCTGCAAGAAAGAAGCAGAAAAAATAGAAACAGAGAAACTGTGAGCTGAAACAGTTGTGTGATCGATACACATCAGTTCAAATGTTTCTCTTCTTTTGACAAATGCACACAGACGCATCCACACACACACACACACACACACACACACACACACACACACACGCACATTCACACACACTCACACGCATTTTTGTCCAGTCCAAGTCCTGTGGAGCTATTGCAAGTATTTCTGCAGATGGCAGGCCGAACATGTGCATGTTTGCCTGTGTATTTTTGGATTTCACTAGATTCTCAGATATTAAACGCTCAAATGAATGAGTGCGTGGCAGTTTTTATTTACACAACCACAAAATGGCACACAAATAAAGAGCAGAAACATCCTCATGAAAGTATCGGTCTTTAATATTTGTCGAGAGAGGGAGGCCGCAGAGAGAGGGAGTCGCCCTGGAGCAGGGGCCAGCGGCGGTGGCTGGAGTCTATAGGCTGTTTGATCCCTGCGCCCGGAATCCTTGGAAACGGCTGAAAATGTGCCTTCCCCTCAGAGTTCAGATGCTCCGGGTCGCCGGCTGGAAACATTACAGTCAAGTCAGCAGCGGGGCAAGCCGTGCCTGTCTTCAGCTGCTCCGGCGGAATACCGCGAGAACCACTCGGGGAACTCGACATGTGTCACGGCCACAATTTACCGAGAGCTGTGTTGTGTAACAGATATACGATACCGCAATACTTATACAGTTATTTTTAAATTGGTCAGTCCCACGCCAGAAGCAATTTGGAATGGCGCATCCGATGCGAAAGCCAGCAGGCTACAAAGGCTGACACAAAAGGATGTCGTTTGATAGAAAGGTAAATTGAAGGTCTGCAACCAAGATGTCCCTTCTTGGGTTTGCACAGGCCTCATTCCCTTGTCTTTATTTACGGCACTGTTTACTTGGTGGACATTGTTTTTTCTCACACTTTTAGAAGACACTTACTGTCATAATTCCACTGGCAGATAACTCAAACTTTCGATGGCTTAAAGTAGACCTGATCATCTAGATATCGATACCTTCATTGTACTGAAAGACATGATGTAACAGAATATGTGTGTTTTGTAAATGAGAATATATTTCAATACCAAAATACCACTGTACATCAATGCTTTAATCACTCATGTGATGATGTAAAGGCTTTGTATTACTTTGCTGCTTTTCCTGTAAAAACGATGGACAAAACTTACCAGTGTACATTGCAGCAGCAGACCTCCCACTGTTGTCTCAAGACAAGGCCTCCCCTTATCTTCTAAGAGCTGCACACTCTCACATTTCCACAAGATATATTGCCCCAAAAGTATCTTGTCCGTCATCTCAATAGATGCTATCGGTTCATGCCAAAGTAAATGTTTGTGCAATGTGACATCCATTTAAAAATGAAAAGGAGTTGTCCTCTTGTGGCTGCAGATATATTGTTTAGTTGACTGGTTGAGACCAAACACAACACAAGAATGGAATTTATTTTAAGCAATTCAGTAAATAAAGCAGCCCATAATACAATCAAGAAATGACATATCCAATATGCTGTGGTTTCTCTAAGTAGAACAAGGCACAGAAGCACTTCTTAATATCACAACCATATCCCACATGAAACCATACAAATCAAAACATGGCATTATAGTAGGCCTACTTAGTTATACTAGTAGTAGCAGCAGCAGTAATAATCTTAATGCCAGTGATTTCTGTTGCTGCTGTTGTATCAGTAGTTATCAGGATCATGATCGTTTTCAAATGAAACAGAAAATGGTTTTAAAAAAAAGTGTTGCTGGGTGTTGCTGTTGCCACCGGTGACAGTCCGGCACTTATAATTGGGTGGTTGGAAAGGGGCGTGGCCGTCTGCAGTCTTGTTGACTGGGAAGTTGAATCATCTCCTGCTGACCACACACTAGCTCACGCCGATGAGTGTGTTTACTGGGGCCGCAGCGTTCCCAGCGAGTCATCCCTCACGCAGCACCCCTGCATGTGTGTGTGTGTGTGTGTTGATACACACTGTGGTCCCCCACACCAGGCCCCCGCTGCGGCTCCTGCTCCCCGTCTGTCCACAGGGGCCACTGGGCCCCAGATGGCTGCGGGGGGCTCCACCCTGCCACAGACCAGAGGCGGCCGAGGGGGGAACCACACTCGCCCCGCCGCGTCCTTAAAAACGTGTGGCAAACACATTCTCTCCACTGGCCTAATTTCACATGGCCGTGCTGCGAGACATTATGCAAATAGGAGGAGAGACGGGGGCCAAATTAAAGGGTAGGGTTAGGTGCAGGAGACACGCAAGTGACAGCAGCGGAGAACAATATTTTTAATTTGGTCCAATTATAACGGGCCAGCCGTCGGGCTGAGAAACAGCGAGGGGGGGCTTACGCCCGCCGAAGCCCCAAATCTTGTTTGTGCATCGGGGCTGTGGAGCGCACAGTCGTACACACACACAGTGCCATCTTGTTGCCAGATTCCCTATGTGAAAGTAAAGGACAGACCATTAATCATGGGCCAGTTGGGTTGAGAGGCTTGCGGAGTGAGACAGAGCTCGTTCACAACCCCGCCCTGGTGTGAGGCGTGTGTCTCACTCTCCTGTGAAAAGTGTCTGTCTGCCATCTGACGGGAAGACTGTGAAGTGTGAATACCTGCTCACCAAGAATATCACAAAGAGAGCCTTTGCAGCAAATAAATATATAAATACATACATAAATACATAAATAAATAATACATACATACACACACATATATATATATATATATATACAGTACATACACATAGACAGCTAACTAGCTAATTAAAGTATTACCCAAATGTGTTGGGATACCAAAGGCTTGCTCATGGGCATGGCTGTGAGTGTTCTTTAGCTTAATTCATGCTTTTCATGTGTTTGTTGCAGGCTGATTGATGGAAAGGCAACATGAATCTCATTAATATTTCTCTTTATGAATAGCAGTCACAGACATGGCCTCATCCAGCAACACATCATTTCATAAAAGCCTGGCGCCTAATGAACTCAAAGGCAGACTAGTGATAAAACATGTTTGTCTGCAGAAAGTGTGACTTCTACCTCTTTGAACCGAAGGAAGTGATGGCTGAACCATGAACTTTGTGTGAACTCCGGCTACAATGCAACTGTGTCGTGACGCGGTTATAAACCATCTCTGGCAGATTTGCAACCAGTGATTAAAGTAATAAATTACTTGTTTAGTCCGACAAAGTGTTAATAGTTACTTTATGGGGCAATAACGTGCAGGTGTGTGCCCTGGGATAGGCCAGCGTGACGCGCCGATGCGCAACAAGCATTTTTCCCCGTTGCTTGTAGTTTGTACCATCATGAAACGGGCCTCCAGAAACAGCGGCCAGTGACGGATGGTCACTAATGAATTTCGGCTTCCAAAATGTGTCACGCGGCACCGTCACCATCAGAAGTGAGTACACACCGTTCAGCCTTTGATCCCTGCTCGTTTTTTAGAGACTGGCCTTTACCCCGCCATACACACACACACACACACACACTCACACGTACACTCACACACACACACACACGCAGCAGACATGTCCTGAAAAGCTCTGTCCAAGGAGACTCTTTATTTGATCCCGTCTGCCTCGACACATGACAAAGCTGGGCTGTGGCGCGGGGGGAGTAGCGCTGGTTTAATTAGCGGAGAGACAGCAGGCCGGCCCAGAACACAGGAGCCCCATCAAGCGTGGGTCTAAAGCCACCCTAACTCTCTCAAGGCAGCGCTTCAAGGGCCAGGGGATAAAAGGCTCTGCTGTGTTGGTGATTCATATCAGCCCTGCGGTGTGTGTGGGGGGGTGTTTGTGTGTGTGTGTGTGTGTGTGTGTGTGTGTGTGTGTGTTGGGTTGGGGGTGGGCAGAGCGTCAGGTGTGCACTGCCAGTGCTAGACCAGGGTGCACTGCACACACCGCTGGTGCCCCTGCCTGCCTGATGACTTTCAAAGACATGGAGGGGGAGAAGGGGGGGTGATGGTCTAAGCATCTGGATACAATTGTATCATTACAGCTTACCTCTGTCTGCAAGTGTGGACGACCTAAATAGCCCACTGATAATGGTCTCAAATGACCTCCTCCCCCACCTCCTCCCACTCCACCATGCCCTTCCCCAGATGAAGGCCAGATTCATAAAGCCACACAAGGCGCCAGTGGGAGACCAGGTCTCTGTGCAGGACCAGAATGCAGCCCCTCTGACCTCTGCCTGCCTCCGTGATTGCTCCGATAATGACCGTGGGCCGTTCTCATCGGGGCAGTTACCGTAACGTCCACTCACCCCTTACCATAATGCACTAATTGGAAAACGAGGGAAATGTTTAAGTCCTAATTGTGTTTGGGAAGCAAACGAAACTGGTGCTGATGATGGATCACCTCACAGGTGTGGGGGAGGATTGTTGTGGTGTGGTGAATCACTGTCGGAATGTGAGACAGACTCGGATGAGTTTTGTATATTGCATGTTTTTTTTCAGATGCCACTTTAGAAGAACTTTTGGTTAGCCTCCATTCCTTGATATACTCAAATGCCTTTAAATAGCTAGAGGAAAAATGTAATTTCCTTTTGACACAGCATGATATATTTCACCACCACCCTCCAAATATAACATTTAATCTGTTTTAATTATGTCTTCATCAGATCATAGGTAGTGTTAAATGTTAAAAATGATTATCTTTGATTGATGGTGTTTTGGTGTTACATGGGGCTAGGGCCTAGGGTTGCGTTAGGTTCATTAAGGAGGGTGGATCCAAGAGCTTTCTCTTCCAAAGGAAAAAAAGAAACCTTCACCCTTTTGTGTGACTAAGGATTCATCTATTCAAAACATGCTGTGGTGTGCATCTTTACTCTAGCTGTCTGATGGTTGCGGTTTCAGCTATCACCTGTGCCATTACCTCATTACGGGGTCCTCTGTACCTCTCTCTCTCTCCTCGCCCTGTGAGGAGGATAATCTGTCCTCCACGTCCTGTGTTATTATACCGCTCGTCTTCTTGTTATGTTCAAACCTGACAGGCGTTTATTCACTCTTCCACAGGCTATGATTTCGCCTCTCAAATTGGGGCACACACCGGTCAGTGCCATCCTTCGCAGATTATCTCATTTGGGCTTGTGGTTATCGCTCAGCTCCAAATCAGAGGCTTGAACAATTGCAAACAATTGACTCCTCTTGAAGCGTTTGACATGGGTGGAGGGCAGCTAGTCATTTAGTGGATTGACTATTTATTCTGCTCGCTACAGCCTCTAATTTGGCCCTTAGGAAGTGAGGGGAGAATACGATGGAGATGAAGAGGGCCATGACTCACAGCTCAGCATGACAGAGTGCGTGTGCAGATTGTGTGGTCTGATTGGCTCTGGAAAGCCCACCTGTGAAACGTTTGTGTTGGAGGGCTCCATCATTATAATGAGCGTGAGACAGATAGATACAGTCTGAAGGGTGTGTCTCTATAGCACTGAAAGCACTGTTGTACTACAAACCGTGACAAAACTAAACGACTATACGGAGAGTGTTTAGAATAGTCTAGCCTTTTATTTTAATAATCTGTCTTATCTGTCATAATGAATGTGTGAGGGATAGAGCCATTTAAAGCACTGTTGTACCATAAATGTTCAACAGTTAATAGGCTTTCTATGATGGCTGTTGTTGCGCAGTCACACATCCGGAGAACAGACGCCTGGTCGGTTAAATAACTGACGGCCAGATAGTGTCTTATTCTTTAACAATGCTGACACTTCCATTTGTGAATTAAGTGTTAATTGGTGCCATTGTGTTTGAAGAAACAACACAGATGTTATATTGTTATTTTGCCTCTGCTGAATGATATAAAGAGGACAGTAACTGTAACACTAATATATATAACTTGGCAATTCATCAGCTTGGGGATGTGTACCAAATAACTGGAAGAATCAATGTTTATGGAATAGCGAACAGAGATATGTTACATAAAGTAACATCTTGCAGTTGAGCACATGTAGACATGCTGTTGGTGATTTTTTACCAGTAGTGTACATGAAAGAAAGAAAACAGGCCTTGTAAATAGAGTACTCAGACATACCGAAATGTGACATTGAAGCAAAGTTAATGAAACACAGTAAACTGAAGTTTTATTCCTGATGATTTTATTTGCTTCTAAGTGGAATGCTAATGGGAAATATGCTACCCAGCTGTCTCCAGCTGTTGGAAACAGCCCTGTTAGAGCGTATCATTTGAATAGTAACTCTGGCACCCTCACCCGCTTGTGGCATGCGCACATAAGTTTAATTAGTACCTTGTTTTTCGGCACAGAACGCTCTTTCCACTCCAACCAGCAGCCTTGATTAACAACATCCTGATTTGTGTATGGGAAATCTGACTTCGGTTTTGATCTGCTGAGATCACATGGTATTAATGGAGACAGCTGGTCAACTGTGGCTTTCTCTTGAGGCTACAGCTGATATGTGGAAGGTTATGCCCTAGACAGCGTCTCACAGTTCCCGTGTGTCTGTGCCAAGGCGAGGCCTAGTATTTGATTCACCTGGAACTTCTAAACTCCCACAGATTCCCACTGCGCACATCCAATTATAACGTCGGCCGCTGACATCCTCTCTATTAACGTTAAATTATACCTCCATCCCATATATCTATATATGTGTGTATATATATACACACGTTCACTGTGTTGTCACAGTCCATTGATTCCCTTCAAATGGCCAACCTGCTGTTTGCGTAGGACATGTGATAGATATTACAGCAGCGAGCGACCTGCCCTTTAACATTGCTAAGCTGCGTAGCGTAGCGTAGCGCTGCACTGCGCTGGCCCGGGCTTCAAACCTGAGCGGGCGCGTATCCCTCAGAGAAACCACAGCGGCTCTGCAGCCCATGGCATCCATCATGCTCGAGTTACCCAGCACGAGGGGATCGGTGACCTCAGGGCCAGATGTGCCGGCAGCACTGCCTGTGGTCGGCCATGTTGATGAGAGCATCTGCGAAACGGGGCTTTTTTTAGACGTGTGTGAAGGCAAGGGGACGTTACGAACTGCTGCTACCAAGCCCCAAACTGTCATTCCCCCTCGGCAGAAATGTTGACATAATGTCCCGGGTAACTAAGGAGGAGGAAGGTTATGTTCGAAAACAAACACATTCAGGTTGTTCTGAGAGAAAGGATGGGAAGAAGTGAATGACAAGCAAAAACACGGCTCAAAATTAAAGTATGTTTTTATCTCTAATCATGGAGCAAAAAATTATTTGGCCTTTGTAAGTCATATCGGGTTCTTCACATAAATACACCGTATAACATCTTAGATATGGTATATGCAACCCTCTAGCACTCCTGTGGTGTTAAGCTGTGTAATTATGATGTGTGCCTACAGGTATCTGAGGCTTGTAATGTAAAATGAAACCCCTGAAGATGAATAATGGCAGGTGAATGTTGTAATTGGTGATGTAATGTGTTTATGACAGTCTTGGTACAATGGGAGTAGAGTCGTAATTTTGATTTCAAAGAAAAATCAGTCTCTTCCTAGACTATCGCTGGATGAATATCGAGGGAGGTCGTGACATGATGGGATCTACTGAAATCACTTTGAACATCTTCCCGGCCCTGTCTGTAGCATATTTTAGCTTGTTGCGAAGGATTGTCTTTGATAAAGTATAACAAAGTCGAGTGACTTTGCCAAGCCTCTGCTGATGAGCTTTCAACCAGAGGAGAGGGTACTCCGATGATGAGAGGCAGAGTAGGCCTACGTCCATCTCCGAGTCCACACGCTGAACGAGTACACAGCCTTTTAGAACAATGGGCATTACAAACATGCCACAGGAATGAAGGGTTCATTGTTGGAGGGCACATCACAATCCGCAGACAAAGTCCTTTCAAGACACATCAAGACTTCTGATTAGCTTTCCAGGATTCGTCTGCGCAGGCAGAAGGATAAAAGTGACATAATCAAGTCTAGAATGTTATAGGAGCCAGGTGATGCAGGAATGCAGACTTGTGAGTTACTAATGGGAGGTGAAAATGTTCCCTTATGTTGAGGTGAAACTCTTTGTGGGGAAAAGGGCCCTGTGCTGTTTCTCAATGGCATTTTTTCCCACTGGAACAAAGATTTCCCCATCTTTCTGTCAGACATCAGGCATGGGAAATGTTTTTTTGTTACTAATGATCACTTTGAATCAATACAATGAACTTAATTACAGACATGAAATCACTTCTTTGGCCTGATATGGCATGTTATCATCAGATGTGAAGTGTATCTGACTGCAGCATATCTGTAAAATGCAAGAAATGCTCAATGCTCAGGCAACAAAAATGATCAAAATGTCTACCACGCACACATGAAACAACAAACAGATATGCTGCTGAAGAAAGAAGAAAAAGTATGATATGGCCAAATTAAATTGGGTGTGCAAGATGATAAAGCCCTCTTCTGCAAACTATTCAAATTGTTGACAATCATGATATATGATGAAGGAATATGATAAAGGAAAGGTATTTATTTCAGTAAAGTGGTCAGCAGCATAGTCAAATGTCATCCTATGTGTCAAATTTGAAATGTCCTGGATGGTATTGAGTTCCCTTGAGGTAAACGGTAGTATTACAGCAGAGTGTGGTCCGAAGCACAGATGAAGCTAGCTAGTTACCATGCTAATTCTAGTGGCAATTTCATAAGCAATTTTGACATACAGTAATGTCAATGGGATTATTTCATCACTTTTTATGGCTATTTATAGGTTGCTTCTGAACATTTTGAAAACTAAAAATGTTACATATAGTACCTTTAACCCTTAAATCCAATGGGCCAGTCCTATTCCCATCTGACTGAGTGGAGGCAGTAGTGCTCCCACAGCAGTGCTATGAAATGTCCCTAAAGCCTCGTCCTGTCCCCCTCTGTGCAGAGGCCAGTGTGTATAAACTCCATTTGCATGTTTGGTCAGTGCACAGTGGCCCACTGGAACGTAACCTTATGGAGCAAGGAACTCCTTTCTGTCAGAGTTATAATTATGTCCCAGCGCGTATCTCCTCCTCTCCTCTACTCTCTCTCTCTCTCTGTTACTCACTAGCTCTCTTACTCTCTCTCTCTCTCTCCCTCTCGCCCCTCCATGGCGGAAAGTCCCTCAGCTTGGGAGCGATGGGGTAGAGGCACGCCACTTGCAGCTGCGCGACCACATGAGAGGGCTGACAGGAGGAACGGGGAGATAATGAGAGCCTCGCTGCTGTCAGGCCCGGCCAGCTGCCCCAGCCCAGATTAAAGGCCTGGGCTTTATTGCTCGGCTCACTGATGTGCTACGCGCCGCCGCCGCTCCCGCTCCAGCTCCCGCTCCCGCCGCCGCCGCTGCCCCGTGTCCCCGCACTCGCCCGCTCGCGCTGCGCCCTCTCAGCCACCGTGGGGACAGTCCTGAGAGAGAGAGAGAGACCAGAGAGAGAGAGATGGAGGGAGAGAGAGAGACGAGAGAGAGAGAGATGGAGGGAGAGAGAGAGAGAGACCAGAGAGAGAGAGATGGAGGGAGAGGCCTCCTGAAACACTGGCCCCTTGCACTCGCCACGACACCCTAATCACACACCCCCCTCCTAAGAGAGACTGGTGGTTTGACTCGTGTGTGTGTGTGTGTGTGTGTGTGTGTGTGTGTGTGTGTGTGTGAGACAACTGTGAATGAGTTCATTCCTATTAGGGAGCAGAGAGAGTGTCCATTTGGAGTGTGTTTTTTTCACTCTTGGTAAATTGAACTGTAGTTTGAATGAGTCGAGACTTTAAAGAGGACAGCATACGGCTTTCTTGTGGGATTCATACAATTTCCTTACAAGTCCTTTTACAATACATTACTGCTGATTAAAATCATCAAAAGGGCCCCAGCAACTTAACACTGAATCGCTGACTTTTTTCTGGCTCCTGCTTTTCTTGTTTTGTTTTTTATTACTGTGCCAGGCAGGCAGTGTGTCATTATTGTCTGTTTCTTACTAACGTTTCAAAGAATGTAGAGTGACTCACTTCATTTAAAACCACCAAGCTGGCAATGCTTAGAGAAGTAAGAGGTGTGTGTAAGTGTGTGTGTGTGTGTGTGTGTGTGTGTGTGTGTGTGTGTGTGTGTTTATGTATGCGCGTGTGTCATTCTGTGTTTTTAAGTGGAAGAGAGAGAGAGCGAGAGCGACAAAGAAAGAAAGAAAGAAAGAGGGAAAAAAAGTCTCTTTGAGAAGATTAGCCAATTAGCCATCTCTGGCAGAGTTTTGTCCCCTAATGGTTTCTCAACAGAGCACAATCCCATTTTCACCACATCATCCAAACATTCAAACATGAGTCGTTTCCATGTACTGAGTCCTCCTGCCATGAGCTCTACCGCCAGAGTGTGGGTGCAGCCGAGAGGGGGGTGGGGGCGAGGAAGGGACGACAAAAAAAAAAAAGAAAAAAAAAATCCACAGATGTAATAAAATACCAGAGCTGACTTCACTCTGCAAGCCTGAAGTCAAATTCTCGATGTCAATTAAGGCTAAGCGAATTCCATCAGTCAAACAATGACGGAGAACCTCTGTGGTTCTCAGTTGTGGTTGACACCTGAAGATGAAGCATATCCTAGTGACAGAGAATGAGGGGGGGGAAAGTTATAAATGGAAGCCAACTGTGTGTGTGTGTGTGTGTGTGTGTGTGTGTGTGTGTGTGTGTGTGTGTGTGTGTGTGTGTGTGTGTGTGTGTGTGTGTTTATGTCAGCATGCTTCCGTGTGTGAGCGCATGTTTTTCAGTCCCACAACACAACACACACCATACAATGGGAGAACGCTGTCAGTCATCTGCCGTCGCTCCGAGGTGTCAGAGGAGGATGTTAGGTCATATACTTCAGTCATTTCGCACCGAGTGGGTAATGTCTGGCACAGAGCATCAGGCAGGTCCTAACACTTGGGAGCAGTGAGAACCTGGCTCCCTTTCTCTGGACATGTTGGAATCTGCCCTCTTCTTCTTTTTTTGTTGCCTCCTCCGTTCGACTTCTTCTTCACGCTTTTTCTCTCCTCTCTCTCTCTCTCTCTCTCTCTCTGTCTCTCTCTATCTTCCATTCTTGTTGTGGATCATCCTTATCTGATTCCTATTCTGACAAATGAAATGAAGTGAGACCGAGTTTGTGCTGGCACAGGGAGCTCCACCGCCGGTGCTGCGTACCTGTCTCAGGGGCTCAGGTGGCACCTGCGTAGGGGAGAGAGAGAGAGAGAGAGAGAGAGAGAGAGAGAGAGCGGGGGAGCGCATTCCTTTTCTCCGGCCCACCCTCGGTTAACGATAGGAGCGGCTACAGTCTGCAGCCATTATGCCGGTGGTGTCAAAGCAAACGTTTCCTGAACGCGTGAGTCACGCGCATTCCTCGGCGTATATCTAGCAACCAGTTCACCTGCAGGACCTGCCTTTCATTCGCTCTTTCTCCAGGCTAGTGTCAAGAACCCGCCAAGCTCTGAGGGAATTGTAACAATGCATTTTCTTAAAGACACAGTGTAACATTACACCCCAAAGACTTTCATCACTTAATGTGAGAGAGAAATTGTTTAAACTTGAAAAAAAAAAAAAAAAAAAAAATGCACAAACTGTATTTGATTCGACTTGTTTACTGCATTCTTGTATAGAACCGGTGGCAGCAGACATACTTTCAACCAGGCGAGATCCTTAAGGGAGGAAGGAGAGAAAAATGCCAGGAATGATGCCTGCTCTCAGATCTGCAGGTCTGTGCAAAGCATGCTGAACTTTTGTTTAAGCGAGAAGAACTGGCCCCAGGCTCTCTCCTCTCCTCAACAAAGGACTGCAACTATTACTGATTAGGCTAGAAGCAGTCTCAGTTGACCATGTGGGCACAGCAATAATAAGCCTCCACAGCTGTAATAGGAGGCTTAGTGCAGACACTCACTACTACAGTGAACGGCGTACATCAGGAGCCTAAATGTGAACACCAGTACATTTTTAGATTTGGTGGATTGAGCAATTGGATCTTTTTTGGCTTAAATTCATGGTTTTCTGTTACAATAATTTATGTTTGAGCATTAAAATGAAGACAGAATGATCAGATTCCGTTTACGATGGTGGAATGATCTATTGCGTTCTTCATGCTGTATTATGTTACTGATTGGGTTTCCACTTTCCCACACATCCTGAACCACAGGCGGGCTGACTTCTGCCTGTGTTGCTGACCACTCAAATGTAAACCAACAGAATGATAACATAAAATGGTTTCCAAGACAATGGAAAGGTTTTCCTCGAGAAACTGGCGTTCCCAGTTCTGTTGGGGTGATACATCCTGAAACCTAATTATTGACAGACTTGGCCACAAGGTAAGAATACCCTCGTATTATTCAGAGATTTGAATCAGTGGTATGGTGTGCACAATGACTCACGCCTCCTTAGAAACACCACTGAACCTTTTATTTTGGGTATTTAACCACGAGATCAAAAAAAGAGTATGTTTATCTGTGGGGTTGATATCAGTTTGGTGCTGGCTTCAGGAAAAGGCCTAAGATAAGGCAGGTGGGTCCCCTCCTGGTCTTCCCCTGTCTTGCATGCCAAGCACTACCTGGATACACCACACTGTTTATGTCCTTTATAAGGTTTATGGTTTATTTTGATACCAATGACATCAGAGGTTTAAAAAAAAAATAAAGAAAACAATCCAATCTGATGTTTTCTGTGGGCATGCTGTTGTCACACAACAAAGGGATAACTTCACATCTATTTGTCTTTATTTACTTACCCACCATAGAAACCATATCAACAGTCTTATTTTAGCGGTCCGAGAGCCCATTGGTCAGTCTCTGACTGTTGTAAGTACCAGCTACCCTCAGTGCTCTATACAGCTCGGGGCATAATTTTTAGTTCAGGAGGAGAGTCAAAGCATCACCCGGTGGGTGCATCACCAAGGTTACCGTCGCTGTTGTTACTCAACCTTTGTCCACAGGTCTATCAATTCAGGCACTCTGCCCTGTGATTTAATATTGGCCCACCACTAACCATAGCTTGTGGCTGGTGGGTCAGTCACTAAAAAAAATAGTAAAAGAAAAAGTAAAAACCTGAAGGGGCCCAAGATTAAAGGGTAACGTTGCACTTTGCGTTTTATGTTATTAATGCCGTAATTGCTAATTATACTCCTTAGAAGTTTTGAAGGGTCGGTTGATGATGCAGCAATTTAGCTCATTCGGAACAGATAACTTTGATCAAAGCTGGAGAGCCCAGGGTCACTGGCGGGAGAGCACGAGAGCTTAGAAGGTAACTCCAGGGGCACAGACGAACGTCTGATTTCCAAGATGTCCGAGTGTAAACATTTTCAAGCACTATATTTACTACATTACAGCAGAACCCAGGGGTAGGGGTGCGATTCGAAACCTACAATGAACACAGCTGTAAGCATTCTAACGTGTGTGCATCATGCAAACTAGACGAGTAGAAAAATGTGAGGCAGCGATTGATAAAAAGGTCTGTTTTCAGATGTCAGGGTCTTTCGGCACATTCCTGGATTTTAGGGCAATCATGGGTGAAATTGTCCAAAAATCTGCTGAAAGCTCCGCTCTGCAGAAGGAAAACATTCCATTCTCTATGGCTGTTGCCTATGCTTAAACGGGGCATGATGTGCTTTCCTCAGGATTTTCACCGGTGCCTTAGGTGTTATCATTATGGATAACGCAGTGCATAATATTGCATCAATGCACAGCTCAGCCCTCGATCAGGATCTTTAAAGGGGTCCTTTGAACAAATACAAAATGAAATTGTCATTATCAAATCATGTCATCGGTTTCTCATCAGTTAATGTTTAGGAAAGAGATGCAGAAATCTGTACATTTGTATACATGTGCTGATCATTTGTAAAATAGAAGTCTACAAATACTGTGGGAACCACTTGTGCATGCTTAATTGTTTATATTTAGATTAGGGCATGCAAAAAGCTTTGTTAATAAGCTGCATATTACATCTCCACGCATTTACAAATGATTTATAACAGGTCAGGCCCATTTGTGCCCATGAAGCACTGTAAGCTAAACTGGTTAGACATTGTCAGAGAGGGTTAAAGCGGATCTTTGATATTGTATAACATACCTTGGTGCAGTGAATATACATACTCAGTAATAGTGAACAGGAATGTTTAGTCACATATTAACAGATGATTTGTTAATGTATATATATATATATAAATATTTAGAAATATTATGTTAATATGTGACTAAACATTACTTACAAATATAAGTGTTTTATTAATAATTAATTAATTAATTAATTAAAGGAACACTTCGCTGTTTTCTTTTTTCATATTACAGTAAGTTACGTTATTCCCTTAACTAAAAGTTGATACATACCTCTCACGTTTCAATGCGTGCACTCACTGGCACTCACTGGCTGTGGCGCGTGGCGCTACTTTGATAGCACTTAGCTAGCCCAGTTCATTCATTAGGATCCAAACAGAGATGAAGTTAGAAGCGACCAAACACCTCCATGTTTTCCCTAGTAGTAGTCACACGACCAAATATGGTGAGACAAAATAAAACGTGGTGCATTTCTAAGCAGGCAAGAGGGATAACTATTGTAACTATAATGCAAATAAAAACAGAATGTGAAAATCTACAAATCTCGAAAAACCCATATTTCACTGCAAAAAGGACATAGACAACATAATAGATAAAAAAATAAAAAAAAATTTGACATGGAAATATGTTCATTTTGAATTTGATTCCAGCAAACAGGGGTACTGCACTGCATCACCTCTTCATTCGACAAAATTCTGTTAATATTTAGGAATTGATAAGACCAGTTGCTTGAGTTTTGAGAATGAAATGTTATCCCACTCCTGCCCGATATAGGATATCAGTAGCTTGGCAGTATACCCCATACTGTTCAGCAACTGATATCCTATGTAATCATGTTTGTCATTCCATGATGCACCTAAATTGACAGGTCTAGACTGCAGACAGGCCACTTTAGCATCTGGACTAATTCCTCTATTTAGTAGAAATACTATTTAGATATGTGCAGAGTTCATTTTCACATCATCTTCCTGAAACATTCAAGGTCCTTGGAGAAGATATTGCCTGGATGGCTAGACTGGGTAAATCCTGCCCGATTTGCCAGTGATTGAATTTCGCCCTGCAGCTCAGGCTGGAGAGCTGCACATTTATCGCTCCTGCTTCCGTTCCAAATTTGCAGGGACCAATCACAAACTGGCTTATCCATTTGGCGCACCCTGATCTGGTCTTATTGGTTGAAGGACTATCCAAGTGTACAGTCATTTGAACTATTCCCATTGATCACACCTCTTGTGCAGTAGAAATACAGCGCAGACTCCCCAGACTAATGTTCAATCTCAAAAGATTGAGCTTGGTCTGGTCTGTGATAGTCAGGCTATTGGATGGCAGTATATTCTGCTCAAAATCTGTATCATTCAGAAATAATTGTGCCTTGCCAGACGTGGAAGATGCCCATGCTGTAGTTACTAATGCATCTACAGACTATCAGAATGTTGGATTTTGAACTGAGCATTAAAACAAGTTGGATAGGTTGGATACTTGGATAGACCCTCTCCTCTTTAGCCCAGATGAGTCCTTGATTTACAAAAAGAATTGCACATTTTGATTGGTCTAACCACAGGACCTTTTTCCACTTTACCCCAGTCCATTTTAAACAAGCTGGCCCAGATGGCGGTATTTCTGTATCATGTCTAAATACAATTTTGGCTGCTGTATGGTACACTATCTTTTCTGAATTGAGTATCAAACTGTGCTCATAGTGATGATCATGTTTTCCTGAGCCCATACAGTGATTTGTTTTTCAGCTCTATCCCTTGTTTGCAAATATCTATCTGGACTCTCTGAATATTTTAATGATATTATGTACTGTAGATGGTGAACTCCCCAAATACTTGATTAATCAAATGTTGAGACACATTAAAACTACATTGTTTCATCATTTGTCAAGGTTTACACAGAGTGATGAATACCCCTGTATCTTTACTACGAAGATACTGTGCTTCTCTGGAATGCTGTTTTTCATACCCAATCATGTTGCCAGTTTGCCTAATTAGTCGTGAAATATTCATCCTTTTGTTTTCTTTATCATTACAAAACTTTTCAAGCATTTTGTTGCCCCCGTCCCAACTTTTTTTTAAAATCAATTTTATCAAATTCAAATTGCACTTATATTTTCATGGAATTGTCAAATTTGTCATTTTCAACATTTTATGTTGTCTGTGTCCTTTTTGCAGCTAAATATGAGTGTACAAGATTTGGAGATTATTACATTCTGTTTGTATTCAAATGTTAAACAGCATCCCAACCTTTTCTGATTTGGGGTTGTAAGGGGAAGAAATGTATTATAAATGCTTTACTATGTATTCTAAAGTGTTACCAAGTTGTTAGTATAGAGCTTGGCAATGTCAATGCTTGAGAATCTGGCTTTTCTTGTCATGTCAGAGTGGACTAGCTGTCAGTGGGTACAGGAATTTGACAAGATAAATCTATGTGTGCGGCACAGATAACTAATCTTTCCAAGAGTGCCTATCGGTATTAAATGAATGGCAGAATCTTTACATTATATGTTAATTATTACATTACCTAGCACAACATTGCTGGAGCAGTCACAAAAGCAAACACATGGACATGAATGGAAAAGGTTGCAATCCACATCTGGGATGTTATATAAAAAGGGTCGGGTGGAGGCAGTTAAACTGAAAACAAGGATTTGCTGGTTAAAGCATGCTGTAGCTTAAGGTTCAAAAGGTTTCTCACCTCAAATATTTGGTGTTTTTAATTGAGTAATTTAGCGCTACCAGATTGCTCTGTCTGCCATATGCTTTTATATCTCTGCTTAAACGTGCTCACATGTTTACAGTCTCTCTTGACCATATGTTTTGATGGCAGCCAGGGGCACAATTGCATGCATGCACTTGCAGCCTCCCACCAATATACACATACACAGGTTAAGGTTGTAGGATCATTTTAGATGAGAAGAAACATTATCAAAGATGGTACAATGCAGATAAAAAATAGGACATTGCATGCAGAGGTCTGAGAGTATTAGGAAGCCTAGAAACAAATCATGGGACTTATCAACACATCGGAAAATGTTCAAACAATGACACATTTCCGGATCTGTCTGTTTGGATGTAATCTCCCTCTGAGCTATTTTTGGGGTCTTTCCTTTCCAATGAAATAATTATGATCACACCTCCAGTGTTTTCACAGTGATTCATCCATCTTACTTTAGACACTGAATCATCAGAGAAATATCTGTGAAGCACGTTCTAGCCTCAGAACAGCGTGACATGACATGGCTATTCATTCTGAAGGATTATATATATAAAAAAATCAATCTTGACTTACCAAAAAAACTTTGAGTATATTATATCATTGCCATACTTTGGCACACAAGGACATGGAGTTCTTTAAAAAGGCTCAACAAGTGCCTTAAGAAGCTCCCTTTAAGCATGACTTATGCAGTATTCAAGAAGTGATAGTACAGAGGGCGCACTTAGAGAACAGATTGAAAGGAATGACAGGCCCGGGAGGTGGAGTGGGCCGGCTCTGCGTTGGCAGCTTCCCACAGGGGGACAGAACTGGACCAACGGCTCCTGGCTCCCATCCATTTATAGCACAAGCAGTGCAGGAATATTTAACCCCGTTGATCAATATTTCAACGAATGGCTTCCTGTGTCAGTCCCATCTCTGCACTCGTGAAGGCTTCATGCCATGGAGCCTAATCTAGTGTAAAGTAGAGCAGTCGCTTAGGCCAGCGGGCTCCGCAACTCTCCGAGCGCTTCGAGTTTTCTCAAGAAAAATGGGACCAAAAACCCAGCGCTGGTGTCGCTTTGGGTCAGCCAGAGCATGTCGCAAATGGTGTTAAAAGCATGTACCTGCTGGCCTGAGCTCAATATTTCATGAAGACAGCACACAAATTATCCTTCTCTTCTCTGTCGGGCCATTCATGCCACAGCAGCCATGAAAAAGTCATAAGGATCAAACTGTAATGTTAGCACAGATCAAGTATTTGTAAAGAAGCTGACAGAATGGGGTGTATGGAGTCTCATGAGGAAACGTGCATTCAGCACTGCAGCGTGCAGTAAGTCGCTCAGTGCGCTATGTTTAATTGTTTCACTGTAATTACTAAAATAACAATGGCGGCACAGAGCAAAATAATTCAGTGTCAGACTAATGACTTATGACCACTTACAAAACGTCTTAGGACAACAGAACTATATGAAAGGGGGATTACATGTACTTTTTTTTTGCCCTGTATCAGGACATTAAAAAATATGGAACAAAGTAGAAGTCAAAGAGCCAGACAGATGCGTCGTGACTCCTGGCAGTGTAATCTGAGGGTAAGAGTGGGGTCTTAATGGGATTAAAGTGCTGTCTTTGTGTGAGTTCTCTTCTGATCTGACACACGGCGCTTACATCTGTACTGACTGGGGCTTTTCTCGGAGCTGGTCAGACATACACCTGATCCCCTCTAATCAACTTGCCTCAAATCAGGTGCACTTCTGCAGCATCATCCCCGGCTACTTGACCTATACAAGAGGCTAACCCTGGGTGACTGTCTACTCTGTCCTGGCTTGCCACTGCTGTGTGGCGCCATTATTCTTTATCATGAGCATTCACAGGTTTGCCATTTATTTATCGTTTAACAGAATACCTCTTATTGGGGCAATTGCTCTGTCAATAGTTTGGAGTTTAACGTTTTAAACTCCAACTCCAGTTCAGTTTAAAACCATGTTAAACTCCAAACTAGCAACAGAGCAATTGCCCCAATACAGTATGTGTAGGATTAACAACAATGTCAACTAGACATGTCACAGCTGCTGGAGTCCCACAGAGATAGTATCTATGAGTTGGGAGAAAATCCAGCGAGTCACGCTAAGAAGCTGGCAGACCAAAAGAGAAATATGGTGGTATCCATAGCGTCTGCTGCCCGAGGGCCGACGCTTGACAAACGGTGGAGATTGTGTCATGTTCTAGCATCATATACCTTGTGGAGGAAGGAGGAAGCTGTTGAAGATGGTGGACCTTACACGCCATAAACCATTCACACTCTTGTATGCATGACTCCACAACATCTACCTTGACTCATGTCAAGCAGCGACAAGCTCTCTCCCTTCCATACATGAAGTACCATACATCATGTTAGCCATGTTAGCGCAAACCCTAAATGGACAGCTAGAGGAAAAAGAAAAAGAAAGGTAAATGCTTCTCTGAGACAATAATGATTGTTGCAGTACAACTACAGTGCTCATAATGGGCCATAGGTCATCAATTAAAAAACAAATTAACGCACTTTTGTTTGAAAAAATAAATACCTTCTATTAAATACTGGTTACATGCTAGATGGACAGCAAGAGCTGAGGGTGGATCGCATCTTGAAACATTAATGGCCTAATGACTCAATCATTTGGCTATATGAGTAGGTTTCTGTCTGATACGTACAGCATATGATGCCAAAATGATCTAGATCATGAGCTAGCTAGCTGCCAGGTGTGTAACAAATGTACTGCTAGATCCCTTAGAGAGGGACTAGTTAGTTAATTCAATTGAATTCCTGCACCTTAATATGGGGTTAATAGGCCTACAGGATAGGGCCTATAATGACAGGCTCATATTTTTTGGTAAGTAAGGTGGGTTTATAACACACTGAGCGATGTCACATTACTTTGGCTGTCTGTGACAGGGTTATAATTGTTGGCTGGCCCTGATCCTAAGCCTTTTTTACAGCCAGGGACACATTTTCATATCCAACTTCAGAACTCATTTGCAATGACATACTGTGCTGACTGCAGTAGTTAACACTAGAGGCAGACTTCATATTTGTTTTCCCTAAACCCTCCCTGAATGACTCGATGTGATTGTGCGTGAGGGTGACAACATGGGCCAACCACAGAAGCTTATGTCCAGAGCAGAGGAAGGGTGGCCCTAAACAATGTCTTTCATTATCACCAAATCCCGGCCCAGATAAATGGGCGCGATAGGGAAACTGCCCCGCTCGTTTGAGCTCTCAGAGGCACTTTCGCTGCCACCATAGCATGAATGAGTATCTAGGATTTGTTAAGATGTGGTGTAATGAGTTATGAGTATGAGTTGGCTGCTTGGACAGAAGAGGAGGACCTGATCCCAAAGGGCAGGCTTGAAGTCCACTGGTTTGCCAGCAAAGCAACCCACACAAACTCTAGTTTGGAGCGTCTATAGCCTCGCTCAGGCCTTTGCCAAGCAGTATATAAATAGGGCAAGATTACCAATATAAGTAAGGCCGAAGCCAGAAATAACAGGAGGCACAATTACTTTGTTTACATGTGTATGTGTATTTTGTTTAAGGATTAGGAATTAGACGTGTGACTGGATTGTGGACTGTAAAACTGGCAAACAGCAAGACTGGAATAGTTGGCCCCGCCCGCCTATATCTGCTCTTTTTCTTCTCTCAGTGCACTAGGGTTTCCAACCATAGATATAATAAAGCTCAAACAAGCGGGGCCAAGCTTTATTATATCTATGTTTCCAACAACCCAGAAGAAGTGGGGACTAGTCAGTGATGAGCGGGGTTGACATTGGTTCCCAAATTGAGATTGGTAGTGGTAAGCAGTAATGTCTACAGATGTCGAGGGAAAAAAATGCAGCCAGAAGAATATAGAAATAGAATAGAAAATACACTTTCCTAACTGTCAATGCATGTTTCTTATCTGTTTACAAAGGTTAGGTGAAGTAAGAAGTCGATTGGTTAGGGTGGACCAATGATCTCGAAATTAACGCAAAATGTCTACGCCCATTACAGTGCTGGGGTTGGAAACATTTCCCGTTGGAGACAAGCCAGACTCCCTTCTAGAGGTGAGTGAGCCTAGTGAAACCAGGCTAACACTAAAATGCTTGCTTATACAGTACAACCAGTAGAGAATATGTACATACAGTACACACACTCTGTAGAATGAAGTTCAGTTTCCTTCCCTTTCCAAAACACTGAGTGAGCTTCATCTTGTCTTTTCATTCACAAGTTATTCATTACATCTCCTCACAGTGTGAAAAAAAGTTGGAACGTTCGAGAGCAAGAACAACAAGTGATTCCCCGCCCCCCTGGACAACCAGGTACCACAAGCTTGCACCCAAGCTGGCTCATGTCAGATGTTTTCCTGTGCCTGTAATCCTACGCCTGCCAAAGCATTCATGTGTGGTCCTACAGCTTGCAAAAAAAGTCAAAGTTCAGCACTGTTTGCACACAACTAATTAAAGGAACCAGTCTGACATGAGTCCCGGGAGACCACCATTCCACCTGTACGGTCAAACAAGCGTGGATGAATCACTTAGGGCTTTCAATAGAGGCATGCCATGGTTTTCTGCCTCTTTGCCTTACGGTGCATTTGGTTTAACAAAGAAATAATAACGACTTATCTTGGGTCGCAATGAAAACTCTCGGAGTCTCTGCGTGGTTTCGCTGCATTGTGTATACACTTTGTACAGTGCCATGCTTGTATAGACTGGCCCCTCGGATTTGCTTGACACGATCCACCCTTAGGGAAAAAACACACAGAGAACATTTATTTCACAGCAGGCATTGGCAGCGCATTGCCTGTTTTCCAGCTGCCTTAGTACCCAGCTTTATAGGCCCTGCTTCTGTTTTTTAGGGCCCGAGCACCGAGGTGCGGCCGCTGTAGCAGCGGCTGCACCGTAGGTGCAAGGCCCTATTGTTTTTGCTCAGATTATTCTTATTAGGGCCCGAGCACCGAGGTGCGGCCACTGAAAGTGGCTGCACCGTAGGTGCAAGGCCCTATTGTTTTTGCTCAGATTATTATTATAGTTTTTTCCGTCTTACCTAACTCCTTTTTTCACCAACTTGGCATGCTCTAAAACTCTTGAAATTTGGCAGCTACGTGTGGAATTAGTAACGCTACTCAGAACCAGAGCTCTGGCCTAGGGTGTGGCTCAGGGGCAGTATAGCGCCACCTAGCGTGTTGTCTGTTGTGGTTGACACATACATACACGAAAATGAACTAAATTTGGTAGACATGTGTGTTTTATTAATCTGAACAACTTTTACATTTAAACAATATAGTGAATCTTAGAAGAATTTGAGTTATGATTATGATTATGATTTTTACACGTCATGTATTTTGAAACACTTCTCCTAGACGGTTTATCGAAATCATGTAATTTAAGCACTAAAATGATCTTGAGGGGTTGCCCGAGAGGAATTGCGACCAGATTTTTGAATTTCAAAAGTATATTGAAATGGCGAAGGTTTGAATCTAGGTGTCTTATAAAAGAAACAAAAAGTTGGTGTTATAGGCAGAAAACAGTGACTAATTTGGATGAAATTTGATGGAGTATTAGTTAGTGTGTTTGTAGTGACAGTCATATACAAAGTTTTGAATTTGGTGTTGTTTGTGATTTTTAAAAGCGCATTAATGATTGTGGTGGATACAGTTTTAGCTAGAATATTTTGAAGCGAGTTGATGAATGATTATAATCATATCAAGCTATGCTGCAATTTTGATTTTAACCATGTTAACAGAAAGAGTTATTTTTAATTTCATATTTGCCCAATCACACAGCCCCTCCTCTCTGTCCTTCTCTGCCTCTCTCTCTGTTGCAACTAACAGACACACGCACGCACTCTGTCACCCCCCTTCTCGGGTCCTCCCTAACTAACACACACACATTGACACACGCGCGGCTTTCTAGAGACAGACACACACACACACACACACACACACACACACACACACACACACACACACACACACACACACACACACACACACACACACACACACACACACACACACACACACACACACACACACACACACACACACACACACTTTGGGCAACCGTGGCCTACTGGTTAGGGCTTGGGGCTTGTAGCTGGAGGATTGCCGGTTTGATCCCTGACCAGTCCACAGCTGAAGTGCCCTTGAGCAAGGCACCTAACCCCTGACTGCTCCCTGAGCGCCGCAGGTTGGGCAGGCAGCTCACTGCTCTGAGTATAGTATATTAAAAAGTATACAAAAGTATATTGAAATGGCGAAGGTTTGAATCTAGGTGTCTTGTAAAAGAAACAGAAAGTTGGTGTTATAGGTAGAAAACAGACTAATTTGGATGAAATTTGATGGAGTATTAGTTAGTGTGTTTGTAGTGACAGTCATATGCAAAGTTTTGAATTTGGTGTTGTTTGTGATTTTTAAAAGCGCATTAATGATTGTCGTGGACACAGTTTTAGCTAAAATATTTTGAAGCGAGTTGACGAATAATTATAATCATATCAACCTATGCTGCAATTTTGAAATTTTGACTTTAGCCATGTTCACAGTAAGTGAGTATTTAGGTTTATTTGTGTTTGCATATGTCTTATACTCCATCCATTTAGCTGAGCAGGAGTAGGTGCTCTCTCTCTCAGCTGCATGTCTCTCTCGTCCCCTGCTACTTCTCTACACAGACTCACAGACACTCTCTCACCCCTCCCCCGTCATTCTCTCTCTCTCTCACGCACGCACGCACGCGCGCGCGCACACACACAGACACACACAAACGCGCGCACACACACACACACACACACACACACACACACACACACACACACACACACACACACACACACACACACACACACACACACACACACACACACACACACACACACACACACACACACACACACACACACACACACACACACACACACACACACACACACACACACACACACACCTCCCTCTTTCCTCCCTCCCTCCTTCCCTCTGGGCAGCCGTGGCCTACTGGTTAGGGCTTGGGGCTTGTAACTGGAAGGTTGCCGGTTCAATCCCCAACCAGTCCACCACTAAAGTGCCCTTGAGCAAGGCACCTAACCCCTCACTGCTCCCCCAGCACCGCTGGTTGGGCAGGCAGCTCACTGCTCTGGGTCAGTGTGTGATTCACCTCACTGTGTGTTCACTGTGTGCTGTGTGTGTTCACTAATTTGGTTAAATTGGGTTACATGCAGAGAAATAAATTTCCCTCACGGGATCAAAAAAGTGTATATTCTATTCTATTGATCCATTTGTCTCTACCCCCTCTGTCTGTGTCTGTCTAGTGTTCCTGCTATCGATAGTCAGAGATAGAGCTCTGGCCTAGGGTGTGGCTTAGGGACTCTATAGCGCTACCTAGCATATTGTCTGTTGTGGCTGACACATACATTCAGGAAAATTGACCAAATTTGGGGGGCATGTGTGTTGCTCATGCACATGCCCACCAACACGCACATGTTGCTTTGTTAGATTCCGAAATCTCACAGGTCTCCGCACCGCTGGTGCTCGGGCCCGCCATCGCCGCTTGCGGCTATATTTATTAGGGCCCGAGCACCGAGGTGCGGCCACTGAAAGTGGCTGCACCGTAGGTGCAAGGCCCTATTGTTTTTGCTCAGATTATTATTCTTATTATAGTATTTTCCTCTTACCGGACATGTTTTGCCCTTTTCACCAACTTGGCATGCTCTAAAACTCTTGAAATTTTGCAGCCACCTGTGGAATTGATGCCTCTACTGAGAGACAGACCTCTGGCCTAGGGTGTGGCTCAGGGACTCTATAGCGCCACCTAGCGCGCTGTCTGTTGTGGTTGACACATACATTCACGGAAATGAACCAAATTTGGTGGACATGTGTGTTGTATGAATCTGAACAAGTTTTACATTTGAACTATATAGTGAATCTTAAAAGAATTTGAGTTATGATTATGATTATGATTTTTGCACATCACGTACTTTGAAACACTTCTCCTAGACGGTTTATCGAAATCATGTCATATAAGCACTAAAATGATCTTGAGGGGTTGCCCGAGAGGAATTGCGACCAGATTTTTGAATTTCAAAAGTATATCGAAATGGCGAAGGTTTGAATTATGGCGTTTTATTAAGAAACAGGAAGTTGATGTTGTAGGCAGAAAAAAGGTTATGAATTGGATGTAATTTGGCAGCTACATGTGGAATTGCTTCTGCTAGTCAGAGAGAGAGCTCTGGCCTAAGGTGTGGCTTTGGGACTCTATAGCGCCACCTAGCAGCACGTTATCTTTTGTGGTTGACACGTACATTCACCAAAATGAACCAAATTTGGTGGACTTGTGTGTTATTGCTATGGCTAGTCAGAGACAGAGCTTTGGCAGAGGGTGTGGCGTAGGGACTCTATAGCGCCACCTAGTGCGTTGTCTGTTGTGGTTGACACAAACATTCACGAAAATTAACCAAATTTGCTGGGCTTGTGTGTTATTGCTATCGGTAGTCAAAGACAGAGCTCTGGCCTAGAGTGTGGCTTAAGGGCTCTACAGCGCCATCTAATGCATTGTCTGTTGTGGTTGACACGTACATTCACCAAAATGAACCAAATTTTGTGGGCATGTGTGTTATTGCTATAGTTATTCAGAGACAGAGCTCTGGCCTCGGGTGTGGCTTAAGGACTCTATAGCGCCACCTAGTGCATTGTCTGTTGTGGTTGACACATACATTCACAAAAATGAACCAAATTTGGTTGGCATATGTGTTATTGCTATAGCTATTCAGAGACAGCACTCTGGCCAAGGGTGTCTGCGGGACTGTATAACGCCACCTATCGCATTGTCTGTTGTGGTTGACACACACATTTACGAAAATTAACCAAATTTGGTGGGCTTGTGCGTTATTGCTATCGATAGTCAGAGATAGAGCTCTGCCCTAGGGTGTGGCTTAGGGACTCTATAGCGCCACCTAGCGCATTGTCTGTTTTGGTTGACCAAACATTCACCCAAATTAACCAAATTTGGTGGGCATGTGTGTTATTGCTATAGATATTCAGAGACAGAGCTCTGGCCTCGGGTGTGGCTTAGGGACTCTATAGCGCCACCTAGTGCATTGTCTGTTGTGGTTGACACATACATTCACAAAAATGAACCAAATTTGGTTAGCATATGTGTTATTGCTATAGCTATTCAGAGACAGCGCTCTTGTCAAGGGTGTCTTAGGGACTGTATAACGCCACCTAGTGCATTGTCTGTTGTGGTTGACACACACATTCACGAAAATGAACCAAATTTGGTGGGCTTGTGCGTTATTGCTATCGATAGTCAGAGATAGAGCTCTGGCCTGGGGTGTGGCTTAGGGACTCTATAGCGCCACCTAGCGTGTTGTCTGTTGTGGTTGACACATACATTCAGGAAAATTGACCAAATTTGGTGGGCATGTGTGTTGCTCATGCACATGCCCACCAACACGCACATGTTGCTTTGTTAGATTCCGAAATGTCACAGGTCTCCGCACCGCAGGTGCTCGGGCCCGCCATCGCCGCTTGCGGCTATATTCTTATTATTATTATAGTATAATTATCTTACCAGTAACATTTTTCACCAACTTGGCATGCTCTAAAACTCTTGCAATTTAGCTGGCATATGTAGAATTGCATTTGATACTCAGACACAGAGCTGTGGCCTAGGGTGTGGCTCAGGGACTCTATAGCGCCACCTAGCGCGCCGTCTACTGTGGTTAACACATACATTCACGGAAATGAACCAAATTTGGTGGACATGTGTGTTGTATTATTCTGAACAAGTTTTACATTCAAACTATATAGTGAATCTTAGAAGAATTTGAATTATGTGAGATTTTCTGATTTTTGCACATCATGTATTTTGAAATACTTCTCCTAGACGGTTTATCGAAATTATGTCATTTAAGCACTAAAATGATCTTGAGGGGTTGCCTGAGAGGAATTGCGACCAGATTTTTGAATTTCAAAAGTATATTGAAATGGCGAAGGTCTGAATCTAGGTGTCTTATAAAAGAAACAAAAAGTTGGTGTTATAGGCAGAAAACAGTGACTAATTTGGATGAAATTTGATGGAGTATTAGTTAGAGGGTTTGTAGTGACAGTCATATACAAAGTTTTGAATTTGGTGTTGTTTGTGTTTTTTAAAAGCTCATTAATGATTGTGGTGGACACAGTTTTAGCTAAAATATTTTGAAGCGAGTTGATGAATAATTATAATCATATCAACCTATGCTGCAATTTTGATTTCAACCATGTTAACAGAAAGTGAGATATTTAGGTTTATTAGGTTTTTATAGGTCTGTGTGCCTAGCCGCGCATGGTCTTGCTCCCTCACTGTGGCTCACCCACTCTCCCCCCACAGTTCTTCCCACCCCTCCCCTCTCTCCCAGCTGGATGTCTCTCTAACCTCCCCCGCTTTCCACATAGAGACTCAGACACAGACAGACACACACACACACACACACAGACACACACACACACACACACACACACACACACACACAGGTTTGAACCTAGGTGTCTTATAAAAGGAACAATAAGTTGGTGTTATAGGCAGAAAGCAGTGACTAATTTGGATGAAATTGAATGGAGTATTAGATAGTGTGGTTGTAGTGACAGTCACATTCAAGTTTTGATGTTGTTTGGTGTGGTTGTGATTTTGTCACTTATAATAGCATATTAATGATTGACACATAGTTTTACCTAAAGTATTATGAGATGAGTTTACAAATACTAATAGTCATATTAACCTATGCTGCAATTTTGACTTTAAACACATTAACAGAAAGTGAGTTATTTAGGGTTATTTGTTTGATGCCCTAGGGAATGAAACTCAATTGTCTGTAAAAGTCTCTCACTCATTTGACATTCTGTGGTCGAGAGCACTGTCCCGCCCACTACATCATGTGATTTGTTAGTCAGTGCAGATCCAGGCGACCCGACTCATAGCATAGCTCTACACTGAGTGTTTTCGTGGATTTATATTGTGGAAACAGTGCAATCATTTTGACTTTTTGTCTACGGAGTTATTCTTGAAAGTAAGGTAACAGTTTTGTTGAAACGCAACTTTGCAAGCTATTTGATGCGGTTCAATAAGTTGGCTAAAGCGCTCGTTTCCTCCATCTAGCTAACTCCAAGTGATGGACTTCAGTGATATGGTGTTTACTAGCTAGTTTATCTTAGCTTACAAATAGAGCCTTGATAGCCTAGGTGACAGCCTAACTAGGCCTACCGAAACACAATCCAAACTTTTGACAGTTGTAAAATGTAACGTGAAGTTCAAATGTGTCACTGTTTGGGAGTAGCCTGCCTTTTGGGAGCTAACGTTATAGCAAGGCAGGTTTTTGTCACGTTCGGTAATTAACAAGTCCCAGTGCGATAACGAACGTCAAATAGCCTAGCTGCTACTGTAGTTGGTCTTGTTTGAAAAGGTCTAGCGGAAAACACAACAGGCACCTAGGGCCAGCCGTAGTAAATTCGACCTGGTTTTAAATCTTGGCCTAAGCTAGCTAGCTAGCTAGCTAACTCCAAGTGATGCACGTTAGCGATATGGTGCTTACTAGTTTATTTTAGCTTACAAATAGAGCATTGATAGCCTAGGTGTCAGTTTAACTCCTGAAACATAATCCAAACTTTTGACAGTTGTAAAACGTAACGAGAAGTTCAAATGTGTCACATTTTGGGAGTAGCCTACCGTTTGTGAGTGGAAGCTAGCTAATGCTAGCTATTAGTGGAGGACGTAAGTTTGAAACCACAACGAACTTACTCTGCCTAACTGAAGGAGGATGTTTCTCCATGGACATCTAGAAAGCAGGAGAGAAGATGACAGAACTAGAACTGGCCGTCTGCTTCACTGGTTAGCTTTCAATCAAGGTAAGAACATTTCCCTCCAGTGCAAGGCAGGTTAATGTTAATCAGTTGTGGTGATTAATTGCCTTTAAATGGAGTGAACCATCTATCTATTCAAAATAATCTAAACGTTTCCACTGTCTGGAAATACGTTAGTTTGGTGCCACCGATTCATATGAGCAGTCGTGCAATGTGTGTGTGATCCAAGTGAAACCATACGAGGCTAGAAACAACGATATTTTTCAAACGATTGATTCCTGCAACTATACATTGAAACAACATAGGCAGACTGCCTAATCCTAGTTTTTGAAACGATTGAAGATGGTATGAACATAGTTTATCCCTTTGCATGCGTTTGCAAACATACTCTGGGTAGACTTCAAAACGTTTTTTTATTATTTGATCTGCCATCACTAAGCCTAGTTTAATTAGGCTATAGGCCTATGCATTAATAACTTTGCCTATGATGGGCTGAGAAATCTGCTGTCGACGTTAGGCATGAAACGGTAGGCTCAAATTATTTATTTAAAAGACGTAATTTATGAAGTTGTTGTTGGCTTTGCCACGCGTTCGCATCCAGTTTGACGTGTCCGGATTTTCCGATAATGACAGCAATCTCGTGATGGCAATATTGACTTTTAATTTCTGCGCGTGTAAACTAGTCTAGGCTACAGTGCCTGAAGTTAGCTGTGACAGACTAGCCTACTGGTTTTCATAGTTTTAGCCACAAAGCCTGTCTACCCTAGGTCAACTAAATTGTTTAGTTATCACCTTGTCATGTCGCGTTTTTCCAGCCTTATCTCCGTGCGCCCCATGTCATTCAAAACGTCATTCAAAACATATTTCGGGATAGCCATCTCACTATGAGAAAACGTATGACGACAGTGCTAAGAGATTAACACATTGGCATGCTTGGTAAACTTGTCTTGCACATAATATTGAGCTGATTTTTTTAGTGAAAATGGCCTGTAGCATTGTGCTGATAGATGAAAAAAGTCGCCTATTTAAAGGCACAGTTTGAATTTTAATCCTAGCTCTCCATTTAGTGTGTGCACTTGAACAAGTGATGTAGCTTATAACAGTAGGGCCAGACATCTGTTTTTAAGAGGAAAGGTGTAGGACATGTTACTTTGGAAGGAGAGGGAGTGGTGCAATTTGATTTTCTTTGGAACTTAAATATCATCAAGCAACCTCTTCAAACAGCATCAATATATCAATAAGCCTATTCACTATTATATTATATTGTACAGGACTAGAGCTAGAGGACTAAGGGGGCAGGCTATATGTTATCAAGTAGGCCTATATTAAAACATGTAGTCAACATTATAACTTTATGTTGGTTTAAGTGAAAACAAAGCATGTCATGAACTAGGAAAATCCATGGTACTACATCATTGTTGGCAAAATGATCATGATAGCCTACATATTTCATCCATATCTGGTTTAGTCTTGAGCAGGCCTAGGCTACTTTGCTATAAATTAGTCGTAGACTTATTACAATATAGTCTATGTATATCTATATATATATCGAGGGCTGAGAACCACAGGGGCGTAAGTGACATTTCACCAACTTTACAAGAGAGCCAAAACAAATCTAACTGCTTATGTTCACAGTTAAAGACCTTTGGTTTTTGGTTTTGTCAATCATTTTATATTTATAAATATTTTACTTCTATAATTGTGTCAGCTAAAAAGAGCTCAAGAGCTTTCAGGTGATATATATAACTCAATTTTGACCAAAATGTCACTTACGCAACTGCCCCTTTGGTTCTCAGCCCTCGATATATGTTATAATGTTTATATGTATCACAGTTTATCAACAGTTCTCATAAAAGATGTTATCATTTAAGGGGTCATTTTTGAAAACTTTCTCCTGAGGGTGCTGGGTATATTTTCCTCTTTTTTGTCCTTTGCCAATCACACCCCTGAAATATGGTGTGAATCAATCCATGCTGTTCAACATCATCGAGTGCTGTCAGTAAGAAAAAGAACAAGGAAACTTGATATGACAGAGCAGCAAACACTCATTTTCTATGCCCCATTCAGTTAACCCAGTGGTTCTCAAACTTTTTCTTTCATTCCCCACTTTGATCAAGGGGGCTTTCTCGAGCCCCACCTGTCCATCATCGCTCTATAGAAAGTATAGGTCAAGCTCAAAATTGTCATATTTATAACGTCACTTGCTAAATATACATCAGTAGGCCTAACAAATAACAGTTAGGCTACTAAAGATAAATATCAGTTAAAGAATAGAGAAAATAAAAATCTAAATCAATGACCAATAACGTCAGTTTTTTGTCATTGACAAGGTGTCAATCCTTGCTTAAAAAAAAGCTGATTTCCAATAATACAGCAAAAGGGCCAACTATATGCTACCATTGTGTTATAAATGAAGTTTAACACTCTCGACCTCGTTCAAAATCTTATTCAGGTCAAGCCTTGACGCGAGCGCTTCCCTGAATGAAACAGTCCGCCTGTTGCGCATCGGGCACTACCCTCTTTATCACGACGATAGCATTTCTTTTACCTGCTTTCGTCTGTGCGCCAACCGAGCAAAGTCCCTCACAGTTTTTCCATTTGATGTCCTGTTCTGCCAGGTAGACTAATTGTTGAGATCAATGTTGAATATAGTTCATCTGCAGTGGCCCTACTTTTGGCATAGCCTACTCACAGAATAGAATATCTTCGCCCGCTGTCAAGTTAACAAAGCGGACATAAGCAATAACTAAACCACCTTTGTAACTGTCGGTGGCTTTGTCCACTTGCAAGGCAAAACATGTTTGCGTTTGTCAAGCACTTGTTCTTCGAGATCGCAGAACAGCAATTGTGTCGTCGGACAGATAGCCAAGATATCCTTCAATTTTACTGCGCTCGTCTCGAAACATAAACAGGTTTTTTTGTTTCCGCTGCAATTAAAATTCCGACATCAATCATTTTTTTCGGACTATGGTTCCAGGACAGACTAACATTTTCATCTGGTCAATGATAGGCCTACAAGAGTCTAGATAACCTTGTTTGTGTTTGTTTTGTGAGATGGAGGTGCATTCTCGTAATTATCAATGAAGGAAGGCACAGGCTACAGATTAAAAAGAAATCTCCGGTTGTTCACGTCAGCTCGCGCCCCACCTGGCATGTCTCTGCGCCCCACTAGTGGGGCGCGCCCCACAGTTTGAGAAACGCTGAGTTAACCTAATGATAGTTGCTGGTTCAGTATTCGGCTAAGGTTGTATCAAATTTCCTGGTTCTTTATCCTACAGTGACCTCAAACAACAGGGCTTTGAATTTGTTCACTCACAATTTCAATACTGGAAAACTGGTCTTGAAAGTCCTTAAAAAGTGCTTGAATTTGGCCATGATAATGGTGTACAAACCCTGTGCATGTAAATTTAACGGTCTATCGTAGCAATAACAGCAACATTTTCTTTTATTTGGACTTCGGATAGACTTTTTATGAGGAACATTTAAAACCCTTGAACTAATAAAGTAAATTAAGTGAGAGGAAGTGTGCGGACCTTTTACTCTTTTTTTGAACATTTAAAACCCTACAACTTATCTTCGTGGCAGAAGGCGTACTTTAGAAATTTCACAGACAAAATTGTTTTTGCTACCCATAGTCAGAGACAGAGCTCTGGTCTAGGGTGTGGCTTAGGGACTCTATAGTGCGTGCCACCTAGCAGATTGTGTTGTGGTGACGTGTACATTCACGAAAATGAAGCAAATTTGGTGGTTTTGTGTGTTGTTGCTGCCGCTACTGAAAGATAGAGCTCTGACACATACATTGACACAATTAGGTAGGCTTGTGTGTTATTGCTACCGCTAGTCAGGGACAGAGCTCTGGCCTAGGGTGTCGCTTAGGTACTCTATAGTGCCACCTAGCATGTTGTCTTTTGTGGTTGACACATGTATTCACAAAAATGAACCAAATTTAGTGGGCATGTATGTTGCTCATGCACAGGCACACCAACCCACACATGTTGCTTTGTTAGATTCCGAAATGTCACAGGTCTCCGCACCGCAGGTGCTCGGGCCCGCCATCGCCGCTTGCGGCTATATTTAGGGCCCGAGCACCGAGGTGCGGCCACTGAAAGTGGCTGCACCGGAGGTGCAAGGCCCTATTGTTTTTGCTCAGATTATTCTTATTATTATAGTATAATTCTCTTACCAGTAACATTTTTCACCAACTTGGCATGCTCTAAAACTCTTGCAATTTAGCTGGCATATGTAGAATTGCATTTGATACTCAGACACAGAGCTGTGGCCTAGGGTGTGGCTCAGGGACTCTATAGCGCCACCTAGCGCGCCGTCTACTGTGGTTGACACATACATTCACGGAAATGAACCAAATTTGGTGGACATGTGTGTTGTATTATTCTGAACAAGTTTTACATTTAAACTATATAGTGAATCTTAGAGGAATTTGAGTTATGATTATGATTATGATTTTTGCACATCACGTATTTTGAAATACTTCTCCTTGACGGTTTATCGAAATCATGTCATATCAGCACTAAAATGATCTTGAGGGGTTGCCCGAGAGGAATTGCGACCAGATTTTTGAATTTTTGAAGTATATTGAAATGGCGAAGGTTTGAATTATGGTGTTTTATTAAGAAACAGGAAGTTGGTGTTATAGGCAGAGAAAAGTTTAGGAATTGGATGTAATTTGGCAGCTACATGTGGAATTGCTTCTGCTAGTCAGAGACAGAGCTCTGGCCTAAGGTGTGGCTTTGGGACTCTATAGCGCCACCTAGCAGCATGTTATCTGTTGTGGTTGACACAAACATTCACGAAAATGAACCAAATTTGGTGGACTTGTGTGTTATTGCTACTACTAGTCAGAGACAGAGCTTTGGCCTAGGGTGTGGCTTAGGAACTCTATAGCGCCACCTAGCACATAGTCTGTTGTGGTTGACACATACATTGATGAAAATGAACCAAATTTGGTGTGCTTGTGTGTTATTGCTATCGCTAGTCAGAGACAGAGCTCTGGCCTAAGGTGTGGCTTCGGGACTCTATAGCGCCACCTAGCAGCATGTTATCTGTTGTGGTTGACATAAACATTCACGAAAATGAACCAAATTTGGTGGACTTGTGTCTTATTGCTATGGCTAGTTAGGGCCCGAGCACCGAGGTGCGGCCACTGAAAGTGGCTGCACCGTAGGTGCAAGGCCCTATTGTTTTTGCTCAGATTATTATTATTATTATTATTATTATTATTATTATACTTCTATTCCTCTTACTCTTAACTTTTTCGCCCTTTTTCACCAACTTGACATGCACTAAAACTCTTGTAATTTGGCATCTAGATGTGGAATTGTTAACTGTACTTAGAGACAAAGGTTTGGCCTAGGGTGTGGCTCAGGGACTGTATAGCGCCACCTAGCGCGCCGTCTACTGTGGTTGACGCATACATTCACGGAAATGAACCAAATTTGGTGGACATGTGTGTTGTATTATTCTGAACAAGTTTTACATTTAAACGATATAGTGAATATTAAAAGAATTTGAATTATGTGAGATTTTCTGATTTTTGCACATCATGTATTTTGAAATACTTCTCCTAGACGGTTTATCGAAACTATGTCATTTCAGCAGTAAAATGATCTTGAGGGGTTGCCCAAGAGAAATTGCGACCAGATTTTTGAATTTCAAAAGTATATTGAAATGGCGAAGGTTTGAATCCAGGCGTCTTATAAAAGAAACAGGAAGTTGGCGTTATAGGCAGAAAACAGTGACTAATTTGGATCAAATTAAGTGGAGTATTAGTTAGTGTGTTTGTAGTCACAGTCATATACAAGTTTTGATGTGGCATTAATTCTGTCACTCAATAGTGTATTAATGATCGTGGTTGACACATAGTTTTACCTAAAATATTATGAAGTGAGTTTACAAATATTAATACTCATATGAACCTATGCTGAAATTTTGGCGTTAGCCACATTAACAGAAAGTGAGTTATTCAGGTTTTCATATGACTATGGTCTCTCCTATCCGCTCCTTTCTGCCCGCGCGTGTTACACACAGAACTACTGTCTTAGCCCCATGACCCCCCTCTCTCCCAGCTGGATGTCTCTCTAACCTCCCCCGCTTGCTACACAGAGACTCAGACACAGACACAGACACAGACACACACACACACACACACACACACACACACACACACACACAGAGTCAAGAATGACAGTGTGATGCAAAGTAAAAGGTAAAGAAAAGATCATGTGTATGAAGATTTTACTCAGGTTAAGTCATTTTTGTGATTGAATTGGGGAGTGACTAAGTCAGACCCAAGTTCTAATCCTCGTAAAAATGCTTGGTTGGAATGGCATGTAATAACCAGAATACAGTAAAGTCATGTATTTTGAAACACTTAGACGGTTTATCGAATCAAACCAAGGGTTTATCGAATCATATCATATCAGCAGTAAAATGATCTTGAGGGGTTGCCCAAGAGGAATTGTGAAGTATATTGAAATGGTGAATGTTTGAATTGGGGTGTCTTTTAAGACACAAAAAGGCCACAAGGGGCATTGATGGGCCCAAGCACCTGCGGTCCGTGACCCAAATGGGACTCCTGGTCACTCAATCACTCACTCACACACACACACACTCTCACTCACACACACACACTCTCCTCACTCACTCACTCACACACACACACACACAAACACACACACACACACACACACACACACACACACACACACACACACACACACACACACACACAACCTCTCACTGCTCTCCCAGCACCGCTGGTCAGTGTGTGATTCACCTCACTGTGTGTTCACTGTGTGCTGTGTGTGTTCACTAATTCGGTTAAATTGGGTTACATGCAGAGAAATTAATTTCTCTCACGGGATCAAAAAAGTGTATATTCTATTGATCCATTTGTCTCTACCCCCTCTCTCTCTCTCTCTCTCTCTCTCTCTCTCTCTCTCTCTCTCTCAGCTGCATTGTTCCCCCTCCCCCGTTCTTTCCACACAGACACACACACACACACACACACACACATATACACACACACACTCTCTCTCCCTTCCTTGATCCACATGAAAATGAATGGCCAGATTTGCCATGAGTCGGTCAAGAATGACAGTGTGATGTAAAGTAAAAGGTAAAGAAAAAGTCATGTGTATGATGATTTTATTCAGGTTAAATAATTTTTAGTGATTGAATTGGGGACTGACTAAGCCAGACCCAAGTTCTTATCCTCACAAAAATGCTTGGTTGGAATAGCATGTAATAACCAGAATACAGAAAAGTCAAACAATCATGACTTAGTTATGTTTTGTTTACATCAAGACACACACACACATTAAATACAGCAACAGGTTTTATGAATTCAATGATCTGAAGCAAAGATATTGATGTAAGCCTTACAGATGCATGATTTACAGTACACCAATCAACACACTGGTTATCTGGTGTTAGTGCTACCACTAGTCAGAGACAGAGCTCTGGCTTAGAGTGTGGCTTAGGGACTCTAGAGCCCACCTAGCGCATTGTCTGTTGTGGTTGACACATACATTCACGAAAATGAACCAAATTTGGTGGGCATGTGTGTTATTGCTATAGCTATTCAGAGACAGCGATCTGGCCAAGGGTGTCTTAGGGACTGTATAACGCCACCTAGCGCATTGTCTGTTGTGTTTGACACACATTCACGAAAATGAACCAAATTTGGTGGGCTTGTGCGTAATTGCTATCGATAGTCAGAGATAGAGCTCTGGCCTGGGGTGTGGCTTAGGGACTCTATAGCGCCACCTAGCGTGTTGTCTGTTGTGGTTGACACATACATTCAGGAAAATTGACCAAATTTGGTGGGCATGTGTGTTGCTCATGCACATGCCCACCAACACGCACTGCTTTGTTAGATTCCGAAATGTCACATGTCTCCGCACCGCAGGTGCTCGGGCCCGCCATCGCCGCTTGCGGCTATATTTATTATTATTTTTCTTCTTCTTCTTCTTCCGTCTTACCTGTTTTTTTTTTTACACCAACTTGGCATGCTCTAAAACTCTTGTAATTTGGCAGCCATTTGTAGAATTGCAATCGAAACTCAGAGACAGAGCTTTGGCCTAGGGTGTGGCTCAGGGACTCTATAGCGCCACCTAGCGCGGTTTCTGTTGTGGTTGACACATACATTCACGGAAATGAACCAAATTTGGTGGACATGTGTGTTGTATGAATCTGAACAAGTTTTACATTTAAACAATATAGTAAATCTTAGAAGAATTTGAGTTATGATTATGATTATGATTTTTGCACATCATGTATTTTGAAACACTTCTCCTAGACGGTTTATCGAAATCATGTCATATAAGCACTAAAATGATCTTGAGGGGTTGCCCGAGAGGAATTGCGACCAGATTTTTGAATTTCAAAAGTATATCGAAATGGCGAAGGTTTGAATTATGGCGTTTTATTAAGAAACAGGAAGTTGGTGTTATAGGCAGAAAAAAGGTTAGGAATTGTATGTAATTTGGCAGCTACATGTGGAATTGCTTCTGCTAGTCAGAGACAGGGCTCTGGCCTAAGGTGTGGCTTTGGGACTCTATAGCGCCACCTAACAGCATGTTATCTGTTGTGGTTGACACAAACATTCACGAAAATGAACCAAATTTGGTGGACTTGTGTGTTATTGCTACTACTAGTCAGAGACAGAGCTTTGGCCTAGGGTGTGGCTTAGGAACTCTATAGCGCCACCTAGCACATAGTCTGTTGTGGTTGACACATACATTGATGAAAATGAACCAAATTTGGTGTGTTTGTGTGTTATTGCTATTGCTAGTCAGAGACAGAGCTCTGGCCTAAGGTGTGGCTTCGGGACTCTATAGCGCCACCTAGCAGCATGTTATCTGTTGTGGTTGACACAAACATTCACGAAAATGAACCAAATTTGGTGGACTTGTGTGTTATTGCTATGGCTAGTCAGAGACAGAGCTTTGGCCTAGGGTGTGGCGTAGGGACTCTATAGCGCCACCTAGTGCGTTGTCTGTTGTGGTTGACACAAACATTCACGAAAATGAACCAAATTTGGTGGGCACATGTGTTATTGCCATCGCTATTCAGAGACAGAGCTCTGGCTGAGGGTGTGGCTTAGGGACTCTATAACTCCACCTAGCACATTGTCTGTTGTGGTTGACACATACATTGATGAAAATGAACCAAATTTGGTGGGCTTGTGCGTCATTGCTATCGTTAGTCAGAGACAGAGCTCTGGCATAGGGTGCGGCTTAGGGACTCTATAGCGCCACATAGCGTGTTGTCTGTTGTGATTGAAACATATATTCACAAAAAATAACCAAATTTAGTGGGCATGTGTGTTGCTCATGCACATGGCCACCAACCCACACATGTTGCTTTGTTAGATCCCGAAATGTCACACGTCCGCACCGCAGGTGCTCGGGCCCGCCATCGCCGCTTGCGGCTATATTTCTTATTATTATTATAGTATAATTATCTTACCAGTAACATTTTTCACCAACTTGGCATGCTCTAAAACTCTTGCAATTTAGCTGGCATATGTAGAATTGCATTTGATACTCAGACACAGAGCTGTGGCCTAGGGTGTGGCTCAGGGACTCTATAGCGCCACCTAGCGCGCCGTCTACTGTGGTTAACACATACATTCACGGAAATGAACCAAATTTGGTGGACATGTGTGTTGTATTATTCTGAACAAGTTTTACATTCAAACTATATAGTGAATCTTAGAAGAATTTGAATTATGTGAGATTTTCTGATTTTTGCACATCATGTATTTTGAAATACTTCTCCTAGACGGTTTATCGAAATTATGTCATTTAAGCACTAAAATGATCTTGAGGGGTTGCCTGAGAGGAATTGCGACCAGATTTTTGAATTTCAAAAGTATATTGAAATGGCGAAGGTCTGAATCTAGGTGTCTTATAAAAGAAACAAAAAGTTGGTGTTATAGGCAGAAAACAGTGACTAATTTGGATGAAATTTGATGGAGTATTAGTTAGAGGGTTTGTAGTGACAGTCATATACAAAGTTTTGAATTTGGTGTTGTTTGTGTTTTTTAAAAGCTCATTAATGATTGTGGTGGACACAGTTTTAGCTAAAATATTTTGAAGCGAGTTGATGAATAATTATAATCATATCAACCTATGCTGCAATTTTGATTTCAACCATGTTAACAGAAAGTGAGATATTTAGGTTTATTAGGTTTTTATAGGTCTGTGTGCCTAGCCGCGCATGGTCTTGCTCCCTCACTGTGGCTCACCCACTCTCCCCCCACAGTTCTTCCCACCCCTCCCCTCTCTCCCAGCTGGATGTCTCTCTAACCTCCCCCGCTTTCCACATAGAGACTCAGACACAGACAGACACACACACACACACACACAGACACACACACACACACACACACACACACACACACACAGGTTTGAACCTAGGTGTCTTATAAAAGGAACAATAAGTTGGTGTTATAGGCAGAAAGCAGTGACTAATTTGGATGAAATTGAATGGAGTATTAGATAGTGTGGTTGTAGTGACAGTCACATTCAAGTTTTGATGTTGTTTGGTGTGGTTGTGATTTTGTCACTTATAATAGCATATTAATGATTGACACATAGTTTTACCTAAAGTATTATGAGATGAGTTTACAAATACTAATAGTCATATTAACCTATGCTGCAATTTTGACTTTAAACACATTAACAGAAAGTGAGTTATTTAGGGTTATTTGTTTGATGCCCTAGGGAATGAAACTCAATTGTCTGTAAAAGTCTCTCACTCATTTGACATTCTGTGGTCGAGAGCACTGTCCCGCCCACTACATCATGTGATTTGTTAGTCAGTGCAGATCCAGGCGACCCGACTCATAGCATAGCTCTACACTGAGTGTTTTCGTGGATTTATATTGTGGAAACAGTGCAATCATTTTGACTTTTTGTCTACGGAGTTATTCTTGAAAGTAAGGTAACAGTTTTGTTGAAACGCAACTTTGCAAGCTATTTGATGCGGTTCAATAAGTTGGCTAAAGCGCTCGTTTCCTCCATCTAGCTAACTCCAAGTGATGGACTTCAGTGATATGGTGTTTACTAGCTAGTTTATCTTAGCTTACAAATAGAGCCTTGATAGCCTAGGTGACAGCCTAACTAGGCCTACCGAAACACAATCCAAACTTTTGACAGTTGTAAAATGTAACGTGAAGTTCAAATGTGTCACTGTTTGGGAGTAGCCTGCCTTTTGGGAGCTAACGTTATAGCAAGGCAGGTTTTTGTCACGTTCGGTAATTAACAAGTCCCAGTGCGATAACGAACGTCAAATAGCCTAGCTGCTACTGTAGTTGGTCTTGTTTGAAAAGGTCTAGCGGAAAACACAACAGGCACCTAGGGCCAGCCGTAGTAAATTCGACCTGGTTTTAAATCTTGGCCTAAGCTAGCTAGCTAGCTAGCTAACTCCAAGTGATGCACGTTAGCGATATGGTGCTTACTAGTTTATTTTAGCTTACAAATAGAGCATTGATAGCCTAGGTGTCAGTTTAACTCCTGAAACATAATCCAAACTTTTGACAGTTGTAAAACGTAACGAGAAGTTCAAATGTGTCACATTTTGGGAGTAGCCTACCGTTTGTGAGTGGAAGCTAGCTAATGCTAGCTATTAGTGGAGGACGTAAGTTTGAAACCACAACGAACTTACTCTGCCTAACTGAAGGAGGATGTTTCTCCATGGACATCTAGAAAGCAGGAGAGAAGATGACAGAACTAGAACTGGCCGTCTGCTTCACTGGTTAGCTTTCAATCAAGGTAAGAACATTTCCCTCCAGTGCAAGGCAGGTTAATGTTAATCAGTTGTGGTGATTAATTGCCTTTAAATGGAGTGAACCATCTATCTATTCAAAATAATCTAAACGTTTCCACTGTCTGGAAATACGTTAGTTTGGTGCCACCGATTCATATGAGCAGTCGTGCAATGTGTGTGTGATCCAAGTGAAACCATACGAGGCTAGAAACAACGATATTTTTCAAACGATTGATTCCTGCAACTATACATTGAAACAACATAGGCAGACTGCCTAATCCTAGTTTTTGAAACGATTGAAGATGGTATGAACATAGTTTATCCCTTTGCATGCGTTTGCAAACATACTCTGGGTAGACTTCAAAACGTTTTTTTATTATTTGATCTGCCATCACTAAGCCTAGTTTAATTAGGCTATAGGCCTATGCATTAATAACTTTGCCTATGATGGGCTGAGAAATCTGCTGTCGACGTTAGGCATGAAACGGTAGGCTCAAATTATTTATTTAAAAGACGTAATTTATGAAGTTGTTGTTGGCTTTGCCACGCGTTCGCATCCAGTTTGACGTGTCCGGATTTTCCGATAATGACAGCAATCTCGTGATGGCAATATTGACTTTTAATTTCTGCGCGTGTAAACTAGTCTAGGCTACAGTGCCTGAAGTTAGCTGTGACAGACTAGCCTACTGGTTTTCATAGTTTTAGCCACAAAGCCTGTCTACCCTAGGTCAACTAAATTGTTTAGTTATCACCTTGTCATGTCGCGTTTTTCCAGCCTTATCTCCGTGCGCCCCATGTCATTCAAAACGTCATTCAAAACATATTTCGGGATAGCCATCTCACTATGAGAAAACGTATGACGACAGTGCTAAGAGATTAACACATTGGCATGCTTGGTAAACTTGTCTTGCACATAATATTGAGCTGATTTTTTTAGTGAAAATGGCCTGTAGCATTGTGCTGATAGATGAAAAAAGTCGCCTATTTAAAGGCACAGTTTGAATTTTAATCCTAGCTCTCCATTTAGTGTGTGCACTTGAACAAGTGATGTAGCTTATAACAGTAGGGCCAGACATCTGTTTTTAAGAGGAAAGGTGTAGGACATGTTACTTTGGAAGGAGAGGGAGTGGTGCAATTTGATTTTCTTTGGAACTTAAATATCATCAAGCAACCTCTTCAAACAGCATCAATATATCAATAAGCCTATTCACTATTATATTATATTGTACAGGACTAGAGCTAGAGGACTAAGGGGGCAGGCTATATGTTATCAAGTAGGCCTATATTAAAACATGTAGTCAACATTATAACTTTATGTTGGTTTAAGTGAAAACAAAGCATGTCATGAACTAGGAAAATCCATGGTACTACATCATTGTTGGCAAAATGATCATGATAGCCTACATATTTCATCCATATCTGGTTTAGTCTTGAGCAGGCCTAGGCTACTTTGCTATAAATTAGTCGTAGACTTATTACAATATAGTCTATGTATATCTATATATATATCGAGGGCTGAGAACCACAGGGGCGTAAGTGACATTTCACCAACTTTACAAGAGAGCCAAAACAAATCTAACTGCTTATGTTCACAGTTAAAGACCTTTGGTTTTTGGTTTTGTCAATCATTTTATATTTATAAATATTTTACTTCTATAATTGTGTCAGCTAAAAAGAGCTCAAGAGCTTTCAGGTGATATATATAACTCAATTTTGACCAAAATGTCACTTACGCAACTGCCCCTTTGGTTCTCAGCCCTCGATATATGTTATAATGTTTATATGTATCACAGTTTATCAACAGTTCTCATAAAAGATGTTATCATTTAAGGGGTCATTTTTGAAAACTTTCTCCTGAGGGTGCTGGGTATATTTTCCTCTTTTTTGTCCTTTGCCAATCACACCCCTGAAATATGGTGTGAATCAATCCATGCTGTTCAACATCATCGAGTGCTGTCAGTAAGAAAAAGAACAAGGAAACTTGATATGACAGAGCAGCAAACACTCATTTTCTATGCCCCATTCAGTTAACCCAGTGGTTCTCAAACTTTTTCTTTCATTCCCCACTTTGATCAAGGGGGCTTTCTCGAGCCCCACCTGTCCATCATCGCTCTATAGAAAGTATAGGTCAAGCTCAAAATTGTCATATTTATAACGTCACTTGCTAAATATACATCAGTAGGCCTAACAAATAACAGTTAGGCTACTAAAGATAAATATCAGTTAAAGAATAGAGAAAATAAAAATCTAAATCAATGACCAATAACGTCAGTTTTTTGTCATTGACAAGGTGTCAATCCTTGCTTAAAAAAAAGCTGATTTCCAATAATACAGCAAAAGGGCCAACTATATGCTACCATTGTGTTATAAATGAAGTTTAACACTCTCGACCTCGTTCAAAATCTTATTCAGGTCAAGCCTTGACGCGAGCGCTTCCCTGAATGAAACAGTCCGCCTGTTGCGCATCGGGCACTACCCTCTTTATCACGACGATAGCATTTCTTTTACCTGCTTTCGTCTGTGCGCCAACCGAGCAAAGTCCCTCACAGTTTTTCCATTTGATGTCCTGTTCTGCCAGGTAGACTAATTGTTGAGATCAATGTTGAATATAGTTCATCTGCAGTGGCCCTACTTTTGGCATAGCCTACTCACAGAATAGAATATCTTCGCCCGCTGTCAAGTTAACAAAGCGGACATAAGCAATAACTAAACCACCTTTGTAACTGTCGGTGGCTTTGTCCACTTGCAAGGCAAAACATGTTTGCGTTTGTCAAGCACTTGTTCTTCGAGATCGCAGAACAGCAATTGTGTCGTCGGACAGATAGCCAAGATATCCTTCAATTTTACTGCGCTCGTCTCGAAACATAAACAGGTTTTTTTGTTTCCGCTGCAATTAAAATTCCGACATCAATCATTTTTTTCGGACTATGGTTCCAGGACAGACTAACATTTTCATCTGGTCAATGATAGGCCTACAAGAGTCTAGATAACCTTGTTTGTGTTTGTTTTGTGAGATGGAGGTGCATTCTCGTAATTATCAATGAAGGAAGGCACAGGCTACAGATTAAAAAGAAATCTCCGGTTGTTCACGTCAGCTCGCGCCCCACCTGGCATGTCTCTGCGCCCCACTAGTGGGGCGCGCCCCACAGTTTGAGAAACGCTGAGTTAACCTAATGATAGTTGCTGGTTCAGTATTCGGCTAAGGTTGTATCAAATTTCCTGGTTCTTTATCCTACAGTGACCTCAAACAACAGGGCTTTGAATTTGTTCACTCACAATTTCAATACTGGAAAACTGGTCTTGAAAGTCCTTAAAAAGTGCTTGAATTTGGCCATGATAATGGTGTACAAACCCTGTGCATGTAAATTTAACGGTCTATCGTAGCAATAACAGCAACATTTTCTTTTATTTGGACTTCGGATAGACTTTTTATGAGGAACATTTAAAACCCTTGAACTAATAAAGTAAATTAAGTGAGAGGAAGTGTGCGGACCTTTTACTCTTTTTTTGAACATTTAAAACCCTACAACTTATCTTCGTGGCAGAAGGCGTACTTTAGAAATTTCACAGACAAAATTGTTTTTGCTACCCATAGTCAGAGACAGAGCTCTGGTCTAGGGTGTGGCTTAGGGACTCTATAGTGCGTGCCACCTAGCAGATTGTGTTGTGGTGACGTGTACATTCACGAAAATGAAGCAAATTTGGTGGTTTTGTGTGTTGTTGCTGCCGCTACTGAAAGATAGAGCTCTGACACATACATTGACACAATTAGGTAGGCTTGTGTGTTATTGCTACCGCTAGTCAGGGACAGAGCTCTGGCCTAGGGTGTCGCTTAGGTACTCTATAGTGCCACCTAGCATGTTGTCTTTTGTGGTTGACACATGTATTCACAAAAATGAACCAAATTTAGTGGGCATGTATGTTGCTCATGCACAGGCACACCAACCCACACATGTTGCTTTGTTAGATTCCGAAATGTCACAGGTCTCCGCACCGCAGGTGCTCGGGCCCGCCATCGCCGCTTGCGGCTATATTTAGGGCCCGAGCACCGAGGTGCGGCCACTGAAAGTGGCTGCACCGGAGGTGCAAGGCCCTATTGTTTTTGCTCAGATTATTCTTATTATTATAGTATAATTATCTTACCAGTAACATTTTTCACCAACTTGGCATGCTCTAAAACTCTTGCAATTTAGCTGGCATATGTAGAATTGCATTTGATACTCAGACACAGAGCTGTGGCCTAGGGTGTGGCTCAGGGACTCTATAGCGCCACCTAGCGCGCCGTCTACTGTGGTTGACACATACATTCACGGAAATGAACCAAATTTGGTGGACATGTGTGTTGTATTATTCTGAACAAGTTTTACATTTAACCTATATAGTGAATCTTAGAGGAATTTGAGTTATGATTATGATTATGATTTTTGCACATCACGTATTTTGAAATACTTCTCCTAGACGGTTTATCGAAATCATGTCATATCAGCACTAAAATGATCTTGAGGGGTTGCCCGAGAGGAATTGCGACCAGATTTTTGAATTTTTGAAGTATATTGAAATGGCGAAGGTTTGAATTATGGCGTTTTATTAAGAAACAGGAAATTGGTGTTATAGGCAGAAAAAAGGTTAAGAATTGGATGTAATTTGGCAGCTACATGTGGAATTGCTTCTGCTAGTCAGAGACAGAGCTCTGGCCTAAGGTGTGGCATTGGGACTCTATAGCGCCACCTAGCAGCATGTTATCTGTTGTGGTTGACACAAACATTCACGAAAATGAACCAAATTTGGTGGACTTGTGTGTTATTGCTACTACTAGTCAGAGACAGAGCTTTGGCCTAGGGTGTGGCTTAGGAACTCTATAGCGCCACCTAGCACATAGTCTGTTGTGGTTGACACATACATTGATGAAAATGAACCAAATTTGGTGTGCTTGTGTGTTATTGCTATCGCTAGTCAGAGACAGAGCTCTGGCCTAAGGTGTGGCTTCGGGACTCTATAGCGCCACCTAGCAGCATGTTATCTGTTGTGGTTGACACAAACATTCACGAAAATGAACCAAATTTGGTGGACTTGTGTCTTATTGCTATGGCTAGTCAGAGACAGAGCTTTGGCCTAGGGTGTGGCATAGGGACTATATAGCGCCACCTAGTGCGTTGTCTGTTGTGGTTGACACATACATTCACGAAAATGAACCAAATTTGGTGGACTTGTGTGTTATTGCTATCGGTAGTCAGAGACAGAGCTTTGGCCTAGGGTGTGGCTTAAGGACTCTATAGCGCCACCTAGCGCATTGTCTGTTGTGGTTGACACAAACATTCACGAAAATTAACCAAATTTGGTGGGCTCGTGTGTTATTGTTTTTGCTAGTTAGAGACAGAGCTCTGGACTAGGGTGTGGCTTAGGAACTCTATAGCGCCACCTAGCACATTGTCTGTTGTGGTTGACACAAACATTGATGAAAATGAACCAAATTTGGTGTGCTTGTGTGTTATTGCTATCGCTAGTCAGAGACAGAGCTCTGGCCTAAGGTGTGGCTTCGGGACTCTATAGCGCCACCTAGCAGCATGTTATCTGTTGTGGTTGACACAAACATTCACGAAAATGAACCAAATTTGGTGGACTTGTGTCTTATTGCTATGGCTAGTCAGAGACAGAGCTTTGGCCTAGGGTGTGGCATAGGGACTATATAGCGCCACCTAGTGCGTTGTCTGTTGTGGTTGACACATACATTCACGAAAATGAACCAAATTTGGTGGACTTGTGTGTTATTGCTATCGGTAGTCAGAGACAGAGCTTTGGCCTAGGGTGTGGCTTAAGGACTCTATAGCGCCACCTAGCGCATTGTCTGTTGTTGTTGACACAAACATTCACGAAAATGAACCAAATTTGGTGGGCATGTGTTTTGTTATAGCTATTCAGAGACAGAGCTCTGGCCGAGGGTGTGGCTTAGGGACTCTCTAGCGCCACCTAGTGTGTTACCTGTTGTGGTTGACATACATTCACGAAAATGAATCAAATTTGGTGAGCTTGTTTGTTATTACTGCCGCTAGTCAGAAATAGAGCTCTGGCCTAGGGTGTGGCTTAGGGACTATAGTGCCACCTACCAGATTGTGTGTTGTTGTTGACGCATACATTCAGGAAAATGAACCAAATTTGGCGGGCATGTGTGTTATTGCTATAGCTATTCAGAGACAGCGCTTTGGCCAAGGGTGTCTTAGAGACTGTATAGCGCCACCTAGCGCATTGTCTGTTGTGGTTGACACACTCATTCACGAAAATGAACCAAATTTGGTGGGCTTGTGCGTTATTGCTATCGATAGTCACAGATAGAGCTCTGGCCTAGGGTGTGGCTTAGGGACTCTATAGCGCCACCTAGCGTGTTGTCTGTTGTGGTTTACACATACATTCAGGAAAATTGACCAAATTTGGTGGGCATGTGTGTTGCTCATGCACATGCCCACCAACACGCACATGTTGCTTTGTTAGATTCCGAAATTTCACAGGTCTCCGCACCGCAGGTGCTCGGGCCCGCCATCGCCGCTTGCGGCTATATTTAGGGCCCGAGCACCGAGGTGCGGCCACTGAAAGTGGCTGCACCGTAGGTGCAAGGCCCTATTGTTTTTGCTCAGATTATTATTCTTATTATAGTATTTTCCTCTTACCGGAATGTTTTGCCCTTTTTCACCAACTTGGCATGCTCTAAAACTCTTGAAATTTGGCAGCTACCTGTAGAATTGATGCCTCTACTGAGAGACAGACCTCTGGCCTAGGGTGTGGCTCAGGGACTCTATAGCGCCACCTAGCGCGCTGTCTGTTGTGGTTGACACATACATTCACTGAAATGAACCAAATTTGGTGGACATGTGTGTTGTATTATTCTAAACAAGTTTTACATTGAAACTATATAGTAAATATTAAAAGAATTTGAATTATGTGAGATTTTCTGATTTTTGCACATCATGTATTTTGAAATACTTCTCCTAGAGGGTTTATCGAAATCATGTCATTTAAGCACTAAAATGATCTTGAGGGGTTGCCCGAGAGGAATTGCGACCAGATTTTTGAATTTCAAAAGTATATTGAAATGGCGAAGGTTTGAATCTAGGTGTCTTATAAAAGAAACAAAAAGTTGGTGTTATAGGCAGAAAACAGTGACTAATTTGGATGAAATTTGATGGAGTATTAGTTAGTGTGTTTGTAGTGACAGTCATATACAAAGTTTTGAATTTGGTGTTGTTTGTGATTTTTAAAAGCGCATAAATGATTGTGGTGGATACAGTTTTAGCTAAAATATTTTGAAGCGAGTTGATGAATGATTATAATCATATCAAGCTATGCTGCAATTTTGATTTTAACCATGTTAACAGAAAGTGAGTTATTTTTAATTTCATATTTGCCCAATCACACAGCCCCTCCTCTCTGTCCTTCTCTGCCTCTCTCTCTGTTGCAACTAACAGACACACGCACGCACTCTGTCACCCCCCTTCTCGGGTCCTCCCTAACTAACACACACACACATTGACACACGCGCGGCTTTCTAGAGACACAGAGACAGACAGACAGACAGACACACACACACACACACACACACACACAGACACACACACACACACACACACACACACACACACACACACACACACACACACACACACACACACACACACACACACACACACACACACACACACACACACACACACACACACACACACACACACACACACACACACACACACACACACACACACACACACACACACACACCCTTTGGGCAACCGTGGCCTACTGGTTAGGGCTTGGGGCTTGTAGCTGGAGGATTGCCGGTTCGATCCCTGACCAGTCCACAGCTGAAGTGCCCTTGAGCAAGGCACCTAACCCCTGACTGCTCCCTGAGCGCCGCTGGTTGGGCAGGCAGCTCACTGCTCTGAGTATAGTATATTAAAAAGTATACAAAAGTATATTGAAATGGCGAAGGTTTGAATCTAGGTGTCTTGTAAAAGAAACAGAAAGTTGGTGTTAAAGGTAGAAAACAGTGACTAATTTGGATGAAATTTGAGGGAGTATTAGTTAGTGTGTTTTTAGTGACAGTCATATGCAAAGTTTTGAATTTGGTGTTGTTTGTGTTTTTTAAAAGTGCATTAATGATTGTGGTGGACACAGTTTTAGCTAAAATATTTTGAAGCGAGTTGACGAATAATTATAATCATATCAACCTATGCTGCAATTTTGAAATTTTGACTTTAGCCATGTTCACAGTAAGTGAGTATTTAGGTTTATTTGTGTTTGCATGTGTTTTATACTCCATCCATTTAGCTGAGCAGGAGTAGGTGCTCTCTCTCTCAGCTGCATGTCTCTCTCGTCCCCTGCTAATTCTCTACACAGACTCACAGACACTCTCTCACCCCTCCCCCGTCATTCTCTCTCTCTCTCACGCACGCACGCGCGCGCACACACACACACACAGACACACACAAACGCACGCACACACACACACACACACACACACACACACACACACACACACACACACACACACACACACACACACACACACACACACACCACCCACCCACCCACCCTCCCTCCCTCCCTCCCTCCCTCTTTCCTCCCTCCCTCCTTCCCTCTGGGCAGCCGTGGCCTACTGGTTAGGGCTTAGGGCTTATAACTGGAAGGTTGCCGGTTCAATCCCCAACCAGTCCACCACTAAAGTGCCCTTGAGCAAGGCACCTAACCCCTCACTGCTCCCCCAGCACCGCTGGTTGGGCAGGCAGCTCACTGCTCTGGGTCAGTGTGTGATTCACCTCACTGTGTGCTGTGTGTGTTCACTAATTTGGTTAAATTTGGTTACATGCAGAGAAATAAATTTCCCTCACGGGATCAAAAAAGTGTATATTCTATTCTATTGATCCATTTGTCTCTACCCCCTCTGTCTGTGTCTGTCTAGCGTTATTGCTATCGATAGTCAGAGATAGAGCTCTGGCCTAGGGTGTGGCTTAGGGACTCTATAGCGCTACCTAGCATATTGTCTGTTGTGGCTGACACATACATTCAGGAAAATTGACCAAATTTGTTGGGCATGTATGTTGCTCATGCACATGCCCACCAACACGCACATGTTGCTTTGTTAGATTCCAAAATCTCACAGGTCTCCGCACCGCTGGTGCTCGGGCCCGCCATCGCCGCTTGCGGCTATATTTCTTATTATTCTCTTTTCCTCTTTGCCCGTGCGGCCCTTTTCACCAACTTGGCATGCTCCAAAACTCTTGTAATTTGGCAGCTACATGTGAAATTACAGTCGCTACTCAGAGACAGAGCTCTGGCCTAGGGTGTGGCTCAGGGACTCTATAGCGCCACCTACCGAGCTGTCTGTTGTGGTTGACACATACATGCACGAAAATGAACCAAATTTGGTGGGCATGTGTGTTCTATTAATCTGAACAACTTTTACATTGAGACTACATAGTGAATCTTAGACAAATTTGAGTTATGATTATCATTATGAATTTTGCACATCATGTATTTTTATACACTTCTCCTATACGGTTTATCGAAATCATGTCATATAAGCACTAAAATGATCTTGAGGGGTTGCCCGAGAGGAATTGCGAACAGATTTTTGAATTTTTGAAGTATATTGAAATGGCGAAGGTTTGAAATATGGCGTTTTATTAAGAAACAGGAAGTTGGTGTTATAGGTAGAAAAAAGGTTATGAATTGGATGTAATTTGGCAGCTACATGTGGAATTGCTTCTGCTAGTCAGAGACAGAGCTCTGGCCTAAGCAGTGGCTTCGGGACTCTATAGCGCCACCTAGCAGCATGTTATCTGTTGTGGTTGACATAAACATTCACGAAAATGAACCAAATTTGGTGGACTTGTGTGTTATTGCTACTACTAGTCAGAGACAGAGCTTTGGCCTAGGGTGTGGCTTAGGAACTCTATAGCGCCACCTAGCACATTGTCTGTTGTGGTTGACACATACATTGATGAAAATGAACCAAATTTGGTGTGCTTGTGTGTTATTGCTATCGCTAGTCAGAGACAGAGCTCTGGCCTAGGGTGAGGCTTCGGGACTCTATAGCGCCACCTAGCAGCATGTTATCTGTTGTGGTTGACACAAACATTCACGAAAATGAACCAAATTTGGTGGACTTGTGTGTTATTGCTATGGCTAGTCAGAGACAGAGCTTGGCCTGGGGTGTGGCGTAGGGACTCTATAGCGCCACCTAGCGCCATGTCTGTTGTGGTTTACACATACATTCACGAAAAATGAATCAAATTTGGCGGGCTTGTGTGTTATTGCAATCGCAAGTCAGAGACAGAGCTCTGGCCTAGGGTTTGGCTTAAGGACTCTATAGCGCCACCTAGCGCATTGTCTGTCGTGGTTGACACATACACTCACGAAAATTAACCAAATTTGGTGGGATTGTGTGTTATTGCTATCGCTAGTCAGAGACAGAGCTCTGGCCTAGGGTGTGGCTTAAGGACTCTATAGCGCCACCTAGCGCATTGTCTGTTGTGGTTGACACAAACATTCACGAAAATTAACCAAATTTGGTGGGCTCGTGTGTCATCGTTTTTGCTAGTCAAAGACAGAGCTCTGGCCGAGGGTGTGGCTTAAAGACTCAATAACGCCATCTAGCGCATTGTCTGTTGTGGTTGACACGTACAGTACATTCACAAAAATGAACCAAATTTGGTGGGCATGTGTTTTGTTATAGCTATTCAGAGACAGAGCTCTGGCCGAGGGTGTGGCTTAGGGACTCTATAGCGCCACCTAGTGTGTTACCTGTTGTGGTTGACATACATTCACGAAAATGAATCAAATTTGGTGAGCTTGTTTGTTATTACTGATGCTAGTCAGAAACAGAGCTCTGGCCTAGGGTGTGGCTTAGGGATTCTATAGCGCCACCTAGCAGATTGTGTGTTGTTGTTGACGCATACACTCAGGAAAATGAACCAAATTTGGTGGGCATGTGTGTTATTGCTATAGCTATTCAAAGACAGCGCTCTAACCAAGGGTGTCTTAGGGACTGTATAGCGCCACCTAGCGCATTGTCTGTTGTGGTTGACACACACATTCACGAAAACGAACCAAATTTGGTAGGCTTGTGCGTTATTGCTATCGATAGTCAGAGATAGAGCTCTGGCCTAGGGTGTGGCTTAGGGACTCTATAGCGCCACCTAGCGTGTTGTTTGTTGTGGTTGACACATACACTCAGGAAAATTTACCAAATTTGGTGGGCACGCACATGTTGCTTTGTTAGATTCCGAAATGTCACAGGTCTCCGCACCGCAGGTGCTCGGGCCCGCCATCGCCGCTTGCGGCTATATTTTTCTTTTTTTTTTTCAAAGCACTTTTTTTCTAGCCCAAATGCATCAGATGACTTCAAAAAGAGTGCCATTGTCTGGTGACATTTATCCTGATCACTTAGCATCTTTCCCTAAAATAATGCCCTGTTACTGAAAATAAAAGTCCCCTGACACAGTCCTGCTTTTTAATTTAGCCTCTGTTATGGATTTACAGTTTGTGTCAGGGTCAAACAACAGACACGACGTTTTTTATGCAACGCACAAACATCCATCTTTCGTCTTCTAAGTGCAGCCTTTCACATGAAACTGGTCAGTGTGCCATGTTCGTGCAAAATGTTTCATAATGTGCAAGTGACTACACTGCACCTTATCACAGACATCAAACCACAATGTCTCAGACTTCAAAGGAAGGAATATTACCTCATGTTACATTGTGCAAGAATATGCAAATGATAATCGTAGATCAGTCATTGGGAATACATTGTTCCGATTGATTTATGAAATGTGGATGACATTATATTCCTTAGGCTTAGTAGTCAGATAACTACTAACTGTGATTAATTGTGACCGCTTTTAGCACTTCAACAAAAATCAACAAAACTCCCATCAAACCAACAAAATTCCAACAAGGAAAAGCAACACTGGCATTTCCAGCGGACATGTCTGCCCCATAAACAGACTTCAGATCAGTGCTCAAGATAACATGTTCTAATGAATTAACAGATATTTCCCATCCAGAAAGAATTTCAACTAATGTGTTGTGACATAACCACCGCTGCTACCAAATGCAACTCTACTGTCCCCAACCCAGAATTGTAGGTTTAAATGATCAGTCATTAACATTTACATTTAACATGTGTGTAAACACACTGTCCCAGCCTTTGTCACAGCACAAAGGAAAGCAGAGAAATTACAAAGAAGTGCTGTAATAGTCACCTTCAAAGCACTTTTTTTCTGGAAGATACATTGATGACAGTGAATGTTTATTTAAAGACAGAAACAATTAACTCTCAACAGTTTGGCTTTGGATGAAACTCCCTGCCGACCAACAAATGCCTCGCGGCTATTACTGTGCGGATTGCAAGAGTCATATGTCAAACGTCAACTTTGGCTTCACGGGAAGGACATGTTCTCACAGTTCAATCAACCCTCAGATGGGAACACGTGAAGCCGACGTGCGCTGAACTGCTTGTTGCAGGAAAGAGCTTTTTATCCCCTTCTCTCTCGTTCCCTCTCTCCCTCTCCCTCCCTACCCCCCTGCTGTGTATGTTTAGATAAGAATATTTCTGTTTGAGAGGGCGCATGAATAGTGCACATCTATTTACTTTGAAAGCGCAGCTAACACATCCTTACACTTGACTTGGTGACATCATCTTACACGAGGGAGCAAAAAGCATCCGAGGCTTGTGAAGCTCACCGGAGTTTTTCTTCACCCTCTGCACGCAACCAGGTCCGTACAACACCAGAGCCAAACCACAGGGACATTACCATTACAGGGTGAAGACAAACACACTGTGTACATGTGTGTATCCATCTATATATCTACAGTATCTATCTATCTATCTGTCTATCACATTTTGTATATAATTTATCTTAAACAATACCATCTCCATCTTTTTAAATTTAGGTTCTTTATTGTTTTACAAATATTAAGTTATCCACAAAATAAAATAACTTACATGAATAAAAAAATTATACATTTTTAATTAAAAATGCACACTCTCTCCACATAGCATTTTTTACATCAGTCAAAATAACAGGCCCACCCATGCAAAGAGCTGATCTGAACTCAAATTTCTCTGTGACAGAAGATGTGTGAGTTGAACTCTGTTGTTTAGATCAGTTAGCACACACATCCACATTAAACTGGTCTTTGTCAGATAGTATAGAAGGTATTGGAGAGGTACTGTATAACTTAATCACAATCTTTATATTGAAACATTACAATGCAGATACAGGGCTTTTATACAGGGCTTTCAATGTTTTCTCTTTTTATGTTGAATTTGGACGGGATAGCAGGCCTCTAACACAACTCACTCGGTCAGTCATTTTAACAGCGTGGGGCATCCTGTAGTTGCATCTATGCCATTAAAAAAATCATGTTTGCTGTGTCACAGTTAGTATTACAAGTTCATTCCAGGGCCTGGAACAACTGATAATGATTAGACAATTAAATGGGCAAAAATGATTAAATAAAGATTTTTCAAAAACTCAGTATTGCTTTCATCAGATCTCTACCTATGAGGGGCACAAGTGAACAATGTCTCCGTGAATGTAAGCCTCGTCTCTGTAAATGAAAGCATCCTTTTCTATGTGATCATTTTCACTCAGTGGACAAGTTCCAGTTAATCCAACAAACGTAGACATGACTCTCATGTGAGCATATATCACCACACCATTGCATTATGAAATGGCACTTGGACCAAGGAGCTCCGAGTTAAGCTCCTGAATGAGCCTGAAGTTTGGTCATGAAAAAGAGCATCTACAATCTTTGTCCAGGAGGCTTTTCATCATAAGTGTTGTCACTCCTTTTAACATTTTCTATATATTAAAAAAAAAATCCTCAAAATGAATGTCCTGTGCTTGTGTACGTGAAGGCAGAAGTGCTTTTTTTTTTGGCTAACAACAACAACAACAACATTGACGACAACAACAGTTGAATCTACACGGTTTGGTTGTGTTCCCCATTGGCTGGCCTGAGCGTGAGTGTGATGGCAGAGCAGAAGATTACCAGAGTTCAGGATGGGTGTGCTGTGCTCGCCGGGATCCGCCTCTGCATATGGGTGTGGCCCTAACCATGTGGTAATACAATTATGTGTGTTCACCGTCGGCCTGTCTCATCAAAGGGAGTGCTGACACGTGAGTCACGGCCCCTGCAAGTCCAACCGACAGGATCGCACGGCCGCGAACCGGGGCGCACACACACAGGGTCAGATAACAGTCCAATGAGCTCTTCGGAGACAGAATGATGTGTGATGGACGTCAACATACTGTAGGTCAAGAACAACTCTTTTCTTTTCGTTGCTCTTGCTTTTGACATGCTGCTTGTGGTTTTGCGATCATTTTGGTTGGTCGCTGCATTGCCAAAGTATCTCTATCCACCTCTCTCATTGGCTCGATGCCGGGCTCACTGACCTAGACACAGAGGGGAGCAGCTCTCTTTTCCCCCATAAAGCCGAGATAGGCAGTATTTGCATGAGTCAGAAATGACAGACTATAACACAAACTGTACAATCAATGAATAATTGCAGAGACATGCTGGCATTTTATAACTTATAATTATAATCTCATTTGGTATATGATACCACATTATAACACTCAAACAGAGTTTATTACCAGACTCTGTTAAATGATGGCTCTGTGCAAATGTAGGACTTACAAAAGATGTTGGATTTACAGGCAATCTCATCTCTCTGTTGCCTTTTTTGTTTTCTTACCAATTTCTTCTCCTAGTACCGGAATCCCGAGCCATTATTAAATTGTTAAGATCCGCATTTTGAACTAAAGGAGCGCTCAGATGTCAATGTAACCCACCGTAGCTGTATCTCTTTCTTGAACTTATCTTTGAACTTCTCTGAAGGTTATTATATGCAGTGCAGGTCCAAATGCTCAATCTGAACTACTGTGATTAGACACATGCTGTGTGCACACACACACACACACACACACACGCACACACACACACACACATACACACACACACACACACACACACACACACACACGCCGGGTGTGCACCTCCTCACACGTCCCTGTCTCGTTTTTTTTTTTTCATGCTTTCCACTCTAAAAATGGAGCTGGCAGTCCATCGCAAAAGGGAAGGTTATCCTCGCAGTCTCCCCCCTCTAGTTATAATGTCTGTCATTCTTTTCATATATATATATTTATATATTCATTTATTAGGGTTTTATATGTGTTTTTCTTTTCTCTTTTATCATTTGCAGACGTTGACCCACTCCGTTATCCGGCACTCTTCGCAGACCACGTAGCAGCACCAGTGGAACTTGCAGTTGCAGCGCTCGCTGCGCGTCTGCTGCAGGATGTTGTGCCCCCGGCCGCAGCACAGGCTCTCGCAGTTGTCCATGCCCGGGCTGGTCTTGTTGCAGATGCGGCCCTGCGTGCCCGCCGAGTCGGAGCCGAGGTCGCGCTCGCAGAAGTCGGGCGACTTCTCGAAGTAGACCAGCTCGTTGTAGTTGGCGCGGCGCCGGTGGTGGTGGTGGTGGTGGTTGTGGTGGTTGTTGTGGTTGTTGTGGTGGTTGTGGTGGGAGTTGGAGTGCATGGAGTTGGCGTTCTCCACCTGGCCCGTGTTGCGGTTGTGCGGCTTGATGAAGGTGGCGCCGCTGAAGCGCTCCTTGAGGAGCGAGCCCACCGTCCGGAAGTCGGGCGTGACCTGCCAGCAGGTCTTGAGCTGGCAGCTTCCTGATGTGCCGTGGCATTTGCATTTCCGCCTCATGTGGTCCACCACCACCTGCACAGAAGACGGGACATCAGTCCAGCATATGCACACTGGATCATGCACACTGTATCATGCATACTGTCAATCAAACTTCTGTACAGAGATGTGGCTGAAGTGCTCTCAGTATAATGCTCAGAATGAAAGCCCAAGGTAGAGCACGTCCTGAGGTTTGCACACACACAAAACAATCACACATAACATTCATAATAAAGATGTATTAATATGAAATGTTTTATGTATTACATAAGCAGGTGAATAGAAGACTATGCTGTTACTGTATAGTACTGTATGTTGTTACTGTATTCAACAGTAATCACAACCACAACAATAATGAAGCACCTCTTCTGTGGCATGAAATTCACATGAACCCAGGGGATACAAAAACTACAGTTCCCACACATCACATTCCGTTTCAACTGTCAAAAACACAAGATTGTGAGGGCTTTTGAAAACAAGTTCAGTTCATGGGCGAGGATGTCTCACCCACCTCCACCCCCTTCCACCTCCGCCTCCGCAGTCCCACAGACCTCCCATTCGCTCAACAATGCTCTCGCCTGACAGCCGGAGTTATAAACTTTTAGATCCAATTACCAACAGGAAAAAGGGGGCCACCCTCCGCACTGACAGATGCTCCAGCAGACGCCCCTATCAACATTGCAAGCACAAACACTCACCTCCAGCACACCCACATTCTGCCGGCTTTGTGGCCTCCAAACACGATCGGCCACGGGAGGCAGAAGTGGTGTGGCGGGACCCACAACACCTTGGGAGATAAATGGGAGTTTTGTCTGTCAAAACCCCCTGGATTAGGTTTCAATGTGCGAGTCATCAGCAACGCCAAACAAGATGAGACTTCGCTATTTCATGCCACTCATGCGACGGGAGGCATCGTAGGGTGGACCCACAAAGCATTGTTTTGTTTAGGGTTTAATGGTGTTTTTTCCCCTGATTTCCCTCAGCAGAAATGAGACGAAACCACTATTCAGCAGAGTTGTGATCCATCAAAGCGAACACAGGGCTGCATGTCTGAGCCGAGGACAGTGTCTTCCCTCCTCCCAGGCTTAAGGTCATTTTGAACCCACGCCAAAAAGCACAAGATACTCGGTGGCGGGCAGGCAGCCTATGAATTCTTCAAACTATGGCGTTGCGTGCTAAGGGTTTCCATTTCAAGGGCTACTCTGGCATAGGTGTACCCAAGCAGTGCGAGGGGGGCGGGGGGCGGGAGGCGGGGGGCGGGGGGGGTGTGGTGAGATGGGGGGGTGCTGGAGAGCTTCCATGGTACGTGCGTAAATAGTGAGAGGGGATGGAGACAGGAGGGGCTTCCTGTGGCTTCAGGCTCACAACGCCTGCGAAACATCGCCACCACGCCACATGGCACGCCATCCAGCCACCCCGGTGTTGCAATTCTGCAACGATTTCGCAAAAAAACCCAGACGAAAACCAAACAAAGCACAGCCAAGCACGAATCTGCTGCCACTTAAGTTCTTAATACTTAAACTGCCCCCATCGAAATCCCGCTTAAGCTGTTTTTCGCACCCTGACTCTTTCGGGCCCTTTTTTTTTTGCATCCACGTTTTCCGGCGTGGGCGTCCCTGTCGTACGTAATCGACGCCTCCTGATTGTTCCAGGAGAGGAGCCAGGGGCCGCGTACAGGAAAAGCCCTCGCAAATCTCCAGCCTCGGGGGGGGCAGGTGCGGGTGTACACAAACATGGATATTCAAATGGCGGTGGCGTTTGACAGGCGCCCGCGCGCACGCTCGCTCGCTCGCCCGCGCGCCCAGACGGATGCGTGGAGCTGGAGCGTCAACGTCTGGCCCGGCGGCGTTACCACACTGGGCCCTGCCCGTGGCCCCGTCGGGCATCTCCACCGAGCCAGGCTGCCAGGAGTGCAGTGGTTCAGATGGCAGATAGCAGAGGAGAGCTGGCCCGATTGTGCTCTTTCCTCTTGGGGATCAGTTTGGGAGCACCTGGGGCCATGGGGGATGGTGTGGGCGAAGCAGAGAGAGAGAGAGAGAGAGAGAAAGAGGAAGGAAGAGAGGAAGAGAAAGAGAGGAGGGAGAGAGAAGGAGAAGGGGGGAGGGGGAGTGGGTGGAGGGGAGGGAGAGAGAGGGAGCGGGAGAGAGAAAGAGAGAGAGAGAGAGAGAGAGAGAGAGAGAGAGAAGAGGAACAGAGGCAGGAAGAACTCTCCTGGAAGTGGCTCACAAGGGTGATGACAGGTCGGTGATATATCACACCCGCTCAGAAGCGGAACTGTGCCTCAGCACAGGCGGCCGAGGGAAGAGATAGAGGCACAGAAGAAAGGGGGGCTGGGGAGAGAGAGAGAGCCTCAAACGGCTGCAAGGCTGACTGTCCCGAGGGGACTGGCAGAGATGTGCAGGAACTGGTGCCTCATCTCCTCTCACTGTCTGCCATCCGATCAAGATTAGCATCTCTGTCTGTCTTTCATTGGGATGTCAGCGCAAGACGTATATATCGCTTGTTGGCACAGGCCGAGGTCTTTAGAATAACAGGCCCATATCAACCCATCACTCTCATATAGGAGATCAGAGATGATTAATAGAATCAATGGAACTAGATGCTGTCCTTCGAAAGACGTCAAATGCTGAAATGTCAGATCGTGTGTCTCACCAGAGCAAATGGACAGTGAACATAAATAATCAAAGCTTCCATTTACTTTTTCAAAAGATGAAGGAGACATATTTTTGACCCAAAGTATGTGCTGTTCCTCTGAATAACCCTTTGAATACTGTTTAAGCAGCATAGGGCTCACCCGCTACATATGTTAGCCACCATTAGTGCCATGTGTTCTACATACAAAAAAAGTCATGGAGTTACAATTTCCATTCTCAAATGCATGATAATTGGGTCTGCGTATATGTGCACGTAAATATGTGTGTTCTTTCAGGCATACGGCGTAGATGTTTAAAAGACAGAAAAAACTTCAGAAGTAATTGCTGCACGCTCATTGGTGGAGACCTGCAAGACACGCACATCTGGGCCACTTTAATTGGAGAAGAGTGAGACAGACTGCCCCATAAACTGGCACCAGACTGAGATCAAATGAGACATATTGGTAGCACATTTGGACCACAGGCAATATTCGGTAAGTGGCAAATCCAAAATGGGTCTCAAAGTTCCTTCTCCTTCACACACACACACACACACACACACACACACACACACACACACACACACAGACACACAGACACACACACACACACACACACACACACACACACACACACACACACACACACACACACACACACACACACACACACAAACACAGACACACACAAAGAAAACCGTCCTTCAATTTACATCCTCTTGTTTGAAAGGATTTATGACTCAATCAAGACACAGTTACGCCAGTGACGTCCCCAGACCACTGGATGGGTCACAGTCTGTGGTCTGTTTTGAATTTCATCTATTGCACAATAATGGCATTGGTTCAAATTGGAAAGACACTCAGCACATTACGCACACACTCAAATATTCCTACTTTGCTCCTTTTTTTTTTGTTGTTTCATTTCAGACACATATCTGGCACGAACGTGACAGTCCTGTCCCTCAAGGAGCATGTTTAAAGGAAATAAACACTCTTATTAAATCTCAACACTGCCACAGTATTTCAAATGTGCTGCTAAATAAAACAGACCATTAATGGCTATGAAAGCAGCGCAGTTACAGAGACGGGGACGTTCGAGGCCCGTGAAGGATTGCTCGATCAACAGAGCGGAGGCTTTATACACAGTTTGCATCTGTTTATAAACAACTCCCTGCGTCGGCTGGACCAAAATGGGTGAGCGGACGTTACTTGTGCGTCTCTGCCCTACTCTTCGTGCCACATGCGGCCGAGCTCGAAAAACCAGCCGTTCTCTCTCCCCCCCGAGGAGCGTCCGGCTCCAGCTGGGCCCAGGCCGGTAGTTACAGGTCTCGCTTGTGTCATGACAGGGCTGCCTGATAACCCAAATGGCGTCCAGCGCTGCACTATCTAATTGCCTAAATGTGATGAATTGCCAGAGCCCACAGAAGCTGCGTCTGGCTTTGATGCCAATGGATACCTCCTACGGAACAGAGAGAAAAAGGGCTCACTGCGTGCACATCAAAGGCAATCACCGAGGTGCCATCTGATTGTGTCAAGGTAATCTGTCTGCTCCACTCCCACAAAGCGCACTTAATGAAGAATGAAGATGACTGTCGGGAGTCACAGGCTTAAAAACGCCGGAGCAAAGAACTCCGCGGTCATTTGTTCCTTTCAAAGAGGGAAAAAAAGGAGGCATTTCTTAAAATAATTCAGGCCCTAAATGAGCTTCTGTCCCGCTCTTTGTTCTAAATGGAGACGGGCTGTTGGCCTACGAGCCAAGCGTTCACCAAAGCAGTTCCAGTGCGCTGATCCAATGAAAACATGAGTAAAGTAATTTACTGCCTTTGCAAGTGTTACCATGTAATCGGCAACTACTGTAAACACACAGACATGCACAGGCCCTCTCTCTCTCTCTCTCTCTCTCTCCCTCTTCCTCTCTCTCTCTCTCCCTCTCTCTCTCTCTCTCTTCTCTCACATGTATCAGCCACACGGGCAAATTACACACGTACACACTCACACACAGAGAGAGAGAGAGAACACAAACACACTCCTGAGTGAAATTTCCCCTTTTTTCGACGACACTGCTCTCCTTCTCTCCTCGATGAAGTCGACTTAAAGTTGTATTTGGGGAAGGAAGGGCGCATCTCTTTTTACTTTCCGCCGTGTTTGATGTTGAAAATCTTTTGCTGGGTTTAAACATCTGTTTCCAAACAGCCTTCAGCCACTAATTAGAGCTTTTAACAAGACTGAACGTCGTGAGAACCAGAGGGTGGGCATGAGACGACATGTATACCCCACTAAAACCACCGCATTCCTGCACAAAAGGCTGCTTTTTCGGGGTGGGGGGGTGGGGAGGTGGAGGGGTAAGGGGGAGTTATTCTCGACTTCACCTGTAAGTGTTTTCTGTCTGATTAGGGGGGGTTCATCTGCTCTGTGTTTTAAAGTCCCGTTGACACAGAACAGTGCAGAGAAGGCAACTTAATCCACCCACATTTCAAATACACTCCTCTTCACTTAGTCTCTTTTGCGAGAGCTGCCATGCTTCTCTGCATGATCTGCATCGCACTGAGACCGCTTAAGGTGTCCATATCAGGTGTGTGTGTGTGTGTGTTTGAGTGTGTGTGTGTGTGTGTGTGTGTGTGTGAGTAATCTGACCCTTACAGGCAAAGGCACATGTATCCTGCTGCTTTCAACAACTGTCTGGTCATGGAGGTTAATTGACTCTGTGTCAAAACACATGTGCCACCCCAGCTCACCTGCCAACAGCACTCCTGCGTAGTGGGCGTCCACCTGGCCACACTCTGTGGAGCGCACCGCTCTTTAGCACCTTCTCATTCAGCCCCGGCTACAAACGCTAGCTGACGCATAGAGAGGGCGGGTTTTTTTTCGTAACCACAGATACTTGGATTGACATGTGCGTGTTTTGACTTAATATTATTATTGTTGACGGCGTGCCAGCAGCTTTTGACGTTTTTTCAGTAGCCGGAGTGTTTTCCTCACACGCTGGCTTTTGATGCCAAATAGGCTTCCTGGCAGACACGGAGCCACAATGTGCCCGAACAATGCATCCTCTTATTCTGTCTTGAATTATTTGACGGTGCAATCAAAAAGCCCTTCTTCCATTTCGTACTGCCATAACTCAACTGCGCTCGATGCCTCAGCACTAAATGAACCATGTGAGCAAACTCGCACACAGAGACGCACAGACAAACACGCATCGTGCACACACAAATCATCCTGTGCTTGTCCCCCCAGCGTCCCGTTTATCGTCCGGGTACACCACTGTTTTGTCACATGGCCACCCGAGGTGGAGGGTGTGTGTGTGTGTGTGTGTGTGTGTGTGTGTGTGTGTGTGTGTGTGTTTGTGTGTGTGTGTGTTCTGCGGGTCTGTGTTTACACCAGTGTTTATGTCATGCACACACTTGAGGGACCACACGGGATCAGAGCTTTATAGGGCACTCTGTTGGGGAGAGCGGCGCTATTATCTACCACTTTGTTCTAGGGCAGCCGGGCAACTGTGGCATTTGTGTTTTGTCTGAATAATCAAGGAAACCCGAAATAAACCGATGAAAAGATACAGGGACAAATTACACAGGAGGAAGCAGCAAACAATGAGTAATTTGCCCGTCCCACTGCAACGAATCAGAGCCCAGAGTGCAATCAAAGCCCTATCGCTATCATTTAAAGGCCAGCTTTATGGACGCCAGATAAAACCAGATTGGGGCAAAGCCGTGGGATGGGGACCTCTTATCGCCGGGTTTTAATGGCAGAATTAATTTGATTATAAGATTTAATCTGCCTGCAGGTACAAAAGACCCATCAAAGATGACACTGACACTGATTACAAGAAAACATGTAAAGCAACTCTATTTATACAGCGCATTCTCTAGCACTAACTGGCTGCTCCAAGCACTTGACACAGACATAGACAAGACAAAGTCATTTGAATGGTCTGTATCATTAATAGGTGATAGTGATAGTGAGCGGAGCGGCATTGGATGTTTTGGTTGTGCTATCAGTGAGATAACCCTCCATCACCGACTCCGGTAAGAGTGGGTGTACCTGTGGCATTAGCAGAATTAGCAGAAGCTGCAGCGGCAACAAGGGTGGTGCTCTCACACACACACACACACACACACACAGCAAGAGCTAAGCTTCAGAGCTCAGCACACATGCACCATCATTACACCCACTATAATCCCCCCTGCGTTCAAACCGTTCACCTTACAGCGCAGCAAGTCCCGCTAATCTGGCTCACATTATCCAATTAGTTCAACACCTGAGCAACAACAACGCAGAACATCCTGGAGCATCTCGCTGTGACGCCCAACAACACGCCGCCGTCTCCCGAGGACTTGACCTGGAGACAACCACCGCAGAGCAGAGCAGAGCAGAGCAGAGCAGAGCAGACGGCGCAGAGCTAGAGGGAGGCCCGCTTGTTTACTTACGCGTGAAGAGTAGCTTCTTCTCACCTCACTGTTTACTTGCATGTGGCTGCCATTTTTTAGGGGGGGGGGGGCCTCTGGTGAGGAACATGGAGCAGGTCCTGAAATCTCATGAGTGGATGTAATTGAGCATGTCTAAGTCGCAAGCGCATGTTTGCCTGAGCAGACACGAGTTATGGCTCAACCAACCACCTCCCCTCACCCCCCCCCCCCCCCCAACCCCCCCCTGCTTTGCATCTCGCAGGCGTGTGTGATGGGAGACCTTCTGCTTTGAAACTGGAGAATGATAAAAATGTGGACATCGGTGGAGGTCCCTTGGCGAAAAAAAAAAAGATCAGAGAGGGGTCATCCCGAGCTCACGCAACGCGGCTCGTACTGTAAGGTATTTGAGAAGAAAGCAGCTGTCGATATCCTAACGGGGGCTGACTCTGCGGTGAGCTGTCCGGCTCTGCCTCGGTGCCGCTATCGAGATCAAAGGAAGGACGCTACGGGAGAAACTCCCCTTCTCATTGTCTCCCGCATGTGTCACGGTTATAATGTGTCCGCGTGGGAGGAGTGGTCATCCTCACTTTCTACACACCACACAAAGGTGAGTAAGGTGAGCCTGTCATCTCTAGCAGGTGAGGTAACCGGACTCCTGCACCCCCAACGGTGTGTCATCGCGCACCCAAACCACACAGTTCTGCTACAGTTAGCATACCACATACTGCTACACACTGCAACACACACACACACACACACAGAAACAGACACACACCACTTCTGTAAGCATCATACTCACACACACACACACACACACACACACCGAGACGCAGCATCGCAGCAGCTTCAAAGACAGCTTCTCACCTGCCTGCCAACTCTGTTGTTGTGGAGCCTCATGCGGGCGTGGATGTCGCGGTGCGTGTCGCGCGAGTCCAGGAAGTCGCGGGAGAACTTCTCGCCGAACTCCACGTTGGGGCTGCAGCCGCCCCACTCCCACGAGTCCTGCGGGCCGAGCGCGTCCGCCGGGAAGTGCTCCATGACGCCGTGCGACATGCCCTTGCCGCGGTTGATGGCCTCCAGCTGGAGGCGGTTCAGCTTGGCCCGGAAGGCCTCCTCGTCGCCGCGCCGCTTGTCGTCGCAGCTGCAGGCCTTCAGCTTGCCCATGGCGCACGCGTTGGCCACGGCGTGCACCACTCCGGCCGCCGCGATGGCGTGGGCATAGGCGCTCTCCCTGAAACCTGCCCGCAGGGTGAAGAAGGGGGAAAGGGGGGGTCGTCGGGGTGGGGGGGTGGACAACACAAGGGACAAAAGAGAAGCTTATCAGCACAAGGGGACCACCGTGCCACACACTCAGATCTTTTTCCTCGCTCCCTCGCTCTCGCTCTCTCTCCCTCTTCCCTTCATTTTTTCCCCCTTTTTTGTTGTTCTCCTACTTAGCGCTCCACTCATTCTTCCAGTGATCTGTGCACACACGGAGAGACAGATCGCTATCAGAGAAGCCGAGGGGAAAACCACATGGGGCCCACGGTGGCTTTTCTGTGTTTTTTTTTTCCTGTGAGATTGACTGCAGTGCCAGTATGTTTCCCCTCACACACACACACACACACACACACACACACACACACACATACACCACACAGAGAGAGAGGGAGAGAGAGAAAGAAAGAAAGAAAGAAAGAAAAAGAGGGAGGAAGGGACATCTGGGATAACAGAAATCAAATGGCAGGGATCAGTCCCACGTCCTCTGAGATAAACCAGACCCCTGCCACTGCTCTCCGCAAACGGACGTGGCACTGGGAGAGAGGGGGAGGATGTGTGTGTGTGTGTGTGTGTGTGTGTGTGTGTGTGTGTGTGTGTGTGTGTGTGTGAGAGGGAGGGCAGAGGCTACAGGAGAGGCCTTCGGGGAGCAGCGTCACTCACTTTATAACCCACACCCAATGTGTTTACAATTAACCTGACTACTGTTGGCAGGCGTTTGATCTGCAGCAACACTCCGCTATAATCATCTGGCCCAGCAGCATTGCTTTCACACTGTGCATTTTATGTAGCTTTTTACTGAGGCTCAGGAACAAGAGGGGAGCCAATATGGGCTCATTCACAGAACACACCACACTACAAACACGGCGAGGTTTTACTGTACATTAAAAATGAACAGGGCTGTTATTTTAAGCCGTAACAAGGTTGAAGTGTCTCCACTTATTTTAAATGAAGCTCCCTCTTGGCCACAGGTGTCTTCATAAATCCTGACACTAAAGCCATAATGGCCCTCACAATAATGAGTTCAGGTCATATAAAGCTAGAATCACTCACAGGCCCAGCTGGTGCTATAATAGAACAGCATACTATACACACATGCCCATAGAAACAGCTTCTTTGAAGCATTTGGTTTACAGTATCCAATGGCCCTTTCAGCTGAGCCGATGAGCTGTCTAACCTTTCAACACATCAACAAGAAAGTTTCATTCTCACTATTATTCTCCCTCTCAAAAACGTCTCACAAATGACTGAAAACATGTGCACCTGTAATGCGATTATCTGGGCTGCAACAAATGTGTCGTAACGCACTGTTTGCTCTCCAACGCAAGCTTTTCGTCAGAAATCTGAATTATTGCCGCTGCAGCACCTAAGTTAATTTGAAAAGGCTCATTCAGAGTCAGAGAGGGTGCCAAGTTTGAACAAGTTTTCAACTGGCCGTGACCCGACGTCAGACACTTGGGAGAGCATATTCGCCGCAGATTGGGACTTGTATCATTAGACCTTGGCTCACCCCGGCCTCCAGTTTGGTCCATCACCGATAAGGTACATGACTAATGAGCCCCTAACACTTCAATCAGGTGTGAACTAGCAAGCGTCTGGAATTTGCAGTGCACAGGGAGGGAGGGAGAGAGAGAGGGAGGGAGAGAGAGAGAGAAAGAGAAAGAGAGAGAAAACGATCCCTTTAGGCAGGGCTGCTACACTGATTGCTTTGGAGCATTTATCGGAAATAGCTGAATGCTGTTCAGCTGATCAGTTTCAAACTCTCCAGTGAGTGAGCATGCACCGATGGACAGATACAGACACATATACAAACACACACACACACACACACACACACACACACACACAGACACACACTCTCTCTGTCTCTCACATACACACCATCCACACACACCGGCATGCGCACACACATGCACACACACACACACACACACACACACACACACACACTATATAACAACTACCAACACAAACTACATCAGCTGCAGCTTTTTCCGTGCTAGCTTCCCATGATTCCATGGGGGGCGGATGGCACTTAGAAGCAGCCGAGAGACATGGACATGGAAATGCTGTTTTAGATTTCCTTCCGAGCCAACGAGAGACCTGGAACAAATCAATCTAACAAATAATTTAAAGTGAGAGGCACGCCCGGCTGCGCTGATGGCTGAGGGAAGTGGGAAAATGAATTAAAGATTGAAGGAAACTGTCACTTTGGGTTACAGAAACCAACTAAACAGGTTTATGCTTTTTGCTACTGAGAGTTGAGAAAGTGCTGAGAGCAAATTCACAGCACTTGCACTGGCAGAGAGCAAAAAGCATTAGCCGGGGAGAGAGCGGGCCCCCACTGTGTCTGTGTGCTTTTGCGGGATATTTTCATACTCCGGGTACCCGGTCCGAGGTGGGCCCAGGAAGGCTTCTGACATCCAGAAGCTCGGGAACCTATGATTCATGCTTGGTCGAGCCTTTTTCTGATATAACTTGACTGATACGTTTCATATCTCTTTTTAATCCGTTTTTTTTTTTTTGTGTGTGCTGCTCGTCTTCCTTGCTCTGTCTATGCGCATTAGCCAGTCTGAATATTTATGGAACAGTGATGAGGTGACAACCATTGCTGACGGTGCAGAAAATGAATCAGGTTTGCAGGCTTCCAAAACGAGAGCAAACAAATGTGGCACAGTAGCCAGGAAGTAGAACAACAGTTGCCATGTGAACATCGGTGTGCCATTGCCTGGAGCAAAGACTTCTCTGGTATTTTACTAGGCACTGTGTGTGCACCTGTGTGTGTGTGTGTGTGTGTGTGTGTGTGCCCCTGTGTGTGTGTGTGTGTGTGTGTGTGTCTGAGTCAGAGTCTGTGTGTCTGTGTGTGTCCATGTGTGTGTGTGTGTGTGTGTGTGTGTGTGTGTGTGTGTTTGATACTTCATGTGTGTCTAGTAGACAAGTGATATGTGAATGTGTGTGTGTGTGTGTGTGTGTGTGTGTGTGTGTGTGTACACCGTACCTCTGTTGAACACCAAACTCTCGTAAGGGATCTTGTTCTTGGTCTCCAGGCTAGAGCAGTTCCATCGGTGTCCCCTGAACTGGTGCTGGCACTCGTGGATGGCTATCTGGATGCCCTGGATGGCCGAGGCCGTCACGTCGGGGTTCTTCATGCACACTTCCATCTGCTTCTTGGTCAGCCCAGGGAGGGTCATGCACACCGAGTTGGCATCGAGGACAGGGTCGGTAGGGTTGAGGATTTTTAGCCTCAAGATCTCATTGGAACCTGCCCTGGAGAAGAGAGGAGTTGTGATGTAACTCTTGGGTGAAGCTTAGAATTCGGTGGAGAAGCACAGGAGGACAGTGAATCTGGTAAAGTTGGGTCTGAGTCTGCATTTATTAACATAGAAAAGGTCACTTGGGATGGGATGGATATACTTGCAAAACAAGAAGAAACATGTTTGCAAGCAATCACATTTAACACAGCTTCAAACTGGAGAGTAAGTAACTGTCAACAGGACAACACCAATGAAAAAGTATACATACATAAACAGAAATAACCTGCTGGAACATTATAATTTGATTAGGCTATAATCTTAGCCATTTCTTTGTCTAAGATACACTTCAACTCTTAATAATTCATTTAGCTTTGGGAAATTAACTACAGTGTAAAACAGCTTAATTGTTTACATATAAACAAAAAAGATAACACATTTTGAAAAGGGTGTGTGGAGATCAAATACTGAGTTTTAATACTATTTACAAACTTTGCCAAAATTACATGTAGGACCTTGCAAGAGGAAATTTACAGGTCTTCTTCACCACTACTGTAAACGTGTCAGTTTAAACGAGTTTAAACAGTTACAACATAGAAATTCGTTGTTCAAAATATTTATTTTCTAAATAACCGAGCTGTTTTATCAAGAAGGTCTTTCTATATCTGATAAAACCTTGGAACACCTTCTATCAAGATTGTCACTTAAATATATCATCCGTAGACATGCAAAAACATGTTGTAGCCTAACAGTCGTCTCGGTTAACACGTTATATTGTGTCCTCATTAAACGTAGAGAAAAAGAACAACTTACTGAATTCAGCCTGATATGTAATGTCCTTTCCTAAGTTACTACTGTGTTATTTGTTTTGAAAAGTTTGTTGAACAGTTTAGGGAATCTCATTGACTTACCTTTGAAGAATATGAGAGACGAACATCACTGAACACAAAACGTGAAACAATAAGAATCCCATTATATTGCTAGTTCGCCAAAAATCTGTGCGTTCGGCAGGTAGCCTATCTTTCCTTTAAGATGACAGATGTTGATCAGAAACGCTTTTCCCGGAGGTGAGTTTCTGCCCAGTGGCTGACAGGTTGACGGGTCTAGTCCAAATCGAGCTCAGATCTCTGTGCAGATCAAAGTGAGAAAGGTGTGCGGGAGCAAACGATGTTGTGATACGAAGAAGTTTCAGGTGTCTCCACTTTTCAGGTGCCTCGGAAAAAGTTCTTGAAGTGGTGTGTCAAAGTGAGAGGGTGAATGAATGAACACTCTACAAACGCACGGCGTTACTGAATCTGTCCAGTGACACTTCTGCTCCGACGTGATGATCTCCGCATTGAGTTACAACCGGGAAGCGGTCCATTAAGTCTCAGTGAGCCTCCTGCCCCTAGTCTCTTTTACTTGTGATGTTATGCTTATCCTGATAGCGTTGTAAACCACAGCACTTAGCACACTGCCAGCCCACCTCTACGTCATTTGACAGTAAAAAAAAAAAAAAAAAAGTTGCGACAGAGAAGGACAAGTGCCTCGTTAAGAGAAATAGATCACCCAGATAAGGGAGGACCCTTATGCACAAAAAGTAGAAGAGACTTTTCCCTCTTATGCACAAAAGTAAAAGAGACTTTGATTTCTGGAGGTGCACAAGCGCCAGTAATGATGCTGATGGTGATGACCATCTTCAGAAACTGATATCAAATCACCACCTTATTTTAGATTTTCTTTACAACTTCAACATAATGCAATTGACTTCAGTGGGACTTTGAACAAGAATAGCCTCACTAAATGAGAGAGAAAAAAATCCCTGTCTATTACTCAAACACCAAAGCTCAGACTTTTGCAATAGCACACCATGTAACAATATGCACTAATTGCTGAATTCTTGTGGGCCGTATCAATTGTGAAAGTATTTCATATCAAAGATCAGTTTTGCTGGTCGTGGGCCAGAGTAAATTTATTTTAATTGCTTGAGTAGTTGCCCTGAGAGACTGTTATTCATTGAGATCTGTCACCATCTCCCACTCCTTCCTAAGCCACCCCCCACATCACATGAAGTGTTGCTGAGCTCAAAGAGAGGGGAGCTGCTCTGACACACCGGACTCCAGGAGTTCCCGTCCATATGGCCCTTTGAAGTCCCTCATTTTGGGAACTAAATGCAGACCGCTGGAGCAGTGGCATCTACGAAGAAAACCACATAATTCAATTCAACCATTGTCGATGCGATGCGTTCCTCGGAAAAGTACAGCCACAGAATGAGACTCTGAAGGGAATTCGAAAGGCCCACTGGGGATAGGGGTGCTCTGTCTACATGGTGTACATGTGAGCGAACAATTACAACCGAGGCCAATTTAGCTTCAGTCCCAGTTCTACTTTTGTAACTCATTTGTGATGGTTCCTTCCATCACAGGCATTCGAATGGACATACTCTGTTCAAACATCTGGCTGTGATGTTGCAACCTTGAGAAAACAACAACACAAAAGAAGGTTCTCATCTGGCATGGGTCATTGCCAAAGATATCTGTGGTCAACATTATAACACATTCTGATGTTAATTGTTTCCCAGTGTTCACCAGGAATTCCATTTCAATTATATTAATTTAAGGACAAAATAAAAAGCGAACGCATAGTCATTGTTTCCCCCAGCTCAACTCTGTGATCGCAAAACCCTGCAGGATTTGAGTTATTTAATAAAGTTATGGTGAGCATAAATTTTACTGCTTGCCCATAAAATCTTTATCTGGTCCTCAGCAATAATCCTCAACATACAGCAACAGTCATTTGATACCTCTGCGGACACATGCTAGGAGAGTCTGGAAGAAACTCTCCTTAGAGTCATAACCTTGAGGTTTAGTGTTTTGTTGTTGAATTCCTCCCACTGTCAGTGTGTGAAGTGTTATAATGCTCTCATGGACTTTTGAGACATATTCTTGACAGCCAGCATCACCCAAGCACAAAGCAAACTTTCAATTTGTAACGCTTCACTCACCAAAAAACACAATCTGGGAATGATTTCACTGACTGGTTGACATCAATTAGCAAAATAAGATATGAAGTGATGTGGCTGGCTGTGTTGTTTTCCCTTTGAAATAACGTTGTTTTCCCTTTTAATGACATTTTACAAAAGCTCAGAGTGCGATCTGTCTTTTGTCAAGTCAAGGCCATGATCTACTGTACACCACATTGGGGGTTTCGGTCACGCACATTCTTCTTCTTTCAGGTCACCCTGGATGAGTATTTATGCCTCTCATTACGTGTTTTACAATGGTGGCCAACCAAGTTCATTCTCCGATGGAGGGCTTAAATTGCTTAACATTGAGAATAATGCTCTCACATGCAGGTTCTCACAGAGCTTGGGGAAAACTATGGAAACAGAAATAATAGACCTGGCCACAGCTTTTCCGACACTTGGAAATTCCACAGTCCTGTTTATAGCCCTATATCCAACAGGTCTATAAGACTAAATTATGAAAAATAGGTCAAAGTCAGTTTAATCTATTTTTGATATTCTTATATGTGTTTACACACAAGGGATGAGGTAGGGGTGGCTGTGAAAAAGTTTGTGTGCGTGCTGTACTCTGGCTTTTCTGAGGGACAGCAGGGAGCCCTGTGTATAAGAAAAAGTAAAAGAAGACAGCTGAAGAGGTTGGGCAATTACTAGTGTCTCCCCCAGCAACAATTTTCTAACAAGCAAATACATGAGCAGCAAAAGAGGTGAAACTCTGAGCGAAACAGCTCTAGGAAGAAAAAAAAGGAGGCATTTCAATTACAGGGACTCCCAGAAGACATGCGGTAATAAGTAACAGCCTGTCTTTAGTGAGGATGAGGGTTAGAGAAAGTTTTGTTCTTCCTTTGAACAACCTCCAGCTACGGGACAATGATATATCTTGAGGGATATGTGATACAACGAACAGCTAACTGCATTTGAGCATTACCACAGTGTCGGGTGCTTTGAGGATTCCACTGATTTTGTCACCACAAGAACAAGGAGAGGAAATCTGATTGCTGTTAAAGGAAGTTGACAAACCCCTTTGTCACAGTTAAAAAAATAAAAAATAAAAAAAAACATCCTAGCTGGGAGATTGGCCCAACCTTGACATTTTTGTTGTAATATTTTGATTAAGAGGGAGGGACTGAAATTCAGGAAATATTTTTTTGAGGGAGATCAATATTTTCAGAGTATTTCTGAATTATAGTCTAGAAAACTGGCAAAAAGGCACAGGCAATGTCTCTGTAGCCTACAGTACATCTTAAATAAAATGTTTCCTAACCCACATTTCACTATCTAAGATCTATCTATCTGTCTATCTATCTATCTATCTATCTGCCTGTCTGTCTGTCTGTCTGTCTGTCTGTCTGTCTGTTCGTCTATCTGTCTGTGGTACAAAATGGCTTTACGTCGTAGGCCTAGGGTGTGGCATTTGTTGTTTTGATAATGGGCAAGAATAGGCTGCTGAAGCTGCTGCGATTCTGCCGTGCGCCGCTGTGTTTGTTTACGTACGGAGGACACGCTTGAGGTCGAGGCTCGAACGCTCAGACGACCTCTGAGATGAGAGAGAGACATGGCGGGTGGAAACGGCGGCAGTCCCCCAGTGCCCCCCCTCCCCCCACCCCCGGATCCAGTGCCTGCCAAGCTTACCATGGACACAGAGGCTCAGAGCTGAGGAGGCCTCATCCACCAGTGCACGCGGCCAAGACCTGATGTAAGCGTTCGTCTACAATCAATAAAATGAAACGGTCGAGCTATTCCCACTTTGACAAGACTAGAATGAAATATTGCAAGTGGCATATGGCAGATGGCAGATATTTAGCCTTTTAGGGAACTTATAGCCTATGTTAACAGGAGAGAGTGAGTTCCTCAGTTGTGGGATGGAGGTCTTCCCGATAAGTTTCAAAGAAACCGTGAGAGTCGGTGGGACGGTCCAAGGGAAAACAGAGGCTCCCTCTACTGGCCAAGTCTGAACCCACATCTTGTGCAACTCCTGGAGTTACCTGGTGTGCGTGGTTCACTCGTTAGAATTGCTATCCAGGGGATCCCTGGTTCAGGTATTTAGCTACCAGCTGGTTCCGGCTCAGAGGAGACCTATTGAGGAAAATCAGAGCGTTGCTTGTTTTCCTTACCGCTGGCATTACTCCTGGGAATCGTTAATTGGGTGGAATTATCCGTTTGCTTTTCTTGCTCATTGTGTGAGTACACTTGTGTATACATTGCAAAGGGACACCACCAACGTGGTATGCGAGGAGAATACATTAATCGAGCTTTGATTAAAAAAATAAAACAGGAACACACAAGTGAGTTGTAGCTTGCAGACGTCATGAGATAAACAACAGTGTGACATGGGACTTAAAGAAATGAAAACACAGCAAATACATGGCCACACACACACGAACACACACAATTGACACCTTGCACAGTGTCTTTACTTGCTTTGAATTGCCCTTTATTCCTACCTCTCCAGTCATTTATGTGAAAAAAAGCATTTTTTGCTTTTTGCTTAACCCATTTTATTTGTGTCTTAGTGTTGAGTGTCTGAGAAGTATGGGGGTGGGCTCTCTCTCTCTCTCTCTCTCTCTCTCTCTCTCTCTCTCTCTCTCTGTGTGTGTGTGTGTGTGTGTGTGTATTGTTGAGGGGGCAGTGTGGTGAGGGGTTTAACTGTGGCCATTGAGTGGGATGCAGCCGTCTGGAGTTTTTCCCTCTCACAAGTGGCCTCCTGTGAATCATGCAAAACTATGCTGTTTATCCAGACAGGGATCAAATCTAACCCGTGACTGACGTTTTTACGACTTCACCAAAGTGCACATAAATGGCGTGTTTCCGGACGGGGGACAAGAGTAGTGTCCTCGGGGCTTTGTGAGTACACAGGCCGGGGAAACACAGACAGACAGACAGGGGGTGAACGAGAGGAGTGAAAGAAAGCGAGGGAGAAAGAATGAGATGGAGTGTGAGATAGAGAGAGATGCTATATGTCATCTGCTGTGAAAAGGATGTTGAAAGATGAGAGCAAAACGGGTGGAAGACAAAGATCTGTGGACAGGACACTGAAAAAAAACAACAACAAAACTCTTTAACGTTTACGTTTGAGCTGGTTTGGGGTCATCAAGATGAAGGTGAAGATAGTCAGAGGGCAACAGACAGAGGTCGTCATGGTGAAGCAGCTGGACACTGCGAGCAGACCTGACAAGTCCAAGCACTACCTGACCCACAGCGCAGGAAGACCACCACTGGCTAGTGGGAGAGGGCCATGGCGAGGGTGTGAGCTCCAGGCTGTTCGTGAATCCCAGGAGCCTGGGCGAGTTCCTGAGCGGGCGGAAGGCCCCTCTGGTGCTCAGCCTCCCCATGTGTGGGCCATCCTGGAGACCGGAGACCTCTGCTGTGGCTCCTGTGAAGCGTGGAGCCGTGAAACCGGAGGGACAGTGCTGCTCAAACAGCGCCATCTTGTGTCTGAACAGCAGAACGGGACCCTGCCGGCTCCAGGGGAGCCTGGCCTGCTCCTGGGGGATTTCATACCGTCAAACCGCATATCATAAACACTCCACCAGCGAGTGGCTGCGTGACTAGACAGCCCGCATTTGATTGAGGACAAAGGGCTCAATTTACATCAGGGAATTCCAGCGTGGCATACACGCAAACAGTATTACTTGTTGACTTGGACTCTGAGTGTTCCCAAAAGCTTTTGTTTTATGGCGGATACAAACAAGAGAAGAAAAAAAAAAAACCCTCCAAAACACTCAAGTTAAAATAAGAGCAATCCCCCCTCTCTCTCAACCCTGGGGACCTGCCGGATATGATAGTTAATCACCACATGAAGCCTTAATGGCCACCAAAAGAGCCAAAGTATATGTTTATCCAATGAAAGAAATGGTGCAAGTAATTACATTATTTACTGAGTGCTGCCACAGAAGTCAAGGAGGCCCCCCTTTTAGACTCCACACGCCACAACTGAACTTCCATCCCCTCCGGCGCAACCTCACAAAATATCATTGATTCATCCCCAACAACACGCGATGCGCCGTAACAATGGAAGCCAACGCTGAGGAGCTTGTAATTAGAGTGATTACCCCATGCCAGATAAAATCCGAAGCTGGGTTTTAACGCACAAGTGGAAATTTATGAATAGATCCACCTTGTGTAAGCAACTCTATTTAGATAACGACTAGTTGTCAGAACCGGAGGCACAGATATCAGGTTGCCAGCAGAAGGCTCTACCTCCCTCTATCCCTCCTTCCATCCCTCCCTCCCTTCTCTCTCTGTTTCTCTCCCTCCCTGCATGAACTCGGTGACTGTTTGCATGAAGGTAGCCCACCTACGCCGAGAGGCCGCACAAATAGCAGAGAGGAAGGATGAAGACCCATTGCTGTGGCCCCCTAGTACTGAAGCTGTCTCAGTGGAACATGGTTGTTTCCAGAAGTCACATAGTTTCCCCTCAAGTCCAAGAACCGGCTAAAAACCGCAATCACCTACTTTTAAAGCAGCTGACTCTGGAAATGCAGGATTTTGGGACAGGGAAACAGTAATGACAAACTGTATACTATGAAAGCGGACTGCCGGGGAGTTCATGACTTCAGAAGAATGTCCTTTCTCTCGGGGCAGACACAAACAAACATGCACCACCACCACCACCTCCTCCACCACACTTTCACTCAGGGGTCTCCTTTGTCCCTGTATGATAATCAGACACTACCTGGAGCCAGACCCCCCCCCCCCCCCCCACCACCAACCCCTGATTGATCCAAGGAAACAAGTGTCTGCTCAGTGACATACATCCACTTCCACTGGCAGCCCTTCATTAGCCCCCTCTGTGTGTTTTACAATCAAGCAGGCATAGACAGACACATCTCCAAATGCAGCACATTCCTGGGGCGCCGTGTGGAAAAGTACACCTCGCCGCTCAAAAAAAAAGGCACACGGAGGCAGCCGCGTTAATATGGGGGGGCTTCTATAAATCTATCCACTGTCTGCCGAGCTGCAATGGCCCTGGCCTTCACACTCTTGCCTCCTCCTCCTCCTCCTCCTCCTCCTCCACTGCCGCCGCCACCACTGCCGCTGGTGCTGGTGCTGCTGCTTCAGCAGAGCGCTCCTGGCGCTTTCACCGTCTGTAGCCTACCTCTGTCTTCAACACACACTTGTTGGCTCTGCAGGCCGAATTCCTGGAAAATATCAACCTGTGCCGACACGCAAAGGCTCAAACTAATACAGTGCAAGTCTTTTCCAACAGCATAAATAACTCAAAACAACACCTTTTTTCTGCTGAGTGGCAAAAGGATATACTTGAAGCAGAAGTGTCAATAGTTTCTTTTGACTTTTTTTCTTCCCTCTTTCTTTTTTTTGTGTGGTCTAAATTGCCATTGGAAGCGTCTGAGGTGAAAGCCACTCAGCCTTGACCCAGTCTGAAGTCAACCAGTTAGAATAACACTTACATGATATGTTTGAGGTGGATGGGAGGAAAGAGTGACATAAGTCCTATGGAGTCCTCTCTATAAATAGCGGGCGCTCGAAAAAGTTATTATCTTTGAGATCAATCAGAAATGTGCTTTCCCGCGAGCCCATTGTCCAGTGTCTGCTGTCGACCTTGAAGACTCCAGGAACCAAAACAAACCAGATGAAGGCAGAGAGCATCAGATTTTGAGTACAGAACAGTTGACTTTTATTAAAGCTTTGCATAGTAAGCTCAAAAGAACTCACTTTGTCATGTTTTAACTCCCTTTTTCTACACACAAACTGGGACAAGTCGTAACAGCTGGAAATGATAACAACTTGAAGTTAATATCTGCGTTTGAGGGGTTTTCTTGGTTTTCCGTCGGAACAGTCCATTTCAGCATCCAAACAAATGGCCTTCAAGTCCCCATAAATCACTTTGAAACATTGTAAAAAGGGGTCATTGTGTTGAAGCTTTGTAAAAATAATTCTTGTAATCAAAAAAGGCAAAACAAAACAAAAATATCCACTTAGAAGAAGCTCAGATACACATTATCCAAACACTATAAACAATACTCCCAGTGAGTATTTGGGGAGGAACACTGCTATAACATTTTAATGCCAGTTTCCTTGCAATGTTATGTACGGCATTATACATACAACTTGTATACAGTACATGCCACATCAGTGTAATTGGTTAATGCTAAATAGCACTAACAGATATTGCCATTAACGTATATGAACTATGCCTAAATGTCTGTGTGCAGTGTATTGGTTTGGTTGTTTCTGACTGAGAACCTTTTGACCCACTTGGACTTGTTTCCATCTCATCTCAAGTAAGAAAGGGTTGTGCTTATTCTCTAGTAGTTTACAAAAAGACTGGAAAGACGGGGTTCATGTTTTCATGCAAAAATGTCACTATGATATGCAGAATGTCACTGGGGCTGTCAATGGTTGATTAATATGGACTGTTGGGGAATGGAATCCACATAAATACTGCCGCTGTATGTTTTCAATGCCATGGCAACAGTCTTATCCATGAGCCCTCTAGCTAGGAATCATTCAGCAATAAAACATCATGGCACTGAACTGTTGCAACGTCATCTTGATTTTATGATGCTTTTCCATTTTGTTATGCCCGCTGATTATCATGGAACCCAAAATATGCTCATGTGTTCAGTGTCACAAAACATTATCGCATCCTCACACCCTGTGGTATTTTTTTCCAGGTCCATCAGGATTGATATACGAGCACTGAAAAGTATACGTCTGAGCAGAAGCATCGTATTTGAAGAAACTGTTGCATAGATCTCACAGAGGACAACTGGCTCTTATCTTCGATCGAAGAAACAACTGGGGGTCTTTGGTCTGTTTTACATTATTGCGGCATATTGGCATAGTAATCTAAACAGGACTATCCAAAAAGCTATGGTAAGTTTTCATCATGGTGTCCTGATTTACAACTATGTGAGAAAGAAACCTCATTCCATTCTTCTCTAAGCCACATGGTTTGAACATGGTCTAACTGGCCGTGCTGAACAAAAAAAATGACTATACGTAAGTTCCACAGAAAGTGCATATTATCATTAAATAACTGAACCAAAATAGAAAAATAACTCATATAAAGGAATGTTTCAACATGTGTTCTGCTAATTGTTTCTATACGTTTTTTTTTTTTAAATTTACAAAACTACGTTTAGTATAAAAGAAAGTTTACATATGATTTATATAACTCCTATATTCAAAGTGCTTCTGAAGAAGATGGAAGGCATATTCCTCATTGGTATGAGTAGTCTCATTGCTTATAAAGGTTTATAAATAACAGTCTTTGGGGGGCAAGCCTCACCATATGCACAGAAATTGTGCACTTTTTCTCTGGGACCCCCCTCCCCTTCCCTTTTTTCCCACAATTCCATTATATCCCTCATCAGTATGTTGCAATAGCAGAGACCATGTCCACAAACAACATTAACAAATGTCTCTGTCTCTCTGGGAACTGTCCACCCTGCTGTGGTCAGTGTTGATGCACTCACACCTGCCGAGCTGGTCCAATGTGGTCACAGCGAGGAGCCACTGTCCCCCACCTCAAGTCTGAACACAGTGACGATGAATCAGAAAAGGGCCCGACAGTTTCTGCAAGTCTCTGCAGAAGTCTGTCGTTAGCAAAAACCCTCAACATTTCGACTTAGTCATCTCGGGGGAATCTCAGAGATTTCTCAATCAGGTGAGTTTCCTCTGAATGTGGATAGGGGAGCCTCACGCAATGCCGCGGCTCTTGAACTGAGTCAGAGAGCAGTCTGAGCCACAGACTCGAGGAGTCACCCACTATAAAGCACCCAGGGGTGTTGGGTGACGCTGCGGGTTTTTTTCTCTCTACCCAGCATTCACACACGGCTATATTTCAGCGAGCCAGAGGTTCATGAGAACTACCGAGGGCTTCGATCCAGCCCTCTTTTTTTTCCAGGGGCTTTTGGATAGGGAAGGGGGGTGGGGGTAGTTAGTGTTGTTGTTTTTGGGTAGGAACAGGGGCAGTGGCATGGTGGTGGTGGTGGTGATGGTGAGGATAGTGGTGGTGGCGGCAGGTGGTGCTAGTGGCACAGGCTGAGCTCCTTGCGCACCAGGCACTTCTTGCACTGCACCACGCAGCACCAGTGGAAGCGGCAGAGGCAGTTCTCCTCGAACACCACCGTCTCCTCGCGGTAGCCGCGGTCGCAGCAGAGCAGGTCGCAGCCGCTCATGTCCATGGCCGTGCTGTTGCACATGCGGCCGCGCGTGCCCAGCGAGCCCGTCTTGCGGTTGGGCAGGCAGAAGTCGGGCGACTCGGCCGAGTAGATGAGGTCCTGCTTGTCCGGCGGCTTGATGTTCTGGCCCACGGGGATGAGCGTCTTGCCGTCGTTGCCGCCCATCACCTTGGAGGCGCCGTTGAAGCGCTCCAGCAGCCGGTCGCCCACCTCGCGGAAGTGGGGCATCTTCTTCCAGCAGGTCCGCAGCGTGCAGGAGCCCGACAGGCCGTGGCACTTGCACTCGGTGCGCATGTAGTTCTTCACCGCCTGTTTTTGTGTTGAGACACAGAGGAGAGGGGGTGGGGGGGTGTGGGGGTGGGGGTGAGGGGGTAGATAGATTAGGGAGATAAAAGCAGACGCTATTCCGAAGGAATTTCACCTCCCCCCACCCCCTCCACCCTCCCTCTCTCCTAGCCTCTCACCCTGTCCACACCCCTTGCCTCTGGGCATCCTTCAGCTCTCAGACAGTGGAGACGAATAAGAGCTTGTGCCTTTATAAATCTGTCTTAATTATGCTCTGCTAAAACGCGCAGCCGGCCTCTCTTTGACAGAGGCACGCCGAACCACGGAAGAAGGGTTTGGGAGCAACAATGGCGGCGTGGGGGGTGCGTGGGGGAGGAAAAAAGGTGGAACGCTCCGTGACTCAAAAGCATCTCCCGTTCCTGAGCCACTCCCCTCCCGCCCACCTTTTCACCTGTGCGTGACCCCTCGCTGACAAGCCCGCTTTAAGCCACCGAGACAGTGACCCGGCCTGACCAGTGATGAAGAAATACTGATGCTGCGCAGCACACGCCCGCGTCCTCTGCAATTTCAGCCCGCGCCGTATAATTAACACCTGCACTTGAAAGGCCAAACAACCTCCAAAAAAAAAAAAACGCTCAAAAATGCAAAACAGGCCAAACAATTCTCGAGACATGCCTGTGAGGCGTGAAAAGAGAGTATGTGGTGTACGCTTGTTTTCTTGTTTCGGAGTCATAATTCTTGTTAAGGTATTGGTTTACCATGTCAAACCCATTGCTAACAGCGATGCAAGGTTACACAATAGATAAAAGCCTCGAATGTTTAACATGCCAAACAATTCTTTTGTGTCAGAAACCACTTAAGGTAAGTGAATTTTTCTGTTCATAATAACCCAACATGGTTATTTCATTATCTTCCTATTTCATTCGTTTCTTTTTTTTTCAAAATAATAGCGTTACATAAAGTAAATGTCAAAATACGGGTGCTACTCTTCAGGCAATTTACTATAGCAGAGCATGTTTTCCAAATATCCAGTCTAGGCCCAGTTTAATCCACCACATTTCCTGACTATCCCCTACCTGTGCTCTTCAGGTGCCTATCGGTTCATTTAGGCTTGACTATCCCCAGAGATCTGGGCAGGCCATGCAGCAGCAGCAGCGCACAAGGCTGTACATGTAACACCTATGCTTCAATGCAAAAAACATTCTCCCTGCGGATCTGCTGAGTGTTCAAAAACAACCTGGAGCTGTAATTCAACAACAAAAAAAGCTCTCACTCAGACGCACGCACACATACTCAGACACACACACACATACTCAGACACACGCATATCTCCCTATCAGCCTATCAGGAAAACTACAGTGCATGACTGATCTTGAGTTTAAAAACAAAGAGCAGAAAGCGATCAAAACAACAGATTGGCTTCAAAGGTTTCTCTTGCCGCGTACCAGACGTCCCGCCTCGTTGTTGTGCAGATCGATGAGGGTCCTGATGTCGCTCTTGCCCTTCTTCCGCTTGGCGTCCATGAACTGCTTGGACTTCTCGTAGCCGAACTCCACGTCGTCGCCGCAGCCGCCCCACTCCCACTTGACGCCCCCCTCGCCGCCCCCGGGGCCGGGCACGGTGGAGGGCCTCGGCGGCGCCCGGCTCCGCGTGGCCTCGCAGCCGCACTGCAGCAGCTCGCCCATGCTGCACGCCTGCGTCACCGTGTGGGTCACGCCGGCCGCCGTGATGGCGTACACGAACGCCGTCTCCCGGATGTCTGGCGGGGGAAAGCGAAAAAAAAAAACGTTTTAATGCTTTTTTATTTGGGTTCTTAACACGGGGGTAGAGTTACACATCCAAACATCAGTGGAAGCCTGTTGCACGCACACACGCACGCACTCACACGCACACGCACACACACACACACACAGAGAGGCACTCATGTTCGCGCACACACACTTATACACAGACACACAGCGGGAAAATCAGACAGGGCCTCTCCACAATTCACTTAGGACAATGACTGTGGTTGACACTGGGCGCTGATACACGTGGCATGTCTGATAGCCCACAGCTGCCGGGCTATTTCTGTAACAGAGCTTACCAGTCCCTGGCCCCCGCGTGCCGAGAGCCACATAACAGCAAAAACAAACTTAACGGGTTTTATGTGGAATAACAATATAACCCCCAGAACCCATCCCTCCGAAAGCTCTCGCTCACAAAGCTCTCATTCTCTGGCACTTTTAAGTGAAACTCCAAGTGACATTTCACACTTGGAGAGCGCTGCGAGCAAACCAGAGACAGAGCGAGAGAGAGAGAGAGTGAGCAGAGAAGGAGAGAGAGAGAAGGACAGAGAGAGAGAGGGACAGAGAGAGGGACAGAGAGAGAAGGGAGAGAGAGATGGCAGTTAGCAGCCCATTGTGATGCAGTTGAAATGAATGACTTTTATTTTGCTGGAGCTGGAAGACATGAGCGTGCAGTCACTGCCGAGGCGGCTGCCAATTCCATATCGCATGATTCAGTGAATGGGATTCATTAGAACCAGTGAAACGGAATCGGTGCCGTGAGAGGGGCTGCGGACCAGCACTTACTCTGATATTAATCCCAGCTGTCCGTCTGCACACCCACTGATGTCTCCATGCAAGAGCAGCATATGTGTGTGTGGGTGTGTGTGTGCATGCATGCATATCTGTGTGTGTGTGTGTGTGTGTGTGTGTGTGTGTGTGATTGTAAGTGGCCTCTGACAGCCCCTAGTTTGAACACCTGAACACACCTGTGGTTCTCTGGTGTGCATTAGGCCCACAGAGTGGAGCCGGTGGGAGTGCTGCCCCGGACTCACAGATCACAGCCTTGTCACATGCCTTTCGTTTGCCTGCAGTTGTTTTTTCTGGAACACACACTTGTTTTGAAATGAAAAAAGAAAAACAGTCGGCGAAAAAAAAAAAACAGCATTGTGTAAACGTTTCCCCACCCAGGCCAAAAAGTGACTAGGAGATGAGCCGATCCTTAACGGTCTTAAACGCGGCGTTAGCGCATTTGGCCGCCCGCTTCTACCCCGGCATCGCGACTCGCGCTAAACATTCCTCTCCAACGCAGATAAAAACGTGTGCGAGATAGAGAGAGAGAGAGAGAGAGAGAGAGAGAGAGAGAGAGACAGATAGAGAGAGACAGAGAGAGAGAGAGAGAGAGAGGATACAAGGCCTCCCTTCACGTCACGCTTAAAAAAAGCAGACGAGGTGATCGTTCTGGAGCAGCTGGGATTCGCCGGGCCTAACCGAACACAGTCACTGGGAGCGGCGCTGATCAAACGCTTCGAGCATCTCGCCATTCTTAGAAAAAGAACGGCGAGTGGAGCGAGGCCGGCCTTAACAGCCCATAATGTGTCTGCTCTCTGTCCAAGGTAATGCGCACCACATGCAGGAGGAATGTATCGATAGCTCTGATCGCGTCGAGGGCCCAGCCCGTGAACTCACTTGCATTCTTTTAAGGGGCAGGCGGCAACTGACAGATGGATCCAGCCGACATGAAGAGGTCCTTTGTAGGAAGGCACAATGAACAGAGAACACCGTCAAAAGCGAAATAACTTTTTTATCACCCCCGAATTCTTTATTGGATCACTAGACTCGAATTGCAGACCCAATTAGGTTAATGTCTGAAGCGAGAGACACTGAGGTTGTGAGGGAGGGAGGTATATGAAGATTCTACTCCTCTCACCTTCCTTTTTTTTATATTTTCCTCCGAGACACAAATTCCAAACAAATTTCTGCCTCTGCCTGTGTCTGGGCCTGCCTGAGATAGGACCCGATGCCAGAAGGGGCTTCTGGAAGAATTAGCAATTTTTTTTTTTAATACTTCAATCTTTGAATCAATGATGCATGGGTGTGCTGGTTCAAAAGGATGAGCAGAGAGAGAGAGACAAACAGAGAGAAAAAGAGAGTGAGACAGAGAGAGAGAGACAGAGAGAGAGAGAGAGAGGAGCAAAATGGGGCCTCTCCACTCAGAGAGCGGACGGTGCCTGACGGCTGTGAATAATTTTGATTGATTTATTTTGCCTCCATGCGCTGCCGTCTGAACAGAGAGGGGGGGGCTTCGGCCTTTCTCCCCCGCGCCGATGCGCGGATCCTGTTGCATACCTGACAGCCACATTCATTAAGTCGACGTGCATGGGGGTGGCGCGAGTAATCCCCCAAATATGTATCCTTTACACAGTTACGCCAGTAAACACGCATTCCAGTGGGTGTCCCGTCGAGCTCCAGTGTTTTGGAGAGGGGTGGGGGTGGGGGTGACGTGTTAATTGTTTCGTTACAGTCGGTCCACTGATCCTGTTAAAATTGTCCTGTCCGTCACGGGGAAGGGCTGTGTGCCATGACCTACTCATCAGACAGAGACGCGTATAAAAACCCACTTCACTCCCTTCAGAAGAATGAAGCAGGGTACAAAAAAAAATAAATATAAAAAAAAAGAGTGCTTACTGTTTGATGTTGACGTGGATTTGCATGGCCTGTACTTGCAGGTGTGAAACGGGATTGTGGAGCAGAAACAAGGGAGGCGATGAGCTTAAGTCCTGAAACAACTGTCTTCCCCTGGGGGAGAGCGCTATGTTTATTCTACTGCAGCATTGTGTTACCTGATACAACCCAGCCCCAGCTCGCCCCCCCCCCCCCCTCTCCCACTCCAAACTAGAGGAGCCCGCGCTCTCTCCACCCCACCACTGTATGTTACAAATACAAAACACATCTGCTACACAAATGGCCTATCTGTGGTGAGACGAATCAGGGAGATTTACAACCGAGCGACGACGGGATCTCCAAAAAATCTCCAAATGCAGACATTTTAGATTAACTACAGGCGTTTTCAATTGAGGGAATTTAGTCAGAAGAACTCTCGGCAGAACTATAACTCAGACACTTATGTTCCTCACGTTGTAGTTTGGTCATTGTGTTTATAAAACCATGTGAATGGCCCATCACATTCAATAATCAGGGAATTCATGGGATTGTTAAGCGAGGGATTGTCATACGATATATAATTTACATACAAAGACTTGGGACGAGCGCATAGTTGTTTTCCAAAACAGCAGTGCAAGACAGAGAAGAGACAGGAAGAAAAAAAAAAGAAATGAGAAATAAATCCCAAACCTCAAAACCCCAGACAATTCAAAGCCTGCAAACACTGACTGACAGAGAAACAGACAGAAGCTTGACTGCTGCGAAGGAAACACTAATGCCGCGCATTCCTGAGGTGACAGTAGAAAATTGCACAGAGGCGGCATTATGATTTTATTTTGTCTAATTAGGCTAGCATATTATCGGCGAGCATTTCTAATTACTCCATTACGAGGCCCAAACAGACAGCGTGCTTAAGCAGCCTTGGAGTCTTCCAGCAAAACCTTGGCATTAGGGGCCCCTCCCTTGGGCCAAGACAACAGCTTTGGTTTATATATTTGAATAGAGGAAGAAAATAGCCCCCAGTTATTTTTGCAATGGGAGAAATATGCGAGCCACTTTGCCCCGTGTGGCTCCCACACCAGGAAGTAAACCTGTCTTTGCAAGAGTTCTCCGGTCTGACACGTGGTCATTACAGGTACATCTTGGTAATTGGAGTAAATACTTCAAAACAGTGGAGCACTTTGCCCCCTTCCCAAAGACACCGAGGAATTTATGATTCATTTCCATTGGGAGCAAGGAGACATCTCTTTTGTGTCGTTTTTGTTTTTTGGGACGGGGGGGGGTTAGGTTTGGCCAGAGCAGACAGTGCGAGTCATGTTGCAATCCGTGTGGAAACACGTCTCTGCTGGAAGCGTGGCAGTCGGCGTAGCCACATCTATGGATCTGATTTAGCTCAATGACTCTGCTGGTCAGGCGTAGAGCGGCAGCATGGTGGACGGGGCTGGGCCCACGACCTGGTCAGACGGGTGACTACACTTGGGGCACATCATCAAAGGAATGGTGGAAAGCGAGGGAGAGAGAGAGAGAGAAAGAGAGAAAGAGGGAGAGAGAAAAAGAGGGAGAGAAGCACTCTGCCCTCTGCTGGCAGCCACCAACAGCACAACACAACACAACAAACAACACAAACACAAACACAAACACAAACATCAATAGGCAACACGCCGGAGACGCGCTGCCATCGGAAATGAACGCAGCATCCCCTCAAATACTCATCCTTCCCTCTGACAAACCAAAATGCTGCTTATGTGCCCGCAGTGTATCTGCCAGTGGTGATTACAGGCTTGGGCAGGGAAGACACGGAGCACTTGGCTATGCGAATCCGCGAGTGTAATACATCCCTCATCGCGAGCGCAACGCTGAGGTTCATTTAGTCTGCAAATCTTTAAACGATGTACTCGCATGCATTTCCAATTAAGGGTACTAATGGCCTACTGCAGCGATGCGTTCAATTATGGTGCTTCGCTGGCACTTTGAGCGTATGATGAATACCTCGTCTGCAGTTAAATCATGGGTTATGAAACAAGCCAATAGACAAAGTTTACAAAACAGAGGATAAAACTGTGCCACTTATAGACACTCGCGCACACACACACAAGCCTCTCATTGTCGGGCCACGAAGAATGAGGCCTATGAATCAAACGCATCAACAGCGAGGAGATGGGGAGATGGGGGGTGGGGTGGGGGGTGTAGGCAGTGAACTTTAGTGAGCCGCAGGCCCTACATTACTTTTATTAGTCTCTTCAAAGGCCCCATGAGGCGCACAAGATCACTGATTATGCAAGGCAATTTTAGGTGATCATTTTGAGTGTGCAATCTGCGGAGACGACAAGGCAGTCAAGTGAAAATCCGTCTCTCTCAGACAACAGCTGGCCTTGTTATGCACGAGGCGGGCCTAAGAACAGACGTGGGAGTTGAAATGAGGGCACTGGACTTTGAGCCTCAGGGGTCAAGGGTTCACGACGGCAGTGGTCACTGGAGGACCAGTAAGACCAGTCTTGCTTAGTTGCAGTGGAGAGGTAGCTCTGTTTTGCCTATGAAGACCAAACCACTCACCTTGCTGCAGGATTTTGCCAAAGTACTTGTTCTGGCTGGTACAGTTCCACCGGCGAAAACGAAACTGGTACTGGCACTCCCGCACGCCCAGCTTGGCGCCCTTGGCGACCTCGTTGACAATCTCCGGCTGCGTCTGGCACAGCTCGGCCTGTTTGCCGGCCAGACGCTTGGTCTTCCTGCAGATGCTGTTGGGGTCCATGACCAGCGGGCTCCCCACTGCCCTGTAGGGAAAAACACAGCAGGTTTACTGGCACGCCGCGTCCTCCCTCGAAGAATAACACGGGGCGAAAAGTTGAAGTTTCACACACGAGCGGAATTCATTGGACTTCCTGCACGTAGTAATACTCACAGCCCTACCGCTTACGATTATGATTTATTTTTTAATAAATCACACTTTTATGTGAATAAAACACAACAAAACATTAGCAATAAAGGCCCACTCCTTTTGAACATGCACGGATAACATATAAGGGGAGAATGCCGCACACTAATTGCTGGGTTTGTTCAAAAGTGCTGACAGATGTATGTTTACTCTTGGGTAAATTGTTTATTTCAAGTCTTAATGGCAGTGTAGGCCTCAGGTCCAAGACTCAGAACTCTTGCCAGAGCTTCCCATGACAGGCCACTATGATGTAATGTGAGAACTGCGCTGCAGTCCAAATTCTGTCTATTTAATAACGTTTGTATCGGACTAAAGTTCAGCTGATGGGATTTGTGCATTCGACTTTTTTATCTTTATAAAGCTGTCTGTGGGAGCAAGGCTTTGTGAGAATACCTCATTGCTTCTCACTCACCCCTGTCAGGGCTAATCTTTCAGACTAATAGCATTCATCTGCCGTGTGAGTTTGTTTTAAGAAGTCACCCCAACACTCTTGCCAATCCCTACCACGGCGGTCCGATTAGAAATATGAGACATGGGATAGCTGGCTTTAAAAAAAAAAAAAAAGAAAAAAGACAAAAAGTGATGCATCCCATCTTGATTAGTCAAATACTTCACTTTAACAAAGTAATTTATATACCGGTGCTCTCAAGGCACCAGACACTTAAAATAAGCACACGTTCTATGTATCCTGTATGGCCCTATTTAATGGATCCCGGCATTCCAACAGCACAAGAAAAAGCCCTGAAGAGGCTGAGCGCACAATAACAACCTGCCATAATGTGGACGACTGACTCTCTGCGCAATCTCCTTGCAGTGAGAACAGACATCTTCTCCCTCGGGCCGCGGGCCTTACGACTTTTGGATGGAAGCTTCCTCCTGCCACTTATTGACAATATATTGACAGTGTTTCCATGGAGACCCGTGAGAAGAGGAACATATCTCGGGCAGGCATGACGGCACTCTTTGCACATGTCTCAATCCAAACCCAATCCATGCCCCGGCGTGATTAGGACATGCAGATACAGTACTTAGCAGCCGCCCAGCCACCTTCAGAAACCAATGATTATCTGATGTGTCATGGTCTCCAAACCTGCACAAATCTCGATGCCAAGATCCCGGGCTTTGAAACTGGCTCTTAAAAGCTGCGCATGAATTGTGGAACCATATTTTACAGCGGGAGGTGTAGACTCGTAAAAAAAGCAGACTGTGTTGGACACCATTTCTGCCCCAAGTCCTGTTTCATTGTAAGAGAGAGGCTGAGAGGCAGACAGGGCTTTTCTGAAGAAAGGCTTGAATATCACAGAGGACGCTGGAGCACTGGCAGGGATGTGTGTGCGGTCAGAGTATGGTTTTCAGCGATATGGAGATGAAGATATTTGTCTGTCTCAACCACCCAGAGCTCCAGCTATAATCAAAACCAGTCGTGACCCAGAAGGGACCCTGGGAGGATCAGAACTCGATGGATGTGCCTACCGCAAGCTGAGAGCCTAAGCACAAGCACAAGCACTGAGACAGCGACCTTGTATTCCAGATAAGGAGTCCATCTATCTCTGTTCGCTGTGACTTCCTACTTTATATCAGCACCAGTAGAACTCTCAAACACGGTGATAAAGCCGAGATAGGGCCCAATCACAACACAGATGAAGACAAGGACTATCAGTGTGCAATCAGGAACCAACAAAAATAGCAATATCATGCATGAAATCATAAAAATAATACGAGGCAGGAGACAAGAATAGGAGAGGGCCGGAAATTATGATTAAGAAAAGCCTAATCCAAACAATCAATTCAAGAGCCCTGTGATTCAGACTACTTGAGATGAGCCGTTTCTATGGCCCGGGGACCTCAGGTTACATTATGAATTGCCCGACTACAGATAAGTCCCTTTTCACTTTGAGAAAAGAGTGAATTTCATCCTCCTTAATCCCCAAAGTATGCTGGATATGAAGTCAGTCACGACAGGGCTGGAACATAGGAGAGTGGCTTGGGTTAAGTCCTGTGGTCCATGGCTCGCGGCCATGGCACAATCTCTGCTCAAATTCGACACTAAATCAAGTGACTGGAACCTGGACGCTGCACGACAGTGATGCGTGGCTGCTGTCCGTCATGGACATGCCTGGGAATGAGCGTGGACAGCGGGAGGTGGGGGAAATCGGGGGGGCGCTCGGAGTGACATCCAAGCGTCTGGGAAGCGAGAGGAGGCCACATGCTCTGTGGTGAAACACTGTAAGCGCGTTGGCCTTCGCCAAGCTCCCCGTCACTCGATCTTTATCTGATCCAATCTCTACTGTCCTTGATTGGAACTCTCTTTTCCTACAACCCCCGTGCCCTCACCACCACCGCCATCAGTGCTGCCACAATCACCCACAACACACCCGTCCAATTGCAATGCTGAACAATAACACAAAAGAACATTCTGTTTTTCTGGAATCCCTGCAAACAGATGTATGCAACACTGGGGCTAAACTCAGGGTGGCATGGGGCAGGTAATGTGTTGACTGGACCGGCGGCGGTGATGGTGGTGGTGGTGGTGAGCGGGGGCTACATGCGCGGTTGACTGGGCAGGCTCAGAGTGGCGGTTGCACGTGCACGGCCATACAGGGGCACACCTGTTGGGTACGGACCTGGCATGTGGCCAGCGGTTGACCCCAGACACTTCGGAGGAGGACGCTCCTCCAGAATCCCACACAGACCCTTTGCCTCAGTTCTAAGGGCTGGAGAGAGCCATTAAAAGGTCCTACAGCAGGGTTATCTCCGGATGTTTTCATCTCCTCTTCCTCCTCCTCAAAACACCGCCGGCCTGTCAATCTGGCAAGGGCTGCATGAGTGTCAGTGTGTGGACATCATGATAGTGTTATCTAAGCTAAAGTTAAATTATGCCCGGTCCTTTGAAACTGCTCTTGACTCTTCAAGCTTTAAAGTTTGCTCAGTTCTGGTGTGTGACCATGTGCAAATGTGCAGTATGCAGGGCAGAGAAAAATACAGTATACTGCTTTAATCAGTCTGTTACCAAATGCACTGTTTCTGTCCCATTTAACGTCATGCATGTCATATGCTGAACTTAAGACTGCTTTATGGTGAGATCCATCGCCTGAAGGTCCACCTAGAATTCCAACTCTGACCTCCTGATGTCTCTCTGCCTTTTTTCACAAACAATAACTCATCCCACTCACACTCAACTTCTTGTCCGAATAGCCTACCTGCAAACTCAGAATTCATTCATAAAATAGACATGTGTGTGTGTTCTAAAAAAAAAAAAAAAAAAAAAAACAAGTCGTGAGACCACTAACTACAACTCTATTCAAGTCTGAGAACACTGACAATCAAAATAAACACCCAAATGGCGGATTGGATTTATAAATGTGTAAACACCACATGTCATGTCATGGAGTTCAGAATTAAATTGTGTTTACCGGGAAATTTCTTCACATTGATCATACTTCACCAACACTGCTCGAGGCGTAACGTGAATTTAAGTGCAGGGTAGGGAGTAAAATTTGACATAAAATCAGGTACTATCTGCGATTAATAATGCTAGACAATGGCTGAATTTTATCAGGACTAACAATATGCTAACATTTTATTTATCGCAATGCAAACACGGGCTGACGACAACACCCACTAACGCCACAGATTTTAATTTATTCTATATCTAACCATAAAACTGGTATTCTGGTGAAATAGCCTACCCAGTTGTTAGCACATGTCAAACGTGTTTTTGCAGGGTAACTTACCACCACAAGCCGATTATGTTAACCGGACAAAGGAGGATAAAAAACAGAGCAAGCTGTGTTCGCGAGAGTGGAATCATCATGACGAAAGTGAAAATATCCCTTTTACTTGCTGAAATTTACACAGGAAAAAAACTAATCCCATAAGTGTGTCCAAGCGTTGGCTTCCTGTAAAGTTGTTGAAGTGTGGAAGTTTTTCAGCACCCCCGCAAACTGTGTAGAAACTGTGCTGAACTTCTTGGGTTCATCACTACGATTCGATTACCCAGCGAGGACAGTGGCAGCAACATCCGTGCTGAAATTGCTAAACGTCTTCATTGCTCATTTTCTGGCAGACGGCTTTTCGAGAACGAGAATATTAAGAGGAACTCTCCTTGAAGTGACACAAGCGCGTCCTGACTAAACTCCCAAATTCCAATACCAAGGCGATTTCAATCTGCCACAAGGATACTAGAGCCCGAGGGGATGGAATGTAGCCAGACCCCGGGCAACAGTTAGGTAACAAAGAATATCTATATGAACTGAACAGACTCCATGAGGAATTTTAGCTCCAACTTTTAAATATTTACAAATGAAAGGCTGTGACATGCATTGCCATGTGTTCCCTTGTGCAGTGGTGTCCTGCGTCTAGGAGGGGCGGCAAGAGTCTTCAGCAGATACAGGTAGGTAGATGTCACGAACAATTCGACTTGTAGCGCGCACGTTAACCAGCACTTTTCCAGCCTTCAACAGCTCTTATTTTCTCTCAGTACCAAATGCCCTCATCATCCACACGGCGTGACGTTGCTGAAGGCAAAGTCAAATCCTTACTGTCACTCAGAGAGAAGAAAGGAAAGCAAGAGGGGAGGAAAGGTCTCCTCTTGAAACGTAAGAATTCATGAAACAGAAAGTAAGAGACCTTATTTTCCGTTGCAAATTATTCATATTTAGGTTGTTTTAAGCAGCACATTTAGAGTTCAATTGGTAGCCAACATATAGCTAATTATTATTTTCACAGTGTCATATCATCGACATGCACATATCATACCAATAAGGAACAGAACATTAATGGCAGAATGGTTGGAATATTTTAGCTGGTTCCAAACGTCTCATAGGGCTACTGACGGAATGAATGTCTGAATGAACATTTTAAAATATCAGTTAAATGTATTCTTCTGAATAATACATTTGTGGATACTCACCTAGCCTATTGGTAGACCAGTGGACACCCCAACACACACACACACACACACACACACACACACACACACACACACACACACACACACACACACACACACAGACATATCAAAAAGTTTGCCTGGGGTTTCATTTCCGAAAATCATATTTTGTTGTTATCATGCCTATTATTGAATTCCAATACAGTGATGCAATCTGTCACCATGTGGGCATACGCAAACAGGTAATATCACTGACATGAGTCTCTTTTTATTTTTCATTTCACCCCTTTGATAGCTTGGAGCAGGGAGGAGATCAGATGGGCCATTTGTCTGCTATCTCACAGTCAGGTCTCTTTGATTTTTTCCCTTTGTTTTCCCTCCAGCTTCAAAGAGGGAAATATGGAACAGTTTTGACTAAGCCGCAGGTGTGTCGCAGAAGCAATACTTCAATTTATCATTACATAAAAGGGTAGAGATAACCAGCTTGGCCTGATGATTGTGTTAATGGGCAGTAATCAAATGACCCCATTGACCCTTGTATTAAAGGTCATGGGAGTCAGCCATTGTGTTTGCTTTAATTTGTGCTCAATAAAACGAGAAAACAAATCCACATTCATGAAAGCTCTCAAAGAGAAGTCGGTAGATACTGTGCACAGTGCTCATGCTTACATGTCCCAACACTAGCTTACTGCTGCATCTGCAGCCAAGCATTAGGTTATTTGGTATGGTTTTAGGAAACATAAAGTTTGCGTTCAAAGATAAAGTATTCATTTAATGGGATTCCCCAGTAACAAACAAACACACACACACACACACACACACACACACACACACACACACACACACACACACCTACAAAGATATATATATATATATATATATATATACTGTATACTGTATATATATTAGAAAGATGGTGTGGACAACACTAACTTACTTGTGGCACTTTCTCTATCTCTCTTCACCTCTCTCCCTCCCTCGCTCTCTCTCTCTCTCTCTCTCTCTCTCTCTCTCTCTCTCTCTCCACGTATGTGTGTTTTGTTTGGGAGGAGTGATTCTTCATACTTGGCTTAAACTTTATGGACAATAAAGATCCCATTTCAAAGTGCAGCAGGGTGTTGAGCCTGGGGTCTTGGCTGAGCGTTCCTGGGAACAGCCCTCTGAAGACCCACTGTATGTCTCCGGCCGACGCACACACAGCTCCATGAGCTCTCAGCCCAGGCTGTGCTCCGGACAGAACAGCCATTTACCTTCTCCCACTCGTCTTTAACTCCCTCTCTTTTTCACACTTCTCCCATCCGTTGTCAAACTCACCAGCTTTGGGGTGATTGAGATCACCAATCCCTCTTCCCTGATTCCCGAAACTGGTCCATCTAATTCATTTGTTGCTTATGTTTTTTAAACTGTTTAGCCGTTTAATGTCAAACAGAGAGTCGATTCATTCTCTGATGGATTATCATCTGATATGATTAGAATTCCTATTGCACATAATATTTTATATGCTAAGCTTAAAAATTACTTCTAAATCAAAACCACATGACGCGTATGTGCCATAACCTTTTTAAACAAGCCACAGTCATTTCTGGAATCCCCACGAGAAG